>NC_050448.1:43890793-44194126 GCF_903995425.1 Onychomys torridus | reverse complement strand
TCTCTCTTTTGTCTTAAAGAAGCACGCCTTAAAGTTAAAAAGGAGAAGAAGAAGAAAACTATAGCCAAAACAAATTAGGAAGGCATAAAACTAATGTGGGATGGATGGCATGATGGTTAATCTTTTGGGTCAGCTTGACTGGGTTTTAAATCACCATGCAGTCACACTTCTGGGTAAGTCTGTGAGGTTGTTGGGGGAAAAAAATTGTACTGAGAGAAGACACTCCCTGAATGATGGGTGCACCATCCTTTGAGCTGGAGCTCTAGACAGAAAAGAAGTTGATCTGAGAACCAGCATTCAACTCATCCATCTTTGTAAGCACCAACGCAGCGTGACTGCCTGCCTCATGCTCCTCTGCCATGCCGTTCCCACCACAAAGGACTGTTTCTGAGCCGAAACAAACCCTTCCTGCCTTAAGTTGTGTTTGTTACTTATTTTTGTCACATTAACAAGATGAGTGACAAATAACCAAAACTTGGTACCCTAAAGTGAGACTGTTGCTGTGACAAACCTTACCGCAGTCCATATGCTTTTGGAATTGTTTTGTAGGAGGAATGTGGAAGAGTTTGAAGCGATAGACCAGAAAAGCCCAAGAACTCTGTAAGCAGAGCTAAGTGGGACATTCTGGTGGGAATTTGGAAGATTAGATGCCATGAGGAGTGCAGACAATGGAGGCCAGACTCATGGCATTTCAGAGCCCTATAACAGGGCTCTGCTGGGAAGTGAGAGGCCATTCATGTCACATCTTAGCTAATAATCTGGCTCTATTCTGTTCACATCATGACAATGCAACTAGAGCTAAATGCAAAAGTAATGGATGATTCTTTTTTGGTGGAGAAAATTCCAAGACAGGGGAGCATTCAGACTTTTTAAAATTATGGCTACTGCTCACTACTCCTGTCTACAGTGAGAGAAAACAGCAAGTAAAGAAGAAAATTTTGGAAAAATATACGGTTTGGCAAGGAAAGAAACATGAAAGAATTTTAATGTTGCCAATAAGGAGGGTACAAAGAAGGCAGTTAGGATTGCTGAAGAAGTTTAGCATGGTGAGAGAACTCCTGAACTTTGTGCTGGAAAACAGGAAAGATGCCAAGAGCAAGCCCTCACTCACTGAAGGGAGGTTCTTGAGTGTGCAGGGCAAATATATTCGAAAGGGCAGAGCCTGAACTTGGATCTCTTAATGAACACCTAAGGAAATGTTTTTCTAGGGTCAGCTTTTAAAGACCAGGCTGGCCTCGAACTGAGTGATTTGCCTGCCTCTGCCTTTCTAGTGCTGGGATTAAAGGTGTGTGCCACCACCACCCAGCTGAGGATCAGCTTTGAAGGCTCTTGAAGGTAGTCTACGAGAGTCAGGCTAGATCTTAAACTGGCAACGTAACCTGGCAGCGTTGTCCATACGGTATTGGCTTTGCAGGCATGAAGATTACAAGAGAGAAGTGGGTCATGAGGACATCTTTCAGAATTTCAGAAAGTGGCTGCAGCCAGGCAGTGTGTGTGGCAGGGCAAGGCAGCCCTGAGAATGAAGCTGGGAAGGTAAGGTCTAAGTCGCGGTGGAAACCACGGGATGCTGAGATGTCAGATGGTGATGTATCTAGTAAGGAAAGCTGCAAATGTGAAAGAGAGCTAGCCCAAGAGAGAGGCTGGAATACACCTTCACCCCAAGACACGGAATGGCAACTTGAGAATGATGATCCTTCACTGGCACAGAAATCACAGAGAACAGAGGACAACTCATCTACATCTTTGCCAGGAATGCTGCTAATAGGTCTAATCAAGCTTAAAACAACTAACAATATTATTTTATTTCATCTCTTTTCCTTTATTTTTATTTTGTGTGTGTGAGAGTTTTGCCTGAATGTATTCTGTGTGTCATGTGCACTCAATGCCCACAGAGGCCAGAAGAAGGCATTGGATCCCCTGGAACTGGAGTTACAGATGGTGATGAACCCATATGTGGGTAGGGCCCTCTGGATACCTAGTGCTCTGGGAGCTAGTGCTTTTAGCTCGCTCGCTCGCTCTCTCTCTCTCTCTCTCTCTCTCTCTCTCTCTCTCTCTCTCCAGTCCCATTTTATTTAATCTTCACAAAAATATCTTAATGTACATCAGAATTGTAGAGGCTTCATTAAAGCATAATGGAATAAGTTCCCCTAGAAGAGAGAGGAATTAGAGAGATGTGGTTATGAGTACTTATTGCTCTTTTAGAGGACCTGGGTTCAGTTCCCAGAACCCACATGGCAGCGCATAACCTTCTGTATCTCCAGTTCCAGGAGATCCAATCCCTTCTTCTGGTCTCCACGGATTCCTCTATGCACATGGTACACACAAACTCCACACAGGCTCACACACATACACATAAACAACAAAATAAAAATAAAAATAAACTAGCACAAAGTTCAAGACTCTACTCACCCTCCACTCCCCCTGTAGTCCTGCAGTCATTTCTGCATAAATATGAGGTAATAATTCACGAAGCTTCCTTTTGTTTCTTCCTTTAGTCTTGTCTCAGATTTTAGTGTGGATGAGATTTACAATAAACACAGCAGTTATATAATTCAAAGGAATGTTCCAGGTGACTTCTGCATATTCCTACCAAAATTCAGGCCAACTCTGCTTCCTTTTTCCATCACATTCTAGAATACTCTCTTCATTCCTCCCTTCCCATGAAAGGCTGCTGTTCCCTACAACTGCAGTTGGTACCACTTCTCTGTGAGGTCTTTCCACCCATTCTTTCCCATGATCCCACTTTCCTCTGATTCCCATGATCCCCCTTTCCTCCATCTCTCCAGCTCCTGGAGCACTGGATATCTCTTTGTGTCCTACTTGCCTCCAAATTAGAGAGCTAGTATACAGAAGAAATATAGTGATAATAATAATAATAATAGTAATAATTATAGTAATAATAATAATAATAATAACTATTTTTTTCCAAAAAAGGCAAGATATGTTTACACAAAGGAAAAAACTGACTTTTTGAGACCAACTGTAGACTCAAGGAATTGCCACAAGTAGTTCCAGGACATAATTAAAACCATGTGACATTCTGGACAGTATTGCCCCTGCTTAGGAAAAGTTGAAGGTACTTCCACCCTGCTAAGGTAACATCTGAAGATGAAACTGGGGTTTCCATAAGAAAAGAGTGCATCTTTTCCATCTAGATATGTCCTGTATCAGAAGAAAATCCTAACGGCCTCTTGTGGTGGCTGTGTGGTGGCTGTGACCCCTCCATACATATGAAGTAATCACTTCAGGTTTTGCCCGGCTTCATCCCAAAGAGGTTGCAGCTGACATGTGGTACCATTTATGTCCCATGTGTTGTTCATTTACTTCATTGGTCTTCCTTCCTTAACCAGTACTTAGGACTACAGGAAGGTCTTTAAAGGTATTTCAAGAATTCATTTATTAGCAAGAGACATAGGTGGGAGACGCAATTATCTGCTTTGGAGACAATGGAGCAAGGCCAGTGAGTGTGAGACTCCAGCAGAGCTAGCTTTGCAGGGTGTAGACGAAGGGGGATGGGAATGGTGGTAGCCCTGCTGAAGTGTGAGTAACACAGCTGCAGCCTTGCCAGGAGACGCAGGACCACAGTTTTTAAATCACAGGACACACCAAATCACAGGCTTTTGTGGAGCGCCGATGGCCTGGTGTTCCATTTCAAACAAGGCAGAGAAGACCCAGGTTCTAGCCTGGAGGAGGGAAAAGGCACTTGTGGGAGATGTAATGGAGGCTTGACCTTCTCCTACCCACCTGAGGTGCTGGCTGTTCTGCAGGGACTCAGTAGACCCTTGTTACCTAGCTGCTTGATATTTTGCTTCAGGAAATGGTCCCTGTTGCCTTGCTCCATCCATCATGTTTGAATTCTAAAATTTTCATTTGGGTGGTGTTTTCTGCATCTTGAACATCTTTTCAGTTGGGGCTAAAAGAAGGCAAATGCTTATCTTCCCAATCAGTGTGAATGTGGTGGGTGTTGTGTTCCCTGAAATATTGTGTGTTCCCTGAAATAAACATATCTGGGGTCAGAGAACAGACAGCCACTAGAACAAAGCCAAAAATGGTGGCTAGAAAATGGGAAGAGTAAGCCATTACAGAAGTTAAGCGGTGGTGGTACACATCTTTAATCCCAGCACTTGGGAGGCAGAGCTAGCCAGATCTCTGAGTTCAAGGCCACTTTAGAAACAGCTAAGCGTGGTGACCCATGCCTTTAATCCCAGAAACCCAATCTTTAATCCCAGGCAGTGGGGGCAGAAAGAGAAAGGTATATAAGGCGTGAGGACCAGGAACTAAAGCAGTAAAGCATGTAGTTAGTTAAGCATTTGGCTGGAGAAGCATTCAGGCTTTGGAGCAACACAGTTCAGCTGAGATTCATGTGGAGGAGGACTCAGAAGCTTGCAGCCTGAGGAAACAGGATCAGCTGAGGAACTAGCAAGGTGAGATAGCCGTGACTTTTTCTGCTTCTCTGATCTTCCAGCATTCACCCCAATAACTAGCCTCAGGTTTGTTTTTATTAACAAGTACCTTTAAGATTCATGCTATATGTGAAGGTTTCTATATACATCTATTCTGTACCTACTAAATTTATTTTAGTAATTTTCCACAGTAAATGATTAATAACAATTAATGACTATTAAGAAAATACAATAATCATGACAACATAGTATTAGAGGGTTTCTCTCACCCTCTCATAACATCTTATTGTTCTCTCTTTGTCTTTTCACTAAAGGAAGTACATTATGGTGAACACAAATCGCTAACACATCTTTAGCTTATTCAAATTGACAAAATAACTATTCTTGTGCTTTAGGACCCTTACTAAGTAAAAAGATAGTTACTTAAATACAAGCATTTTAACAGTACAAGAATTGATATGATAACTAATGGGGTAGTATAGTATATACTATGTAGTCATGGATATTCTGGGCAAAAGGATGATACTTGTCCTGGATGAAACAGAACAAGATGGTATAAAAATTCATCTTACTACTCAGAATGATGCCCAATTTAACATTCATTGATTTGTTTGTCTCTGGGATTTTCCATTTGATGTAACAGGTAACTGAACCTCCCCACCCCCCCCCCCCCCCACCACCCTTCAAGCAAAACTGAAGATAAAAGATCCCAGATAGACTGGATTTAGAACATCTGTGGCCTATGGATTAAAGGCCCACAGTAAATGTTAACTGGTAGTGTTCACATTATGTGCCAGGTGAGCGTTGGGGTAGTGACTCTTGAATACAGAGCTGCCTGGAGCATGGCCCACAGAGAAGTGCTCATTTGCAAACTCTTTCTTAGCAGACCACAGCGAAATTATTACAGAAGCTGAACACAGCTTGGAGCATTCGCAGCTATATGGCATTACTGCAGCAGCCGAGCCCATGACCAGTAGACTCTGCAAGCTTTGTTTAGCCCTTACGTTTCTCTGGTACTGTACTGTACTGACTTACAGGAACATGGGTCCTTGGCTTATGAAAATAAAAACAGTAAACAGTTGTTTGCCACAAGTAGTTTGGAAAGTGCTGTGATCCATCCTCAGGGAAGCTGCCTACACCAATCTGAGGGGGCTCCTTAGTATCCAACACTTTACTTCCTAGACTTTCCTCTGGGACCCCAAGAAAAAAAGACTTACTGGTAAAAGGTCTCACATGTGAGCACATGCACACACACACACACACACACACACACACACACACATTTTCAGCCATTGGAGACAAGTTACAGCTGTGACAAAAACCAGTCTTAATAGCATATGTGTGTGTCTATATCTATATATCTATATCTATGGTAAAAGTATACCTTTTTTTCTTTTAAGCTGGCAGCATAACTTGACTTCTCCATAGGTAAGTGCTGAATTCTAAATGAGCTAGAAATTGACCTGGAGAGTGTGTAGAGTTCTCACCCCAGCCCAGTCAGTGACATGTTTTCAACTAATGACATTCTGCCAATGCTGGGTAAATATAGAGTGCTTTGGATCCCTAAGGCTCATGTTTTAACAGCTAGTCCCGCTGGTGGTGCTGTGTGGGAAGTCTCTGGAACCTTTAGGGGGTCAAGCCTCACTGGGGGAAGTGTGTCACTGGGGGCAGGCCCCAAGGCTCTCTAGCCAGACCCCAGTTGCTGGTCACTCTCTGCTTCCTGAATACACAAGTGCCCGGGTGCTCTCAGCTCCTGCCACCATCCCTTTCACAGCCATGGTGGACAGTCTCCCCATGAACTTCAAGCTGAAATACACTTTCTTCTATTAGTTGCCTCTTGTCTGTATTCGGCCACAGCAACAGCAAGTCTAACTGTGGGCTTCTACCTATTCAAAGTGGGCCGCGTGTGATGATTGAGGAATGTCAAGAAGGAGGTATTAAACCTTTTTTTTCTTGCTCTGCCAGTGTCACATCCTGGACACTAATGACGTCTTCACAGTTGACAGCTCACTACCAGCCCATTGCCTGCTCCTATTCCCGGGCATGACAGTCTAGAAAAAGATGGGTACCCTTCCTCCACAGTTCCGTCCTGACTCAGAGCATTGCGGTGACATCGCTGCTGTACATTCCTTTGAAATTTCAAAACTTGTGCCACATCCAGACAGCCACGTGACAGACGGGGGCCACCTCCTGTTCTGGGGACCATGACTTCCCATATGCCCACCCTCAACTCCAGAATCTTGACTGTAGATTTAGGGTGCATCGGCACCAGTATCTGTTGATAGTGAAAACTAAAAAAAATAAATAAATAAAATAAAAAAAAAAACTTCACCCTGGAATTTACAGAGACTCCAAGTGGGTCGGACAGTAAAGTCTGTCAACTCCAAATGATGCACAGATTGTCTTACAATAGGCCTTCTGCCCCGAGCCAGTCTGTTCTTCCTGTGATTGATCTGTGCTGCTCCTGTCTGTACACATGGCAGATAACATGGGGTTGGCTGGGGGGAGTGTGACGGGATTGTTCAATGATCATTCTGATTTTGTAGGTCTGGGGAGGATACTCTGATTCCCATGAGCTCCAAGGACTTGGAGTTGTTGGTCTGCAGCTCCCACTTGAAGAACATGTGCAAGGGTCTTTGCACTTTTTCCAGATCCCTCACTTCCCTATTTCTCTCTGACCAAAGGGCTGAGAGTGTAAACGATTGAGCATCTGTGTTAAGGAGACCATTTCTTTGTATTGGAGCTTAATATTTTTGTTCTGATTGCAGGGACTTCTCAATGTCTACAACTGTTCAGAATTAATATTCTTCCCCGCGCCCCCAATCTCTAGTCCAGGTTGACATGGAACATGCTATGTCACTGAGCCTGCCTTCTAACTCCTACCTTGGCCTCCTTAGTGCTGGGATTCCAAATGTTGCTGCCAGCCCGGCCATCAGAACTCATTCTCGAAGCTCAGAAGTTTTACAAATCCCCTATATCATTATGGCAGTTCTTGCATGCTCACACACCGTGAGCCTTGCTCTCCTTTGGCGTGCATGCTTTAGGATGCCACCGCGAAGGAGGGCTTTGATAGTCTTCCCTGGCTTTGAGCAGGCATTTACCTTCAAAGTTTAGTGCCACTGGCTCAGGCCACCTCTCAGTGTCAAGGTTCACAATGGACAGCAACACCTAGGGTTTAACCGATAGAAATTTTCAAGCCAATACTATAGGGGCTACACTGTTCGATACACCATTTTACATGACATTTTTAGCTACCTAGAGATACAAAACCATTAATCCCATTTTTATTTAATAAAATGTGCCTTAGAGTCAGAAAGAGACTTGGCACATCACTCACTAGTAAGTGGGAAATTGGAGGCATGCCCCTAGGCCTCTCCCTCATGAGGCCCTGATCACTCCAGGTTTCTACAGCATCCTCTCCTGACATCCCTCTTAAAGTTCTAACATAAAGGAGATCAGCTGTGGTGGCATTTCTTTTCAGTGAAACAGTACTGTGGACTTGACCACATTCTAATCCCCACATAACTGGGCCTTTGCATGGCTCCACTTCTGCCCACAGAATAGCTCAAGAACAGATGTTCACAGGACCCAGCTGCACGTCTGCACTTTCAGACTCTAGCAGCATTAAGCACTGAACAGGCCATGGGACTCTCAGCTAGGGGATCATCTCTGTCATCCTTTTGATGACTGATGATGACCCAAGAAATTGCTGAGGAGTAAAAAAATATAACATCCCCAGAATTTAGGACTCTGGTATGGATTTAGCCCATTGAGGTCTCCTTCCCCCATCGCAAGCTTAACTCTGCAGGAGAGTATATCCTGGACATGGGATCGAAAGCCAAGATCATCAAACATGAACTAATATTATTTTTCTTTGATTTAAGGGGTCAGGAACAGAGCTCACCAATCTCCCCACTCCTACCAGCATCTAGTCTCATCATCCAGCGTAGAGGGAGAACAGCAAACTGCCCAAGGGCCAATTGGTTTCTTAGGAGAGTCCCAGTACACACAAGAGGGAGGCAATCAGGCCTCCCCTGGGCATCCCTAGACGCACTTCTAAAGACTTTACTTTGGCAGCAGAGACCAGAAACTGTTCAGACCAAATCAGCTGAGCCTCTTGTAATGTGGCTTGTTGAGTTAAGGCCAAGTTAATATTTAAGGGACTACAGAATGTTGGCAGAGCATTCTGTAAATTACCGCTGGAGTTAAAAGTGACAAATGGTAAAGGAATAGGGGCCCCCTGCAAGAGACCAGCCCACTTGCCCTCATCCCAGAAAAACCCCCACAGGAGGCGTGGCCTGCCAGCCCACTCATGGTCACAGTTGTGTAGTTCCTGCTTTTGAAGGAAGGCGGGGGTGGGGGGGGGGATGGAGGCTGGGGAGACAGGCAGAGGGGGGTCTGCTTATCTGGAAAGGGGCTTTGTTTTTTTAAAAGACATTTTTCTCTCTCACTTTTTATATTATATTTTATATGAAAGAGGAAGTTAATGAGTAAGGAATGATTTTTGTTGTTGTTCTGTTTTTCGAGACAGGATTTCTCTGTGTAGCTTTGGAGCCTGTCCTGGAACTCATTCAGTAGCCCAGGCTGGCCTGGAACTCACAGAGATCTGCCTGCCTCTGCCTCCCGAGTGCTGGGATTAAAGGTGTGCGCCACCGCCCACCTAAGGAATGGTATTTTAAGCTCCAACCTTCTAGCTACTCTCTCCTGGCCTTCTAACCTACCAGAACCAAAACCTGCTTAGCTCCCTGATGAAACTGGGCATGTCCAGGTGGAGTGGTGACCAGTGACAAAAAGTTCCCTTTAACCCATCTTAAGGCTTTGGTAGAGTCATGGTCATCCATTACTCCCCACCCTCCACCCCCATTCCTTAACTCCTGTGCACTCAAAGTCTGAAAATCCCAAAATGAGGGGAAACTGTGTGCAGTGAAAAGCCTGTGTGGCCACAGCTCAGCCCATGAGCCACAGTCATCAGCCTCATGTCTGTAGACCATTTCTTCAGACCGAGATTTTTATTACTGATTCCTGACTCTCACTTGGTCCCTTCCAAAGTCCCTGCTGTGCTCCGTCTGGGTTGAGTGACAAGATATAAAATGGTAGAAGTGGGGGGCTTTTGTTCCCCCTGTTACATTCTGCCTATCTTTACCCCTCGCATTTGACGCAATGCTTCTCTCTGCTGGGATGAGTCAGTAGAAGCTGCCCGTGTCTCCTGGGCATCTGGTAGACCTGAGGTGATGTGGCCAGCCTGGCTTCAGACTTCAGGCATTCCTGGTTCTCAGATTCCACAAACCTTGCAGGCCGCTGTGAGTGCCCTGCATTTGAAATCATGAGGGAGCAAAGCAGTGTTGCCAGGTGGCCTGGATATCTAAATGTATTAAATGTACAGGATGTCTAGTTGAATTTCAGATGAAAAAATTTAGGATTTTTAATATAATCTTAATATAGTGAAATAAATTTTAGTAATAATATACTAAAATATAGCTGAATACTACTACTAATAAAATACACGCATACATAAATAAATGTCATAAAACACTAAAAATACATAATAATTTCATTTTATAAAATATATGAATATTTAATGTAATAAATATTTTAATAATAAATACATCTTTAAAATATTTGGTGTTTATCTGGAATTCTTATTTGGCCTAATGTTTGTATTTTATTGGCAACCCTGCCCAGAGGTATATGATGTGTGTGTGCCTCTTGGGGTTAGTGGGCATCTAAGGATAACTTGTAGCCAAGAGTCTTAGCTTTTTAGACTCTTGAACCTAAGGTCTCCTTTGGTGAATTATTGAACCTAGGGGAAGAGGTGTGTGTGGAAACCTTCTGACTTTGTTCTCAAGTTATTCAGTGTTATTGGCTTGGGAGCAAATGCTTGAAACTGATAACAAAGCGTGGAGATCTGTGCAGACCGATGCTAACTAACTCCAGGCAATTAGTACTGGAAGTGTATAGAACTGTAGGACACCCAGTTGGGGATGGGGAATTAGTTTGTATGAATAAAAGATACATATTTTATGTCAGAAGTGTGGGATCTAAAAACAGCTTGTTTTACCATGATTAGTATGCAAATAGAAATGGGTTTTAATCAGTGATGATTGTAAAGTAACTCAAATTAAAGTAGCCCATGCTGGATAGAAGGCTCTGTGGGTAAGAGAACTTACTGTTCTCATAGAGGGCCGAGATTCAGTCCCCAGCACCTACAGAGTGGCTCACAACTGCCTACAACTCCAGTTCCAGAACCTCCAGCGCCCTCTTCTGACTGCTCTAGTGTCCTGCACATTTGTGATGCAAATACCTACGCTGGGGTACAAACACATAAAAAAGTAAATTGTTTTAAAAGATTAAAGTAACCCTAGGTCATCTGAATGCAGATAAGCCAAGACATTCCGCCTTTTGACTGTCATCATCGTCCAGCTCAGTGAGTGTCACAGAGCAGGTTTTTTCTATGGCTTGGCTGCAGTTCTTAATCCTGTCTAAGGAATCTAGGCTCTCAGAGGGCCTTAAATCATACCACATTTTGACTTAAGCCTTAAAAGATGAAGTTTAGTATGTACAAAGTGTTTCATAAACTCTCATAAACTATATCTAGAGAGATGGCTCAGCAATTAACAGCCCTTGCTGCTTTCCAGAGCAGCCCACAACCACCTGTACCTACAATTCTGAGGAGTCTCACTCCCTCTTCTGGCCTCCACAGGCACCCATACACATGGCATACACACATATACATGTACATATCCACATAAATAAAAAGTACAAATAAATCTTGTATATTTGTAAATATATATGTGAGCACAATAATATATATATACACACACATCTATAGAGAGAAAGCTACTAATATCATTTATTTTAAAAAAGAAAGAAAAAACAAAATAACCTTATTTTTTCCCATATCTTAAAATTGAGAAGATATGACTGGAGAGATGGCTCAGTGGTTAAGAGGACTTGTTGCTCTTCCAAAGGTCCTGAGTTCGATTCCCAAAAACCACATGGTGGCTCAGAGTTTCTAAGAAGGAATGTGATAAATGTGAGCACAAGTTGCCTTCATTCCCCAAGCCCCCAGAAAGCATTTCTAATACAGAGTTGGCATCATCTCCAATGTTTCTAACCTTCTGGCAAATGAGCTGTATAGAAGGAATATCAAAGGCCTGTGTCTAAATAGTCAACAAAAGTTTGCTACACAACTAGCCAGAAAGTTATCCAGCAGAGTTTTCATTTCCAGATAAAGGGTAGTGGAATGAAGTCTCCCTGATCCAAAGGGTATGGATGGCAAGCGGCTCATGATCTCTGTTCTTTTAGGAGAAAAACCAGCTCTGAGGTTGGCTTTCCGGAGAAACTTGGAGAAGCCAAGACCATGATGGAGGAGCCTAAAAGTGAAGACCATGAAAAACTCCAAGTTAAAATCCAAGCCTTTGAAGACAAAATAAATGCTGAGAGCAATTCCCCTGGCTCTGTCCGCAGATACAGCTTAGACCACATCTCTAAGGAGGAACGAAGAAACATTCGATTTAGCAGGTATAATTTTTATTTGGTCATCATTTTGAAGTATGAACTTACATTGGCTATTGCTTTTATTGTTGTGATGCTTTGGGGTGTTTAATTATTTTTTTTCTTAACCTATAGCTTACCAAAGTTCTATCCTTTAATGAGTTAAAAAATATTACCCATAGTGCTCTCATTATTCAAGTAACCTTACTATTTATTTACTTAGGGCAGTGGTTCTCAACCTTCCTAATGCTACAACCCTTTATACAATTCCTCGTGTTGTGGTGACCCCCCCCAACCATAAGATTATTTTCATTGCTACTTCACAAGTGTAATTTGCTACTGTTGTGAATTGTAATGTAAATATCTGATATGTGACCCAAGGGGGCTGAGAACCACTGACTTAGGGACTATAAACAGAAGGCCAACATCTGATCTTTTAAACACTTTTTAAAATTAAGCATGCTAAGTTTGAAAATGGCTGCCAGTTGCATCTCTTATTCTAGTGAATAATCAGAGGCAAAAGCAAGAAAGAATAAAAACTCTCTGTCTACCATTTCACAGCCAACTTTGCTAGGAAGTTGATTTAAATCTTCTTTTGGAGGTACCTAAACATTCTCTACTTTCTTATCGGCAGGGCTGAGGATAAAACCCAGGGCCTTATGCATATCAAGCATGTACTAGGCTGCTGAACTACAACCCCAGCCCTATGTTTTCAGAGTGTTGTTACACAGCTTGGTGGTCCTCATGTTATCCGGTATATTAATAGTGTCTCCCTCTGGTGAAGGTGAAGTTCTGTCCTGGTATGACTGTTTTTTCTTTGCCAGGGAACAAGAGCTTCCTTAACTCCTCTAACCTTTCATTACAGGTCCAGGAGTTTGGCTTTGAATACTGTTCTCACAAATGGAGTGAGAGCAGGAGATGGGGAAGCTGAAGAAAGGGCGGGAATACACGCCAGCATCTCTCTTTCAGAAATAGACCCACTTAGCCACGGAACTGGCAAGTTGCCCCTTAAGATAGATGCCCGTGGATCACAGCTGAGAAATTCCTCAGCTTCACACCCAAGTATTGTACATATAGAATCAGAGAATATGCCTGGAACTGTTAAAGAAAACATCCAGGAAGCCATTCCAGAGACAGCCACAAGTCCCACTGAATACCAAGATAAGCTGTACTTGCATTTAAAGGAAAACTTCAGTAAAGTGAAGGCTTATGCCATGGAAATCGCAAAAAAGGTCCCAGTCCCAGACCAGTGCACCATTGAAGGTAAGTGCTTTGAGCTTCCCACACTCAAGAAACTTCAGGTGTCAGTGACAAAGACAAAACTCTCAAAACACTTATGTACTTGTACCTATTTATGGACCTCTTGCTTTAAAATAGAGTGTTTGAAAATACCTTCCAGTATCTTTGCTTCTTCTCTTTGAGGGAAGCTGTCCCATCTGTTGACTTTTGTCTTTTTAGTTCTACACAGATGCTTCTGAGTCTCCGGAGTTTTGCAAACCTTTGTGTGGCTTTGTTTCCTATTCCCAGTGTTCAAAAAGGGAAACAACACAGTGACCTCGAAGCAGGCTCTGCGTTCAGGGCATCCAGAGAATGCTTCCATCCATGTAATCAAACAGGGAAGCCATGCATCTCACTGACCGTGACAGATTGTCCTCTTAGCCCATCGCTGTGTGCCCTGCTCTGGCCCCTCAGAGACTCGAGATCTGAGTGACAGACAGTCCCTGATTTCCTAGAGATTGGGGTACAGGAGGAGTACAGCAAAGCCACGCCAGGAGGTGGGACAGATAACAAGCCTGTGGGGGACACCAGGACAACAAAGAACAAAGTAGAGAAAGATTGTCAGGGGCTATACCTCCCACAGGAACACAGTTTAAAGTGTCACAAAAGACCCAGTCAAACTGAAGTCGTGACAGATCAGTCACAGTCTCTTGCCACTCTGTATAGGATGCTTGGTCCAAAGAAAGAATCACTGTATATTGAGTCTTTCTCTAATTATAATTTGGACATTTTGGTCATCACAGTTCTTGCGTTATGTTAGTCTCTTTAATGCTATGCATATCAATCAATAAATCTCCTGACACTCTCTTACATTTTATGTCTTTACTCTGACTCTGGGAAAAGATAGAATGTTTGAGACACAAGTGCACCAATACCAGGGCACCAGGGCACCAGAGCACCAGGGCACCAGGGCACCAGGCACCAGGGCAGATTGTAGACTGGACTAGCTTGGATGGCACTGTGGGGCTCTTAGGGCTTTACTCCAGCAGTCCTCAGACAACAGACACTCTTTCTTGGAAGTTAAAGTGAAGTGTCAACATGTCATCTTCCCACAGGAAAAAAGCCAGACAGTACAGCCCCCTAAGGCTACAGCAGAAAAGTGGGGATCCCTTGAGGGTCCACTTCCCCATACTCTACTTCCTACCCTGTTTCCCATTTCCAAACAGAGGAGAGATTGTGTTCTGCCAAGCCAAAGGAGCTTCAAGTGTAGCAAGTGTAATTAGTTGCTGTGTCTATACAGAGGCTGACACCTTTCAATGTCTGTGGTAATCTGACCAGCCTTCCTATATTTATTCTCTAGTGGTAAAAATGAAAGTGGTGTTGCTTACATTCAAATATATTCTCTATGGTGAAGTACACCGAAGTTCAATCTGAGTGACCTCTTTATAATTTCTATTTTGCCAATACTCTATGTACACAGGTTGAAGAGGTTAATGTAAGGGAGAAGTGAATTTCAAAGTGCCATAAAGGGTATCTGTTATCCAAGAGAAAGCCAAACACATTTCACTTCATAGAATAGTGTGTGTGTGTGTGTGTGTGTGTGTGTGTGTGTGTGTGTGTGTGAAATTTGGCCTAAAATATAGAAAGTTTACTCTATAATGACTTTCAATTGTGGAAGTAAACCAACAGAATTACTTTAAACATCCAGTTACAAAGAATTATTTCAGGAGTTAAATTAGCTTTAGACTCAACTAAATGATTTGGGTTTGTTTGGACTTTTTCCCCAAATGCTGAATGAATCCATTATCTAAAAAAAGAAAAAGAAAAAAGGTATAATTACTTTTGATGGTAATATTTCCAACCAGGGATAACCTAGAACTGAGTATGTATTTTTTACATTGACATTTTAGAATTCATTCACATTTTAGTAATTTCCTAGGGAATTCCTGTACAGGGCAGGGGCATGTGTACAGAATGGAATATTGATATGGCTCCTTGGTAATACATCTGCCAATGAAGCACTTGGACTTATTGCAGGAGACACTGTTGACATTCCAAAGATGGTGAACTAGTCAGTAGACACCAGCTGTCCTCTGGCTGACATGACTTCATGTGCTTCATGTCCTCACCCAGCACAACAGTATTACGTCTCTTTCCTTAGAACCTTAGTGAACATTCAGGCTGAGAAATTATGTTAATGTCAAGTGTGTTGTTGGCCTAAAAGAAGCATCTCCTTTCTGAGTAAATTATTCAAAACAATCAAGAGACAAAGAAGAAAAGAAGCAGAAACAAACAAAAACTTTGTTCAACATTTAATTAAAGAGACAAGCAGTAGGAAACAACAAAACAAGGTAGCATTTTGGAGTGCTATACAAAGCCCACACTGCAAAAATGATGAAACACCTTCATAAGGGAACTCTCTGGACATTAGGTTGGTTCATATGAGAAAGACAGAAAAGACAAAATGTTCGACTGTTTTGATCTACAAAAACATCAGTTTCCTGCCCTTCAACCTGATACTTCAATAATAAATAGTGATAGAAGAATAGGAGTCTCATGGAAACCACAGAAGTCAGTATAAGATGACTCAAGGTCACAAATCACATTGTTAACCCTGACCTTGGTCATACTGGGAACCAACAGTAGTGGGGAAGTGAATCTGTATTTATCTAACATCATCTCTGGAAAGAAACGTGTCAAACCCCAGGTCTTAATGAGGTTGGGTCACTTTTGAGTCGCAATATTCTTGTTATTGGGTGAGCCAGTTCTCTGATGAGTCTGGATGGCTTTGTTTCTGCTTACTAGTCACTGAAAACTGTGTATCTGTAAGCAAACATGGCCTAATGTTACTAGTTGATTATATTTACACACAGGACCAGAAAAATTAGATTCATCTGGCTAAGGATGTTTTAAAAGTTTGAATCATTAGTATTCATTAATGTGAGCAAAATAATCAGAGGCCAAAAGAATCTACACAGATAGTATTAAATACATCTTTGAAAATCTGGTCCATCTCTGGAGTTCTGAAAAGAACTTGTGAGCTTGTAAGAACCCATCAGTGTTACTTTGGTTTACTTTGAAGTGTTTCTTAATTGTATAAAAATAATCCTGACTTACAGAAAGCTTATTTTTAACTTTAGAAGATAGTTCTTGCTCCAATCAGGCCACATGAGAAGATTTTTCCTTAAAGAAAGATAAAACTCTCTGTAAAAATGAAGAAACGCTTGTATGCCTACATGCAAATAAAGCCTCATAACTTATCATTGGCAGGTAGCCCAGTTCACACTCATGGTCACTGAGAGGGAAGTGTCAACACAGGTCCCTACACTCTTCTAGCACAATTATGCAGTGGTTTACATCTCTGTGAATGTAAAGCCAAAGTTAGCATCCCTGAGGAAGAAAAGGGTGGAGAAATGTATTGACTGAATCACGAACTGGGAACATGGGAAGAAGCATGAAGCTTTTATTAGGGATGGGGCACTGTCACTGTCTCTGTTGGTATATGAAAGCACTTTAGACTTGGGTACAGACCTGAGCACACTCAGTTTAAGGTCATTGTTAAAGGATAGATGATAGGCACTTTTTTTGAGCATGCTGAGCTCAAGGTCATGATGCATGATGAGGCTAAGGGCTAAAATTCTGGTCAAGAGCACTGTGGGCATGCTCAGCTCTCACTATAAAGATGGTGGGCAGCAAATGCCTCCAGGCATGCTGGACTTTCATCACAGAACCTCGGGTGATGATTCGGATTCCTGTTGGAAGACAATTAGAAGCCTCACTGATAGTCTTTTCTCCTTCAAGGTACTGGGCTTGCCTAGCCGAAAACAGTCTAGCAGTGATAATAATGTGCATCGATTTGCTGCTTTCGATGACGTTTCTTAATTGTTGTTGTTGTTGTTGTTGTTTTTAATACATGAGCTTCAGGATTAAGATAATTTCTCCACCAAGAAAGTGGTAAAATTTGGAGCTGGAAAACAACTTGAAAACTTTTCACAGAATTTAAGAGTAAAAGACACCCTTGTTTCATTCTGGCCCTTTTCCCAAGACACTGATTAGGGAACACTAATTCCAGCTTCTAGAATTTTTTTCTTGGTGCTCTGGGACTTCTCTCAGATTGTGTTACTCTGGAGCTCATTTCTCCACAGAGTGGGTCTTAGCTAAAGGAGGCAGACATAATCATGGTGAAGTCTTCCTCTATGACTTTCTTGCCAACACTTGTATGGATTCAAGTCACCTGTGATGGTCTAGAGATTTCCAAATGCCACAGCTAGAGAAAGATCAGTGGATCTTTTGAAAGGGTCCTCTACACGTTGCTTTCATTAGCTCACACCAGATTGTTGTTCTATGTATCATGTCCCAAAGCAAGAGTAGGGATAAGTTCTAGACAGGCATATGACTTCAAATCAGTGGGTAGGATGTTACACACTTCCATCCACACTTATCACACCCCAAATTCCAGTAGAGGACATTAAGTACTGTTATTACCTGTTAGCTATGTTTTCAAAAGGTTCTGCTTAAAAGAAAATTGGGTTTTAAGTCATTAAGCCATTTTTAATCTTCCTTGCAAAGCCTGTCTTAGCTTGGGACGTGAAGTTTATCTACATATGAGATGAACATTTGCCTAACTGGAGAATAACATGCAACCAACTTTGTAAGCACTGGTACTCTCTAGGCCACTTGTGTGGAGATCTAGAAAGGTTTGTCTGCCTGTCAGTGAAACCAGGCACCCAAAACCCGGAAACGACCAGCCCTTTGTGATAACGTTCACCTTGGGCATGCCTCTGGTAGATTTAAATATACCTTGCTCACAAATAATTAGATGCACAAGCGAGCTTATAAATGAGAAAAAAAAATGTACAGAAATGTATTTCATACCCCTTACCCTGGAGATAACCCACATTAAAGAGAAGATAAGCAGAGACAGTTTGCTCTAGTGTGTCTCTGTGTCTTGGATGCAGTCTTCTAAAGGCAGCATCTTTAAACTATGCGGTTATGTGGTGAAGTACTCACTGGCAGTCGGTCTTCGCATTCTTTTTCACAAGAGCTTACACTCAGATTCTTATTGGTCATCCACTGTCATTGTTTTGGGACTGCTTGCTCTAAGAGATAAAATGTGGTGCTGAGACAATGAGTGTCCCCTGCAGAAGGGGGGCATTCCAGTCCAATGCTACAGGTTAAATCTCAGTAAAGTGTACCCTGTTTTCCACTAACTTCCCCAGTGAAACTGCTCTGCAGAGAAGCAAATGGCAGCCTCTGCTCACCATCAAATCTCATTTCAAAACCTAACAAGAAGAGAAAAACTGTATCTTGATCTCTGTTGCAATTGAAGTGCTGGTACCCAGGAAACTGAAGAATGGTAATATGGCTGGGTGAAATGATGGGACAGAGAAAAGATGGATAGCGGAGGGACATGGGCAACTTACCTCTAGTTGCACCAAATTTCAGAGGATGGAGGATATCTAGGTGTTTGCCCAAAATGTAGGCAGACAGGGGTCCAGGTGTTCAATAATGTGTGTTAGGGTTCACCTTCAGAAAGTTGCATGTTCCCAGAAGCAGGTGAGTCTGACAGGGACCTGAGCACCTGTTGGCAGACAGACCTGAAATGAGCACACAGACCCTCAGCCAATCCCTGGGTTACTTTTTTGCAGTTTAGGAACTGGTAAGAAGAAAAATAACAAACCTTTTTTCTCTTATCTTATAGAAAGATTCAACAAACTTTTAAAAACTATGTTATGGAAATAATCATTTCTTTCAGATGAATATTTTACATGAAGCATTTCATGTCAACATTAAAATAAGCCATGAGTTCTCAAGAACTCTGAGAGAATGGATCTCTCCCCTTAGAAAAACAAGTTCTAAGGCAGACTCTCTGGCATCCTCTAGGGATGAGTCTCCACATGGCAAGCCTAGGGTCTTTTCTCGTCTGTTTTTTTCTCACAGGGAGGGCTCCCATTTCAGACCTTGTCTGTGTTAGGGTTTCTATTGCTGTGATAAAACACCATGACCAAGAACAACTTGGGGAGGGAAGGGTTTGTTTCACCTTGCAACTCTCAGGTCATGTTTTATTACTGAGGGAAGTCAGGGCAGGAACTCACGACAGGAAACTGGAGGCAGGAGCTGAAGCAGAAACTGTGGAGGAATGCTGCTTGCTGGCTTCCTCCTTGTAGCTTGCTCAGCCTGCCTTCTTACACACCCAGGACCCAGGGGGTGGCACTTCCCACAGCGAGCTGGGCCCTCCCACATCAATCATTAATCAAGACAATACCCTCATAGAAGTGCCTACAGGCTGATCTTACAGAAGCATCCTCTCAATTAAGATATGTCTAGTTTTGTATCAAGCATATAAAAATCAACCAGCGCAGATGTCATGAGTTCTGGCCCAGCCCACTTTAAACCGAAACCCTTCTTCTGAGAGTGTGATTCTCTTTCTCATCTACAAAATTTAAGTTAAAACTATATTTCACATATGATCACATATATTTAGATATTTGAAGGAATGCTAACCTGGAAAATAACATCTTACCTCCATGGCTAGCAACAAAAGCAGATGACTATGTCCCCCAACAAGATGCTCAAGGCCCCAAGGCCCAAGAACCTTGTCATCTATCTCTTTAGCATGGTAGGTGCTATAAAACAGAACACAACCAGGCATGGAGATGGACGTGGGATGGGACTGCTGTTAGACGGAATGACTGGGAAAGGCTCTCCACCCATGTGACCTGCATTGGTGGTCTAAAGAGATGAGGTAGGGGTGAAAGGCAAATTCAGAACTCTGAGAGAGAAGAGTGTTTCACTGAGGAAATGTGGACCAGGGTGGCTGAGATGCGGGTGTCAGAAAGTGTCCACACCTTGTATGCTGCAAGCAAAGCTGTCAGCAATACTGGGTGGGACGGGGGTTAGGAGATGGAGGACAAGGAGATGGAAGACAAAGAGGCTGGGCCTGGCCACCCAAAGGATAAAAGCATCCTTTACCAAGACAGCTTAGACTAGAGAAAGAGAGAATATGAAGAGATAGGCATTAAACACAAAGAGGTAGGAATTAAAGTTTGGTTTTAGGCTTGTGAGTTCAGACTATCTTTTTTAAAAGTAATAAATGGTATTTTTTTAAGTACCTTTAGAGTCATAGAAAAATTAAGTAAAAGGTGTGGAGTTTCAGTGGTCATGGTGGCACATGCCTTTAATCCCAGCCCTTGGATGGCAGAGACAGGAGGGTCTCTGTGGGTTCAAGGTCAACCTCATCTATACAGCAAATTCTAGGTCAGCCAGGACTACATAGAGGGGCCCTGATTTAAAAATTAAAGTAAAATTTTAATAAAGGGAAGAATTATGCAGTGTCTATGTGCCCCCACCCCCACACAGAGACAACACCTGCACAATGCCCATCTACCATAGCAGTAAAGCAGGTATGCAGCTGATGAAACTATCTTGTCCCATTATCACTTATAGCTTATATGAAGATTCATGAGGATTCATTCTTGGCTTGGATCTTTAAAAATAATCCACCAAGTCCAACTAGTGCTGTGCATACATTCACATCATCCACTGGGGTATGCGCAGCCTACCAACCAATGCCCTCCCTCAAAGTAAAGTGATCTCTCAGCCTCAGCACCCATCAGCTGCCATTAGCTCCTCCACTCGGGTGCACCATCGGGAACTCTCCCACCTCCTCGCTGCAATCTTGGTTTTGATGGGGTCTTTCATGAGAAACCATGAGTTCATGTGTGTGACGACTGTGTCAAGCCCAGAGAACAGCCTTTTACAGCCCTCCTCCCCTTCATCTGTCTCTTACGTTTTTTTCTGGTCCCTCTATGTCCCCTGAGCCTGGATTGGGGAGAGGTGGAGGTTGACATAGTGGTCCCATCATCTGTAGCTGAACTCAGCCACTTATTTTCAGTACTTTGAATAATTATGAGTCCTTGTAGTAACCACTACCCAAATGTAATAAGTTTCTCCGACCAAGGTTGGGAGCAGCACAAATCTATGGCTATAAAAATAAATATTTAAAAGGCAGTTTGACAGCATGACCATTTAGCAAAACATCAGTGGGTTCTCTTCTAGATCCTGTGGCTTCCCTAGCCAAAGGTTTGTGCCAGGCGTTCATTCCCTCCTGTGGAGCAGGCCTAAAGAGAGCCATTGGTTACCCCCATGAACAGTCTTGACACTATTGCTCCAGTGAGCATATCTTGCATGGCAGATCACTATTGTAGCATGTGTGATTCAGTGCTAGTTAAGACTACTGGTGTCTTTTCTTCCCAAGCAGCTTACATAGCACCTTCTGGAACTAAGACAGTTAGCCATCAGGGAGAGTTTCCTGGTCAGTTCAGGATTAGCTTCTCTGTGTCCTGCAACTGAAGTATGTAGTATCTCCTGTGATAGCCTCTTACCATCTACTTAGGACATACAGCCACGAGCAATGGCAATAGTGGGAGTTGTTTTGGTGTTTCTGGGGCTCCTTGACCAGTAATTCATAGGAAAGCAACCTGTGCCTGGCCCTCAGATTTTCATTTAATAACCAATGTCCCCTGAAAGCAAAGTTGTTTAACAATGAGTGATGCCTCTGTTCAAGCTCCTTTTTATTTTTAACCATGCTTTAGTTAGTTTACAAACTAATGGGGTTCCATAAGGCTTCTTCATACATCTTTAGTTTGAGTTAGGCAACCACCCTACACCGATTCCCCATCCCCACTTAAACCTTTAGCTCTGAGTCATATTACATGTGATCTATTATTCCTTTTCATTATATTTTCTACTTGGGTTGCAGAATCATAGGGTCCTATGTGGCTTCTTCATGCACACTTCATTTAGTTAACTGTCCCCTGACCATGTTTCCATATCCCCCTGACTCCACTACCCACTTCAGTCTCTCCCCCATTGTTCCCTCATTATACAGAATTAGTCCTAATGTGCTGAAAGTTCCATGCTCTACTTATTTCCCATTTATTGCTCGTTCATTTATTCATTCTTCAATATTCTGAGTGTCTGTTACATGACAGCACCACACGAGGCACCTGAAAAACTTCAGTGTGATGATCTTAACTTCATTAAGACTGTTCTACTTTGAAAAGCCATGAAATAAACAATAAAAATGAAAAATAAGCTGTCCTGGCTGTTCTATGTCAACTTGACACAAGCTAGAGTTACTGAAAGGAGGGAACCTCAATTGAGAAAACTCCTCCATAAGATCTGGCTGCAAAGCATTTTTTTTTTAAATTAGTGATTAATGAGGGTGCAGCCCACTGTGGGTGTGCCATCCCTGGGCTGGTCCTGGGTTCTATAAGAAAGCAGATTAAGCAAGCCATGGGGCACAAGCCAGTACGCAGCATCCCTCCATGGTTTCTGCATCACTTCCTGCCTCCAGGTTCCTTCCCAGTTTGAGTTCTTGCCCTGACTTCCTTCAATGATGGACTACAACGACCAAATAAACCCTTTCTTCCCCAAATTGCTTTTGTCATGGTGTTTCATCACAATGATAGAAAACCTAACTAAGGGATAAACACAGTAGGGAAGATGTTAGAACATGGTAAGTGCTTTGATAAAAGAAAAAATAAAGAGAAGAACATAAACAAAGGAAAGGAAGGGGTCCTTATATGTATAGAGTTGCAGAGAGAGATGGGAAAGTTGCAGGGAGAGATGAGAGAAGTGTAGGGAGAGATGGGAAGGGTTGGGAGACTTTTGATGACTGCTTCTATTTCTTTAGAGATCATTGGTCTATTTAAATTATTTATCTGATCTTGATTTAATTTTGGTGTGTGGTACCTATCAAGAAACTTGTCCATTTCTTTTAGAATTTCCATTTTTGTGGAGTACAGATTTTTGAAGTATGACCTGATGATTCTCTGGATTTCCTCATTGTCTGTTGTCATGTCCTTTTGTTTCTGATTTTATTAATGTGGATATTCTCTCTACTTTTAGTTAATTTGGATAAGGGCTTCTCTATCTTGTTGATTGTCTCAAAGAACCAACTTTTTGTTTCAATGATTCTTTATATTGTTCTCTTTGTTTCTATTGATTTCAGCCCTCAGTTTGATTATTTCCTGCTATCTATCTATGCTATCTATTCCTCTTGGGTGTGTTTGCTTATTTTTGTTCTAGAGCTTTCAGATTTGCTGTTAAGTGGCAAATATGAGATTTCTCCAAATTCTTTATGCAGGCTCTTCATGCTATGAACTTTTCTTTTAGCACAGCTTTCTTTGTGTCCCATGAGTTTGGGTATGCCGTGTATTCATTTTCATTGAATTCTGGCAAGTCTTTAATTTCCATCTTTACTTCGGCCTTATCCAGTTGTCGTTCATTGTAGAGTTGTTTAGTTTCCATGGGTTTGTAGGCTTTCTGTAGTTCCTGTTGTTGTTGAACTCCAGCTTTAATCCATGGTGATCTGGCAGGATACAGGGGTTTATTTCAGTTTTTTGTATCTGTTGAGACTTGCTTTGTGACCAAGTATTTGGTCAGTTTTGGAGAAGGTTCCAAGTGGTGCTGAGAAGAAGGTATATTCTTTTGTATTGGGGTGAAATGTTCTGTAGATATTTTTTAGGTCCATTTGAGTCATAATATCTGTTAATTCCATGATTTCTCTGTTTAGTTTCTGTCTGGATGACTTGCCCATTGGTGAGAGTCGGGTAGTGAAGCCCCCCACTATTAATGTGTGGGGTTCAATGTATGACTTAAGTTTTAGTAATGTTTGTTTTACAGATGTGGGTGACCTTGTATTTGGGGCCTAGATGTTTAGGATTGAGACATTATGTTGGTGGATTATCCTTTTATGAGTATGAAATGTCTTTCTTCATTCTTTTGAATAATTTTGGTTTGAATTCTATTTTCTTAAATATTAGGATAGCTACACCAGCTTGCTCCTTAGGTCTGTTTGATTGGAAAGTCTTTTCCTGACACTTTACTCTGAGGTAATGTCTATCTTTGATGTTGAGGTGTGTTTCTTGTATGAAGCACAAGGATGGATCTTGTTTTCATATCAATTCTGTTAGCCTATGTTTTTTATTGGCAAATTTAGTTCATTAATATTAAGAGATATTAATGACCAGTGATTGCTAATTCCTGTTATTTTTTTGGTGTGTGTGTGTGTGTGTGTGTGTGTGTGTGTGTGTGTGTATGTGTGTGTGTGTATGAGTTTCCCTTCTTTGGATTTTGCTGGTGTGAGATTATCTATTACCTGTGTTTTTGTAAGTGTAGGTAACTTCCTTGGGTTGGAGTTTTCCTTCTAGTACCTGCTATGGAGCTGGATTTGTGGGAAAATATTTTACTTTGTAATGAAATATAATGTTTTCTCCATCTATGGTGATTGAAAGGTTTGTTGGGTATAGTAATCTGGGCTGGCATTTGTGGTCTCTTAGAGTCTACAAGACATCTGGCCATGCCTTCCTGGCTTTTAGAACCTCCATTGAGAAATCAGGTGTAATTCTGATAGGTCTGCCTTTATTTGTTACTTGGCCTTTTCCTTTGCAGCTCTCAATATTCTTTCTTTATTCTGTATGCTTAGTGTTTTGATTATTATGTGGCACAGGAACTTTTTTTTTCAATCTAGTCTATTTGGTGTTCTGTAAGTTTCTTATACCTTTATAGGTATGTCCTTCTTTATGTTGGAAAATTTTTCTTCTATGATTTTTTTTAAAGTTTATTTCTGTGCCTTTGAGCTGGGATTCTTATTCTTTTATTCCTATTATTCTTAGATTTGGTCTTTTCATAATGTTCCAGATTTCTTGGATGTTTTGTGTTAGGAATGTTTAGATTTAACATTTTCTTTGACTGATGAATCTATTTCTTCTATCATATCTTCAATGCCTGAGATTCTCTCTTCTATCTCTTGTATTTGTTGGTGATGCTTGCATCTGTAGTTCCTGTTTGCTTACCTAGATTTTCCATTTCCAGCATTCCCTTAGTTCATATTTTCTTTATTGCTTCTATTTCCATTTTCAGGTCTTGAATCATTTCCTTCACCTGCATGTTTGTTTTTTCTTGACTTTCTTGGTGTTCTTTAAGAGATTTATTGATTTCTTCCATGGGGGGAGGTGTATTTTCCTCAATTTCTTTAAGAGTTTTTTTTTTTTTTTTTTTCATTTCCCCTTTGAGGACCTCTATCACCTTCAAGTTATTTTTAAAGTCATTTTCTTGTGCTTCAGCTGCATTGGAATGTTCAGGTCTTGCTGTCACAAGATAGCTGGGTCCTGGTGGTGCCATATTGCCCTTTCTGTTATTGATTGTGTTCTCACACTGGCCTTTAGGCATCTGCTTTGGGGATGATTATAAGTCTAGGTGTTGATTCCTGTGTCTATCATTTTTGGATAGGTGTTTTGTTCTTTGGTTTCTGTTTCCTCTCTGGTCTTCTGGCTGAAGTAACCAAGGATTCTGGTGACTAGTGAGTCTCCCATTTCAGTAGGGTGTCTTCACTGTGTTTTTGGGGGGGCCTTGGGTTCCCAGATCCAGCCTGGCCTCTGGTAAACAGAAGTCTTCTTCCAAAGCTGTAGCTGGAATATGGAGCCCAGGGCTGGGGCATGAGGGGATTGCAGTCTGGGGTTTGGGGGCAGCCTTTAAGGAGTGCTAGCAGGCAGTGGGCTGTGTCTTACCTGGAGTTCCTAGGACCAGCTTGGCCTTTGGTAAAGCAGTCAGGTCTGTGGCCTGAAGTATGGGCCTGGGGAGGTGGGGGAGGTACACTCTGGGGTTGTTGGGCAGGCTTTAAGAAGTGTTAGCAGGTGGTGGGCAGTGTCTTACCCTGTGGTTACTAATCCAGCCTGGCCTCCAGTAAAGCCTAAGTCTTCTTCAGAAGTTCAGTTTGGAACTTTTAATGAGAATACTTTGCATCAGTACTAGTGATGCTGGCAACTTGAACCCTAATAGTGACTCCAGGCTCTGAAGTGTCCTGTCCTGTGTTCTAGTCACAGCTCTGCTGTAAGTCATTTCCCATGACTTGATTAGGTGTCTTCTTTTCTTTTGTTCTCACATCATTGTGCTTCTCCCCAAAGGATGCTAAGAATTTGTAAGTTTTCAAGCTGTGTTCCCTAAAAAGCCTTGGGGTCATTCACAGTATGTCATGGCAATAAAGCAGTGGTTTAACTCAGAGACAAGTTTACAAGACGATTTAGTCATGTTTTAGGACATCTTTTTGCCACAGTTTGGGACTGGTTACTATGGGTATCTATTGGCTTTGGCCTATGGGAGTTGATAAGCATCTAATGCATAATTTCTGTCTTCCATCCTCTTTCCTCTTGCCCTCAAGCTGGGCAGCTCTGATGTAGGTGGTTTTGCACACTGGCCTTCCTCATAGATGCTTAAACCAAGAGTCCCACAGCTTAAGGTACTGTGACACACTCTGGACTGGGTTACTTCCAGGGCTTTTATGTTCTGCATGCAATGAAGTCCAAATATCTCATTCCAGAGGTGGCAGAAGTATGAAACTATTGATACTTGACTTTTGTTTGTTTGTTTGTTTGTTTTTCAAGACAGAGTTTCTCTGTGTAACTTTGGTGCCTGTCCTGGAACTCACTCTGTAGACCAGGCTGGCCTCAAACTCACAGAGATCCGCCTGCCTCTGCCTCCCAAGTATTGGGATTAAAGGCGTGTGCCACCACCACCCAGCTGATACTTGACTTTTCTTAATCAGCTTCAACTTTATACCTAATTTTATATCTCTAATAAGCATACACCAAAAGAAACCTTTTTCATATTAGTTCCCTGTCCTTTTCCTCTAGTGGTTTTGCTTCTGTTAGGAGGAAACAGGCTGTATTATCAGGACTTTTTGAGGTTTTTGTCACTATTTGCTTAAATTCATTAATATGCATTAAATGGCAAATAACCCTAATTAGCATATTGGTACACTGTGTTTGTGTTTACTATTCCTATTCCAATAGATTTGTTTACCTTCCTCAGTTGCACCAAATCTACAAACAAAAATACATTTTGAAAGAGACGGATAATTCATTCAATGTGAAAAAATAAACACAGAAAATTAAACAAATCCATTAGTTGAGTTATTCTTCAGACATTTATATCTGAAGACTTTTGCAATAGTGAATGTGGTTACAATTGACCAAATGGTGATAGAAAGGACAGAAGCTGTATCAGTCACAAAATCTACAGTGTCCGTAAATTAAAGGACTCTAATAGCTTGGGGAAGGGTAGCAAGAATGTTATCTTGCCCTGCCCTGAAGCCAGGAATGAAAGGGTCCATCAGATCCTAGTAGTACTGAAAAGAACTTTTGTGTTAAAGAAATGTGCGATTTAACTGAGTCCATCCTTTCCTCTGTGGTACCAGGGTTAGCTGTATAGCCTCTTCACAGCACTGATTTTGTGGTTCTAGGCATCCTTGGATGTGCATTTTAAGAAAGATGATTGGGCTTAGAAGGCAAGAAACTTACACCTGGGAATATGTTTAAATTTATGTTCTGTGTCCTGATTCTCCATAAACATGGTATTTATTTCTTTATGGATGGTAGTTTTGTAAGTCTCAGAATACCCTTGCATCCAATGTGTCTTAAAAATGCCTCACTAAATGTATAAGTGAGTAAAGTAAAAGATGTGGATTACATTTCACTTAAAATACACAGAGAATTAAAATTAAGCAAAAATATGTTGGAGGCAATATATTCTCCTAACCTTAAAACATTGAAAAGAGAGTGAAACAAATAAATTTACCTTCATTGATGTTCAGTGATTAATCCAATTGGCCCTCATTCCTCTTTATGGGAACTGTCATTGTACTATAAATCACCATTTCTTCTATTGAATGTATGACGTACTCTTTTCTTAGTTCTTCATAAAGAACCTTGGACACACTTAAATACAACTTGGGAAAGGAAAGGGTTTATTTCATCTTGTAATTCCAGGTCACAGTCCATTGTAACATGAATCTTTTTTTTTTTTATTGATTTATTTTATTTATTATGTATACAGTGTTCTGTCTGCTTGTATGCTTGCAGGCCAGAAGAGGGCACCAGATCTCTTTATAGATGGTTGTGAGCCACCATGTGGTTGCTGGGAATTGAACTCAGGACCCCTGGAAGAAGAGTCAATGCTCTTAACCTCTGAGCCATCTCTCCAGCCCCCGTAACATGAATCTTAAAGGGTCTTATTAATTAAAAAAAAACTCAGTGCCAGCTATTGGGGTAAATTCTGAAAGGTCAGAGAGACAGAACAAGCCACAGCTAACCTCACCTTGCCAACTTCTCAGCTGATCCTGTTTCCTCAAACTGGAAGCCTGAGTCCTCATCTGAATGGATCTCAGCCGAACTGCTGCTGAAAGCCTAAAAGCTTAAGAGCCTCTAGTTCCTGGTCCTCGCGCCTTCTATACCTTTCTTCTTCCTGCCATCACTTCCTTGGATTAAAGGCGTCTGTCTGCCTTTTCCAAGCAAAACATGAGATCTCAAGTGCTGGCATTAAAGGTGTGTGTCACCATGCCTAGCTGTTTCCAGCGTGGCCTTGAACTCACAGAGAACCGGATGGATCTCTGCTTCCCAAGTGATAGGATTAAAGGTGTGTGTGCCACCATTTTCTGTATGTCTATCTAGTGGCTGTTCTGTTCTCTGACCCCAGATAAGTTTATTAGGGTGCACAATCACCACAGTCCATCATTGAGAGATGTCAGGACAGGAACTCAAAGCAGGCACCTGAAGGCAGAACTGCTTGCTACCCTGATCCGATAATCAATGAATACAGCAGAAACCATGGAGGATGATGCTTACTAATTTGCTCCCTGGCTCTCAAATGAGCTTGTGTTTAGCTAGCTATGTTAGCCTTGGACCACCCACTGGAAGAATGGTGCTCCCCGGCTCCTCCCCCTCCTCCCGCCGCAGTGGGCTGAGCCCTTTACAGCAGTTGTTAATGCAGCACAAACATGCCCCCACAGCAATTGAATCTATCTAGGCAATGACTCAATTAAGGCTTTTCCTCTCTGATGACTCTAAGCCTTGTCAAGTTAACAATGAGGCCTAACCAGGATAGTCATTGTCAAATCTTCATGATGAAATTTTATTTTCCAATTATGCCAATTCATAAATACAAGCATACCATGGGAATTTTTGTTCTTTTTCAGCAAAGTCTTCAAACTTGTATAAATTGAGTCTACTGTAAAAGATTCAAGACCAGCATTCTTCACATTCCTGCAGTATTGATATTGTCCTTATAGTTCAAGTATCAAATACGTATTAACTATTTAAGATATTTGTGTTATTATTTTTAAAAATGTGTCATGTTTGACTTTGAGTTCCCTAGTTAACTGTGCTTTTTGAACTTATGTGCAACAGAAGAATTCTTCTATTTCCTTGAAGTAATTCAGCTATTATATGAATAAAACTGTTTGAGAATTTAAATACTAAAATATGAGGAAATTACCAAAAGAAAAAAAGAAATAGAATAGCATGTTTGCGCCTACAGTTTGTTAAATTATTATCTGTAGATATATTTAGTGTAAATGATGATGCCCTAATAGTTAAAGAACCATCTCATTCCAAGTCAGAAATTGAGCTTTCAAACATTTGAGGCTTAAGAAATGCCCAAACATTTTAAACCAAGTGTTACATTTGTTATCTTTTGAACTCAAGTCCATTTTTGAAGCATGTACTCCATGTGGTCAAATTCATTTTCACTTTCTCCCTCAGGACATGGCTTGGGGAGCTGCTCTCATCTCCACGGGATGTTTCCCTAGAGCAGAAATCTTACCAAGAAATGAGTGTGTCAGTGTTAAGAAGTACCAGGCGCACATCAGAATGTAACCATACTGAAGTAAAGAGAATTCTTCTTACTTTTGATCACGGTCCTATCCTTCCACTCAAGACACAGTAAAATAATAGGAACTTGACATGGAGTCAGCTGGTCATTGTAGTAGGAAACTTAAAAGGTCTTATTAATGAAACCAAACCTGAGGCCAGTTATTGGGGTGAATGCTGGAAGATCAGAGAAGCAGAACAAGCCACAGCTATCTCACCTTGCTAGTTCCTCAGGTGATCTTGTTTCCTCAGGCTGGAAACTTCTGAGTCCTCCTCCACATGAATCTCAGCTGAACTGTGTTGCTCCAAAGCTTAAACTGACTACATGCTTTTTCCCCTTTAGTTCCTGGTCCTCACGCCTTATATACCTTTTTCTTTCTGCCCCCACTCCCTGGGATTAAAGGCGTGGGTCACCATGCTTAACTGTTTCTAAAGTGGCCTTGAACTCAGAGATCTGGCTAGCTCTGCCTCCCAAGTGCTGGGATTAAAGGTGTGTACCACCACCGCCCAACTTCTGTTATGGCTTACTCTTCCCATTTTCTAGCCACCATTTCTGGCTCTGTTCTAGTGGCTGTCTGTTCTCTGACCCCAGATATGTTTATTTCGGGGAACACACAATATTTCAGGGAACACAATACCCACCACAGGTCATGAGCAAGGTTTGCGTAGGGAGACATGAACACTCATTCATTATAGGTGAGGTTGCCTTGGAATGTGTGTAATAACAGAGGAAGGGCACTAAATACAATAACCACGTTTAAATGTTGTAGAAAACTTCACTACCCATTTTTAATGTACTCTGCTATTTCCACATTATAAGCCTAAGTCACATTCTAAGACACAATGCAACCTTTGTGTCCTCCAGACAGAGTGGCTGGGGCTTTCCAGACAGGTGATGGTGATTCTTGGCTCCTGATGAATAACTGAACTCCATTAGTTATTCATAAAAGTGGATCAGAAACACAGGGTGAGGCAGCTGGGTGGATGGGAATGCAGGCTCCATAATCATGCTAGATCCAGGGGTCTCTGCTCAGGATTCACCCCTGCACCCCAGCCCTCTCTTCTACAATAAGAAAGACAGAGATTGAGGTATAAACTCAGAAGGTCATCTCCCCAGGACACCTATACATCCTTTATCAGCTAATTCTTCAAAATAGGAGCTGTTCGTTTTTACATGCACTCAATTTTCATACACAATTTTTACATATAATTTCCATTATTATTTGTGTGTGTGGGGGGTGCTTTCCTTGCATGTATATCTTTATGCCACACATGTGCAGGCTGCTCCTGGAGGCCAGAGTTGTGAGCCACTCTATGGCTGCTGGGAACCAAACGTGAGTCCTCTGGAAGAGCAGCTGGTGATCATAATGGTGGAGAAATCTCCCCAATACACAGTCAGTCTCGAAGTGTTTTGCATTTCTGACGCTAGTATTACTTGAAATCATTTTATGTATAAAATAAATTTAATGATCACTTCACTCAAGTCCACAGTATGTTAGCCCAATTCTCATCCATTTCCTGGTGGAAAAAAAAAATCCTACTGAAGATACTATTATTATAAAAATACAATGTTCAGTGTAAAAATTTGAAAAATCATAGAAAAGGCTTAAAACTCACTTTAATCTTACCAGCCGACCAATGTTAGAAATTTTACTTATTTCTTCCTAGAATTTTTTTCATTTTTTAAAGTTTTAGTTATTCTTTGGTAATCTCATACACAAACACAATATATTAGGATTATACACACCCCCATTCCCCTCTCCATCTTCTCCCAGTCCCCCCACCTCTTTCCTCATCCCCTCTTATTCATCCAAGCAAGAGATATCAACAAAATATTTGCTAGAGTGAAACTTAGTACATGCTTCTGGGTGATTCTGCCTATGGTTCCTGAGGAGGGTTTCAAAGAGTTCTGAGTTCTATTGAAGCCTTCCAGTGATCACTGGAGAGGCAGGCTGCTCCTCAGGAAAGCAGGGTCCTGACTGCACAGTCAGTCCAGGCTGCCACATTTAGCTCACCCACAAAGCTCCAGGTATGTAACTGAATTGAGGTGGGGGGTGTTCTGACCCTAACTAAATGTTTTGGTACTCGTAACATATGTGGAAAGAAGAGAATAATGCCAACAATAACGACTAGTTACGTTTACAATATTCATATTGCCTTTAGGCTGTCCCAAAACACCTCTCTTTTTTTTCCCCATTAGTGCCCCTCAGAAATATTTGCATTGACTCAGCATCACTGATGAGAGCCTTTCAAGTGAGGAAGGGGTCGAAACCCGGAAGACGAGAAGTGACAGGAAGCAGGTCCGGGTTTCTAGGGCGATGACTTGCATGGCTGACTGACAGGAAGCGAGTTTCTAGGGTGATGACGTGCATGGCTGGCTCTCAGTCCACAGAGTGAATGATAAGATAGAGGGAGGCTGGTAGCTATGGTGCCGGGGGACTGTGCACAGCACAGACAGAGCACTGTGGTGAGGAGTGGTGTGCTTGGTAGCAGTGGATGCAAACTTCAAGGGTCACTGTGGTTGTCACCAACTGAACAGGCTTCACTCACCTGTACTGGAACTCACGTCTCCTTTTCCCAGCATCACATTTACAGAATTGATGAGAGAAAAGGGAAGTATGCAAAGTTGACCGGCTATTTGGTAAAGCCCTCTCTGCCTTTTGTCCTGTTTCCCTCTTTCATCTCAAAGCAGATGCTGGTTATACTCCAGCCCAGCCCTCACTACTTACAGGGAAAGCATCCCAGCTTCCAGGTTATGAGCACGGAGGCATGCTTGTCTTCTTTGACTTGACTTCTTCCCCTCAGTGAATCTCCAGTATTCTCCCATCTCTAATGTTCTCACTTCATTGTATTTGGGCTTCTTTGTCACATGCACATTTTCGTCACTCTTTGCATAGTGGCTCTATTCCTTTGGGAATGTCAAGGAGAAAACACATCCCAATACTTCCCTGCCATAGACGCTGACTTTTCCACAGCAAACTTTCAAAGATCATCCCACCGACTTTGGGAGAGACAGTACTACTGGAAGGTTAGAGAAAATGCCCAGGTTCCCAACAGGCTAGATCCAGCGATATTCCAACTAAAGAGACGGGTGATGAAGAGAAGTGAAGGAAGGTGATTGGAGCAGTGTGACTCCATTGGGAAGTACAGATTGAAGTCGCTCAGTGGCCCCCAATCCACAACTGGGGCACTGACATAGCTTTAAGCAGAGAGGCAGCGGATAAAGACTGTGCATAAGTGAGCAGCCTTTGGTGTCGTTTGATTGAGCATCCGGTTCCCAAGGTGGCTCGAAACGGCCCTCGTTGCTTGAATGGAGCCGTCTGGTTCCCACAAGATGATGCTGTCCCTCCAGGATGAAGCCTTGATATCATAGACAATTGCCCTCATTTGGAAGGTGACTGATCTGCTGCTCACCTTTGTTTGGGGTACCCTACATAGTGTTGAGGGTATGTAGGGTAACCAGTTTCTTGTAGTAAAGAAGTCTACTAAAAATCTGACCTGTTATCTGTGGTATCCAAGGAAGCTGCAAGTTTGGATGCCATTTGGGGGGCAGGGCCTAAAAACAACAACAACAACAAAGACACTGTAAACTGTGGCATTTGAGATACTGAAGGGTTATAAGTACAAAATGAAGGTGAAGAGATATCAGACTTTTTTATACTGCCTTTAGTTACTTTGTGGGCTGAAGTGCCTATTATAACAACATTAATGAAGGTTATTGGGTGAGGTAGCTGCTTGTTGGTTTTGTAGGGTGTGTGTGGGTGTGTACATAAGTGCAGGTGTCCACGGAAGCCAGAGGCATCAGATCGCCCTGGAGCTGGAGTTACAGACAGTTGGTGCTGGGAACCAAACGTAGACCCACCGGAAGAGCAGCTCATGCCCTTATAACTGTTGAGGCATCTCTCCAGCCCTCTGATTTCAGTTTTGACAGAACATCCAATCAAATCAAACTCAGCAGCCCGTGTTCCTGAAATGGACTAGAGAAGGCAGGAAGTAAAAGAAACTGCAGCTCTCCTGAATGGAAAGCTTGTGCCAACACTCATCCACAGATGTTCCTGTTCGTCATGGCACCTCAGGTTCCAGCCACTGGGATTTTATGTCAGTGCAGATCGTGAAGGTCACAGCACACCCTGGACCCTCTTTAAGGCCATCCACAGCCAGTCTTGGCTGTTAATCTTTGGATTTATACTATGCGATACTTAAATTGGGGAAAAATCAACTCATCAAGTCAGAGGGGGATGACACAGTGGACATTTGTCATGTGAGGCCTGCAAGAAGAGCTTGACAGCTGCTCTCAGAATAAGGGCCCCTGGTTCATGCAGACAAATGCAACCTTGAAACAGAAATAAAATTAGTTTGCATTGCTGGCTTCTCAAAAACTTAAAAATAGAACTACCATGTGGCCCCATTATGTCACTCTTGGGTTTCTACTCAAAGGACTTTACATCAAACCACAGAGATACCTAGACATCCATATTCATTGCTGCTCTATCCACAGTAGTAGGTTATAAGGGGAGTGTAACCAGCCCAGGTGTCCATCAACAGATGAATAGATAATGAAAATTTGGCACATCTGTGTACATAATTGAATTTTATTTAGACACAAAGAAAAAATAAAATCATGAACTATGTAGGAAAACAAAACTGGGAAGAATTGTATTACGAGGTAACTCAGACTCAAAAGGTAAAAAAATCACACATCCTGTCTCCCACGTGGACCCTAGATTCTGTTTTTAGGTGTGTATACAAGTGAAGGTCAGTGCAGTCTAGGCTGTGACACCTGAAAGGAGTCCTCCATGAGGGTGACAGGACACGTGAGACATGAAAGTGAGGAAAAGGAAGTTATGGGGTGTGGAAAGGTGCAGGGAACATGAGGGGGATAATCGGGAAAGAAAATCAGCAAAATCTAATTTTATTTGAAAATCCTACAGTGAAGCCTAATACTGTGTGTGCTAACTAAAAGTAAGATTTATTTTAGCTGGGTGGTGGTGGCACACACCCTTAATCCCAGCAATCAGGAGGCAAAGGTTGCTGGATTTCTGTGAGATTGAAGCCAGCCTGGTCCACAGAGCCAGTTATGGGACAGACAGGGCTACACAAAGAAGCCTTGTCTTGCAAAACAAAAACGAACAAACAAAAAGATGTACTTTAAAAAGAAATAAAACTAAGTCTACCAGCCTTTATTCCCCCTCTTTACTGCTGGTTCTTGCATGCAGCATAGACCCACGGTTACCTGGACCTGTCTGGTTTCAGCTGATTTTTGTGGCTGTGATGTCTGAAAGTCGGGGAGTATTTGCATGGAGGCTAGGACACCGCCTACCCTGTCACCAGAGATAGTTTTCAGTGTTCTATTCTGCAAGATGCCAAAAGACCTTAGCAGTCACGTGGCCTAACTTGACTTGGAGTCATCCAGCAGGGGCGTGGGTTAGATGAATTTAAAAAGAAAGGCTGGGAGGGGGACGAAGGAAGAGGAGAAGGAATGAGAGAGGAAGGTCAGTCAGTCGGAAGTAGTCATTAAGGCTGTGTGACTGGGACCCGGCCCTTTTCTCCTTCATAGGATCCGTTGTAGCCAATTTCCAGAGTCCATCTTGGGCCCAGATCCAGATCACCTTGTGCTTATGCGTTGTAAGCTTATTAGTAGCAAAAACAATTAATTTCAGTTTATGGTGCATGGTGAATAGTAATTGAATAAAATAATAAATGAAATGACTTTATTGTTTTCTTTTGGGGGGCTAGAGACAGTGTTTCTTTGTGTAGTTTTGGCTGTCCTGGAAATAGACCAAGCTGACCTTGAACTCACAGAGATCCCCCTGCCTCTACCTCGAGAGTGCTAGGATTAAAGAATCTTGTACAATATTAAAAGGACCAGCCTTAATATTGTACTTCCCAGGGGCTCAGAAGAGAAAACTATGAACGGCAAGAATTATTTTCAGGAAATGAATCTAAGTACACCAAGCTCTTTGTCTGTTTACTTTATTCCTCTGAGATAAAATCCTATCCACACAGCTTCAGTTCTGCTCTCATGCCTAACTCTCTCCTGCCTGATTTCTCTCTACTTTTATCTACTGTTACCTCTAACATCTATCATAATTCTCTCATCTTAATTCTGCCTCATTTAGGAGCTTCTCATCTTGTTCTTACCCAACTAGTTCTTCCCCGTCTGACTCTTCCTCACCTCCCATCTCGTCCACATGTTCTCTCTAGTCAAAATCCTCCTTATCCTTCTCAGTTCTCCATCCTCAAGTTCTCTACCCTCTCTTCCTCTCTGTTTCCTTATACCTCTAAGTTCTATCCTCATTCTCTGAAAATAAAACTACCTTTTTATCCCTTTGGCCCTCATCTCTCCTAGCTATCTCTGCTCTTGCCGTTCCTGTCAAGTGTGCTCTGTCTCTAGGCAACTTCCATCACAGCTAGATGTACCTGTAAGCTGGAACCCTTTAGTTCTGAGTTCATTGTTAAGGGTGGATCTAAAGCTAGAGATAAGACTTTAGAAAGGAGAAAGTTAAGCGTAATTGGCACATCCACCAGGCCTTCTCAAACAGGATGCTAAGTCTGTTCTTAGAGAGTACAGAGGTATCTCTGATAAGGTACTTTCCTTCAACTGGGGATGGACCTGGCTGTATGCTGCCAATGATGATAATTACAGGGAGGCTTGAACTGGGGTTCTAGCTGAGCATAGCTGTCAGTGCAGAAGGTTATCTAAATATTCCTAGAAGTGGTTAGGTAAGGAGTAGAGGTCTATAAAGTTAGTAAGGCTGTAAGAAAAGAAGGGTCTGAACTAAATTGTGTGAAGCTATTACTTAACATCCACCTGACCTAGGCAATGTCTCCATGTGGAATTTACCTTAATTCAGGAGACTTATTATGTGATTGTTTGGACTGTTATTCCTGAATGTGGCTAAGGGAGACATCTGATTCCAGCGCTAAAAGAAGAAACAGATGGGCCTGAGGGAAGGAAGTCTTTCCTGAGGTTGTTCTCCAAATACCTCCAATGTATATGTCCAAATATGATCAGTCCACACTGCTAGCCATTCTTAGGAAAAAATAAATTGGGAAAGCTATGAAGGCACACATAATTTTCATAACAGAAGACAGCTGATCTATAACAAGCCAAGTAAAACCAAAACCTCCTTGGAATTTGGCTTCCTCTGAAGGAATTCCTTGATCCCTTCAGGTAGTGGCTTTGCCATAACCAGCTGAGTTCTTATAATATATTCCTCTAGCCCGTAGCAAAAGACATGCACCACAGCCTAGCTGGAATAACTTTGCTTAACTCTGATGGGCAAGTTCTTAATATAGCTGCTGTCCTACTTTAACTTGACAAAACAGACTCAGGAAGTCAATCCACCCACCCCAAGATCATGTAGCCGGCCGGTGACACAGTGAGGACTTGATTCTGATTCATAGCTATGGTCCCACACTTTTTCTCAGACATGTGTTCTCATCCCTGCCCCGATGCCGATATCCAAGCTGTTGATCTTCAAGAGCCATTAGTTCTAACCCCTCTGCCCTCAGTGATGTCCACATGTGTGTTCTCATCCCCGCCCCAAGGCTGGTGTCCAGGATGTGGCTCCATTAGGGTCCTCAGCTTCAATCATCAAGGCTAACCCCTCTGCTGTCAGTGATTCCCAGAGCTATTTTCACATGCTAAACCTCACACTGATCATTTTTTACACCCATACACTTCAAATACACACATTTTTTATAGTGTGACCCTTGTTTTCAGACAGGGGTTCTAAATTTGGTATACATATTCACAGCATGTCTCCAGAATTGGCTGCACAGGGATAGTTCCTTTCTATCCAGTGAACCTTAGTTAGCAGCATTTACTTGAACAAGATGCCTCCTGACTTGCTCATGACATCCACATAATTATTAAGTCAACACAGAAGTAGTAAATGTCTTAGGAAAGCCAGGATCATTAAGACTAAAAGGGTAAGCTCTAACAAGAGCTTCAGAGTCTGATATGCACTTTTCAGAGATGCAACAGACTTACCAACATTGTCAGTCCCTTGGCCAAGACACCAGTGTGCAGCAGCTGAGACACAAGACCTTAATTCAGAATGTCCAGCTGGAGACGGAGGAGGCAAATGAATCACATCCAGACTATCTTGCCCTTGTCTTGCCCTCTTCAGGAAGGGGAAAAAATATCAAGAGGCTCATTTTAGTGGAATTTAATCATAAAATTTTCTAAAATGTTCTCTTCCTCAAATCTGGTTGCTGTTATGTATTATGCAGAATTGTAAAGTAATTGGTAGCACGTGGGACGGTGCCTGCAGGAGTCACAATGGGGGCCATTGCCTGCAGGGGATCCCAACTTGCCAGCCTCATTTGCCTCTGCACAACTTTTGATAAGTCTCTGCTTGGGAGAGCCAAATGTTTATTTATAACATATGGCCTCCCACTGACTCAGTGTAACCACAGAGTGACTCTATCATTGCCAGAAATCAACTATATTAGCATTATGTGTGTGTGTGGGGGGGGGGGGGAAGTCATGCATTTGATTTAAAGTTCATATAAATTCCAAAAGTACTTTCATGTGTACAGACTCTGAGAGCTCCTATGAAAATATCCTAAATGTATCTCTGATTTTGTTTGATGTTGACTTCTCTCTTGCATCTTTATGTTTGGAGATCTAGCTTGTATTTGGCAAGCATCAGGAGGTATGGTGGGGCAATATTGCATTCTTTCAAATGCTCTGCCCTGAGGGGTCTATGATTGGGCTAACACTACACGAGGCTCCCACAGTGGTAGGTGGGACTGGGGTTAGAAGATGCATGTGTGCTTTTCTCTAGTGGATATCAAAAGCAAGTTGTGGTGCAGTCATTCAGTAACACGTCCAATTGGAAACAAATTTTGTAATTTATAGTTTGATTAATCATATTTGGGAGATTATTAGCAATGTCCCTGAAACTAGTCTAAAAATGCAAATAGTATTGCCACAATAATCCTTTTCTGAGAGGACCAGTGCTTAAGTCGCCTTATCAGAAAGGTTCTGGTTTGAGAGATATTTGCCTAAGACTGTTCTCCATCTGTATAATCTAGAAACCAGGAAGGTTTCACTGTTCAACCACCCCTCCTTCGCACTAGGACAGCCTCATTTCCAATAGGGGACATCATAAGAATAAGAAAACCACTATTTGAAAATATATGAGTACTCCTTGGCATAAAAATACCATATGGTCCAGAAATTCCATAACTGCATATGTGTGTATATACACATAAGTGTATATACACATATATACATTCTAGAATAACTCATGTGGTCTAGCTAACCCTTCTACACTAATAGTGGCTGTAGGTGCCATATGCTAGACAGAATTTCTTTTTTAAAGATGTTATCCAAAGTAAGATAACTATTTTATTTATTTATTTTTGTTTTGTTTTGTTTTTCGAGACAGGGTTTCTCTGTGTAGCTTTGGAGCCTGTCCTGGAACTCACTCTGTAGCCCAGGCTGGCCTCAAACTCACAGAGGATCCACCTGCCTCTGCCTCCCGAGTGCTGGGATTAAAGGTGTGCACCACCACCGCCTGGCTATTATTGGCATATATGTGTGTATGAATATATGTATGTCCAAAGAACTGAAAACAAACATTCAAACAATAAGTGCTTATATATGTTCATAGAAGTACCACTGTTCATCACAACCAACAGGTAGAAACAACCAGATTCCCATCAAAAGACAAACAGATATCAAAATGTTTATATCTACATGATGTATCACATCCACACAATGGGATGTTATAAAAGAGAAAGAAAATGTTAATCTGTGCTACCATATGGATGACTCTGAAGACATGTTAAATGAAGAAGCAATACTCAAAAGGCCAATTGATTCCATTTATATGAAATATCCAGGGGTTGGGGATTTAGCTCAGTGGTAGAGCCCTTGCCTAGCAAGCACAAGGCCCTGGGTTTGGTCCTCAGCTCTAGGAAAAAAAAAAAGAAGAAATATCCAAAATTGGCAAATCTATAGAGCAAAAATTCAGATTTATGGTTGCCAAGAACGAGGCAGAGGTTTGAAAGTGAGTAATAATTATTTAATAAATAAGTTTTCCATTTGGGACAATGAAAAACTTCTGGAACTAGACATCAGTCATAGTTACACATCATTAACATACCTAATAGCACTCAATTGTATACTTTTAAATAGTTAAAATAGCAGTTTTGTTATTATATTTTTACCATAATAAAAATACCTAAATATATGACCATGCATTCTGCAACAAACTATATTTAGTAAGCAGTAGATATTGCACAAATAAACCCTCTAGAATAACTTATCAAGTGGTCTTGCTTAATCTCCTACACTAAGAACAGCAGTAGATGCTATGTGCTCGGAGGGACAATTCCTTTTGGAAGGTGTTACCCAAACCTAAGATCGATGTTCTATTATTAGAATATATTAACTGTACAAAGTGATGGATTTCATTAAGACAAACTTTGTGATTGAAAATAGATCAAAAACCTTATTGTGAAACCAGAAACTTTCAAACTGTAATTCTGGGGGGAAACACTTCAAGCATTGGGTCTATACACTTACAGACTGCTTGATTTCCTGTGTCTTTAATATAGGTGGTTAGCTGGTTGGTAGCTTGGTGACAGGTTCTTGCTATGCAGCCCAGGCTGAGTTTGAACTCATGATTTTCCCACCTCTCACCCTCCCATATGCTAAGTTCCCAGGTGTGCACCATCATGGCAGTTTCAACATCAATCAGTTTAAATTTAGTTTTTGTATACCATTACTTTTACTAATACATTGTCATGTATTAGTTATTTTTCTATCATTATAACAAAATTTTTGAGATAACCAACATCATTGTACTGGTTTTAGTGGTTACTGATTCTGTCAACCCTGTTATTCTCTCATAAACTTTAAAGAAACTCTAGTCTTTAAAGATGGCTCAGTGGTTAAGAACACTGGATGGATTTCCAAAGGACCTGAGTTCAATTTCCAGCACCCAAATGATGGTTCACAACTATCTGGAACCCCAGTCCTATGGAAATTGGTGCCCTCTTTCAGCCTCAGTGGGTACCAGGCACACAAATGGGGCACAGAAATACATGCAGGCAAAAAAAAAGTCAGATTAATCTGAAACAATAAATTCCTGGTATTTATCAATATAACTCCACAAATTTAAATATCCCTCTAGTATGTAGATCTTAATGTATCTCAATGTGGTATCATCAGCCCTGCTTGGTTCAAATCCTGGCTCAAACTGATATAAGGGTTTAAAAAATGAACATTTTTTTTCTGGGTTCCTGAACATCATTCATCTGTCTAAACACAGTTAATCTATTTATTTACTAATCCATAGTGTGCAGGGTTAGGGGTAAGCAAGGTGATCTCAACAGTTCACTAGACCAACTTTCTAATGATCTGAGTCTTCACTTTTAAAGGAGAAATAGTAACATCTGTATTAGTTAGCTTTCGTTGCTATGACAAATGCCAGTAGGAACTAACTAAAAAAGGAAGAGGTTTTCTGGCTCAAGGTTTCCAAGGTTCGGTCCATGGTGACCTGGCTTCTGTGGCTTATACCTGAGGTAATATAGAATATCATGGTGGTAGAATGTGTGAAAGGGGAAGATGTTCTCCTGAAGGCAGCTGGGTGAGGGAGAGGACGAGGGATGAGTTATGATATATACTTCCAGGGCATGCCCTTAGTGTAACCTACTACTTCCAAATAGATTTCACCTCTTGGTTCCTACTGCCTCCCAAAAATGCCATCACCTAGCTTATTAATGGATTAATCCACTGATGGAGCTACAATCCTCATGACTAGTCACCCTCATCCTCAAAGTCCACTAGTTGGAGACCAAGCTTCTAACATAGGAGACTTGGGTGACATTTAAGATTCAAACAATAACATCATTCATCTTACAGGGTTGGAAAAATTCAAGGAATCCAGCATGTAAACGTGTGGAAATCAATCCAGGATAAATGTTACTGTCTAGAACTTCACACAGTGCCTAGCACATACAGTCTCAACCTATACTTACAACATTCACTCATCCATTTATTCTTGACTACCTAATTGTATGGTCCTTCACTGCTTTGGCCCCATATCACCTTCCCACCACTTTCTTGTCCTTAAGGAATGATCCCATTGAATCTACAGGTTATTGATTTTCAGATTGAGATTGCCTCTCCAACCAGGTAAGGTCAGGGTACAGGAGCTTACATTTCTGCCAGGAGTTTATTGGAAGCTATCTTTATGGCTCATACACAGCCAAAAGAATAGCATCAACAGTTGGAAGCACACTACCCACTGCCATTTCCTCTATATTTCCTCTATTCATTAGTTTATCCTCCAAAGTCCCCACTTCAATGTGTCTATCAGATGACTACAGTATGGTGACATGCAGACCTTTGTAGTAACTCAATGGCTTTCCTTTCTCTGGGAGTTGCCTGATCTTTTCATCATTGCATGGTATTTAAAAGAAGATAAAAGTTGTCAGAATACAACCTGTCTCAGCCATATTCATTTGAACATATTTACATTTATATACATTTAAAATAGGTACTTTCTATGAAATGGATCCACTCCCAAATCCAGAGTTGTTTGGAGTCATTAGCTCACTGCTGGAGAACACAAGAATGATTCCTAAAGGTGCTTTCATGTTGTATCATAAAGCATAACTAATGTTTAATACTATATTATTTCTAGATACCATGAGAAGTTGTGTGGCAAAGCTGTTCTTTACCTGTTCCTTAAAGGGTCATTACTGCCTGTACAGCAAGTCCAGTTTCATCCTCATCAGCCAAGCACCCCAGCCATGGATCCAGATTATGTTCCTCTTCCAACAGGTGTGTATAAGTCAAGCTCACTGGGCTCCTGGATGAGCTGCTAGCACGTGTAGTTATAATCACGTTTATTGAAAAATTTTCAACACTGAAGAATTTATGTCAAAATGGCAACATGAAAAGAGATTCTTATTTAAAACTGCTCACTAGAAGCATTAAATTTGCACTTAAAATATAAAGGTAGAATGTGAGATATCAGTACCAGAAGAGATCTTAAACACCACTTTTACTGACTAAGGAAATTGAAGGGCACAACTCAGATCATTGGATCTCCAATACAGTGATCTTTTCATTGTTGCCTGCGTGTTGTAGAAGATTAAAGATGTGTTACATTTGTTTATGCTGTGGAATGTTTCTTTAATGATGCAAAGATGTGTTCAGTCTCTTGTGTTGCATTTGTTTAACTCTGGGAAGCTGTGTTACTTTGCCTGTCTAAAACATCTGATGGTCTAATAAAGAGCTAAATGGTCAATATTGAGGCAGGAGAACGGATAGGCAGGGCTGACAGGCAGAGAGAATAAATAGGAGGAGAAATCTGGGAGGAGAAATCTAGGAGTGAGAGAAGGAGGAGGAGGAGGAGGATTCTAAGGGCCAGCCACCCAGCTACACAGCAAGTCACAAAGTAAGAAGTAAAGTAAGGTATATAGAATAGAGAAAGATAAAAGCCCAGAGGCAAAAAGTAGATTGGGATATTTTAAGTGAAGAAAGACTGTCTAGAAATAAGGCAAGCTAAGGCCAAGCATTTATAAGTAAGAATAAGCTTCCTTGTATTATTTGGGAGCTGGGTAGTGGGCCCCCAAAAGAGTCAGAGAGTAAAAAGCAACCAACAAAGTCTGTATTTTGAAAACAAAATGGGAAATATTTCAGGTAATAGAAAGGTGGGCAGAATTGAAACTGTAGGATCTGAGTGTTATAAAATGGTTGAAAATTAAAAATGTAGGATCTGAGTGTTATAAAATGGTTGAAAATTAAGCCGAGTGATTCAACCATATAATTACTTCAATTAATAAAATATTTCTATAATAGTACCTACAAAAATCACCTGAGGCATAGAAGTGGCTCTGATGACCTGGGTTTAATTCACTGGAATCACAAGGAAGAAGACCAGCTTTTGCAAGTTGTCTTTTGACATGCACATCTGTATAACATAGCGTGCACGTGCCCATAAACATACACACACACACAAATAATTAATTAATTAATTTTTCATTTAATGGAATTATTTAAAAATTACAAGTGGACAATGCCTTTCCTAGACATCATAGGCTGTCAAATATAAAGCCTAGTGACCCTATATAGGTTACCTCTTTTCAAATTACTCACCTGTTAGGTCTCAAAGATGACTAACCATCACAAGCTTTGCAGTTACTTGTGTTTCCCCACAAAACAATGGTTCTCAGTCTTCCTCATGATGTGACCCTTTAATACAGTTCCTCATGTGGCAACCCCAACCATAAAATTATTTTGTTGCTACTTCATAACTGAAATTTTGATACTGTTATGAATCATATTTTTGAATGTAAATATTTTTGGAGATAGAGGTTTGTCAAAGGGGCTGCAACCCCACATGTTGAGAATAACATGCACTAGAACATCATGAAAATGATAATGGATAGAACATCCATTGCTGAAGACATGATATACTTGAATCAAATAATATGGAGAAATCAAGCTGGTACCAACTTGGAAGCCTTGTCTCTACTGGCTAGTTTTTACAATACTGAAAGACAGCGTACATGCTACCAGGAGATAAAAGTAATTATCCACCTTACCCAACTGTAAGTTCTGCAAGCTACAGTAAGTGGCCTGAAAAGATTACACACTGATGCAATAGTGGCACAAATATAGGAGTAACCAAACAGCTTCTGATTGGATTTAAGGCCCACTCCACAAGATGGAACTCATGCCTGGCATCATTAACAGGGTCAAGAACTCATGGTTAGGTAGAGCACAGGCCCTCGGGGAGAAAAGTACTACTATTTTTCTGCTAAGTGGGCATAGTATTAAACTGTCTCCTAATGACTTCTTGTTATACCAATACAAGAGTGTGTCACCCAACCCTTATCAAAGAAGCTTCTTTTTATAGTAGATGGCAATGAACAGCTAATGCCGAGACCCACAATTGGCCAACATGTAAAGCATAAAAGCCCAGAGTGCTCAGCCCTAAATGGGACATTTCTACCACACTTCCTCCCAAGGCAGGAATCATCATGGATGAGAGGGTATAATGATTTTAAGAGCCAAAGGTAGTGGATGACCACAGCAAAACAGACACAATGTAACAGCTGCACATCAATTTATGGTGGTTGCAACAGCTTGCCCAAGATCAGGCCAGACAAAAATCACCACAGAGTTTGGAGATGGTCACAAAGCTCTGCTACTAGCTGAGAAGCTATTGGCAATTGATGGATGCTTTGAGACGGCTAGTTAGCGTTTCTAGGATGCAGCCCCTGAGAGGCTACCAATGCTCCAGGGGGGTGATCAAATACCCATGAATATAGTGGGTTTGCTAGATTTGAAAAGACAGGCCATGTAAAACTGGGAAGGAATTGTAGTAGAAAAGAGAGGAGGGAATAGAGGAGTGGACTTGATCAAACACCTTATATGCATATATGAAAATTTCAGACAAAATATTATAAGACAAGGAAAAAATCAAAATTAAATAAAATTCAAAAGTCACAAGTCAAAATAGTCTAACATTTCTTTATGAAGTCAGGCTTATTAAGGAAATAGTGAAATGTAGTGCTGACTGCTTCATAGTCATAAAATGTAACTACAGTAAGGGAAGGTGTAGAATCTGCCAGGTTTTACTGCGGTATGTCTTCTTAAGAACACTTAATAACATCTTGCAAAGAAGAGCTCACACTTTGGTGTGAGCCAAATTGCACATAAACATATAAATAACATTCTTTTTTCTTAGAATAATAATATCCATTTCCTCCACTCATTTTTTTTTCAAATAGTTTTCATCAGTGATTTTGTATTTGGCTCTGTTTGGCTTTGTTCTTAACTTTCTGAAAACACACAAAGAAAACTTTTTTTTTTCATTCTTTCAATTTTGTTTTATTGATAATCTGATTCTTTCTCTTCCTCTTTAAGGAAATCCACCAGAAAGTATATCTTTGTAAGGTTTTCTTTGAGTTTATTTTATTGTAGTGCTTTTTCTTTGTCCATACTTAAGATTTATGCAATCTGGGTAAATCCTGGCTTGGGGCAAAGCCACAACAAACTTTCATTTATTTAGTAATTACAAAGCCATCACTGGTCTTGTGTGCTTGGCCAACACTTCTTGTCATGTCAACTTCCCACATTCACGGAGTTCTCAGACTTAGAGCCTGTTCCTCTTTGGATTAATGATTCATTAAATAGAGCCCTGCTCTTCTTGAAACAAAACATTATGTACTGTAATGACTCAGAAAATCCAGGGTGTGTGCGCAAAGTAAATTTCAGTCAGTCGCTGGCTCATAAACTTTTAAAATCTGTCATTTTGGCCGGGCAGTGGTGGCTCATTTCTGTAATCCCAGCACTCGGGAGGCAGAAGCAGGTGGGTCTTTGTGAGTTCAAGGCCAGCCTGGGCTACTGAGTGAGTTCCATGAAAGGCGCAAAGCTACACAGAGAAACCCTGTCTCAAAAAACAAAACAAAACAAAACAAATCTGTCATTTGGGCTAGAGAGACAGCTCAGCAGTTAAGGGCACTAGCTGCTCCTCCAGAGGACCCAGGTTCAATTCCCAGCACCCACACAGCAGCTCACAACTGTCTGTAACTCCAGTTATAGGGGATCCAACACCTCACACAGACATACATTCAGGAAAAACACCAATGCACATAAAATAAAAATAAATCATTCCCAAAAAAAGTTAATATATTTTTTAAAAGTTAGTAAAAAAAAATCTGTCTGTCACTAACTTGGGGGGCCACAATTCTCCACTTTTCACAGTCAGCACAAGAGGAGACTCACTCATTATGACAACAATCATGAGATTTTCCTAGAGAAATATTTAGTATTTCTCACTCACTAAGTAGAAGGTTTTGTACACAAACAGTCTAGAAGGTCTCAGTCATTGCCGTGAAAATATAACTTATAAGCCAATCCCATTACTGTATCCTACCTCATAATAACAACATTTATGGTATTGTATGTGAATAAATGATATTTATGTCACTTATCAGTGTTCAATATATTTTTACAAAATTCTTCTCTCAAATTGATTTGGCTTCTCACATCTGTAAATGGAAATTTCCAACATATCAAGGATTACCAGTCACATCATAGATTAATAAATATGTAAGCATACATTTAACATGCCCATTTAAAAGCTGATTCTCATTGGCTGTACTGAATTCTATTTAAATATTGATTTTTTTTAATGTAATGTCTCATTGACAACACAACATTAAAGCTTTAAGAATATTCACTCATTTCACATTTTAGGATGAAGAATGTTTTATTTGTCCTATACTCAATCAGAATACTGCATAATTATATAATGAACTCTAGTGATTATTTGATCTCTATTCTTCATAATCCACTTTGTATATAAATAGACTCTTTTAAACTCCAGTTTTAACTTTATGCCTTCATTCTCAGATCTTTGATAAATTCAATATCAATATTTACATTTATCACTTTGCAACTAAATAATGTTATTGGGAAATCATTAAGATAGCATTATATTACAAGCTCTAGGTATATATATATATATATATATATATATATATATATATATATATATATATATATATACAGGCAAGAATATAAATATTAATTTAAAATTTCTTTTAGAAACTCAGATGTGTAAGCTAAATCATATATTTGCTCTTCAGTATAGATTTCTGGTGTATCACTTAAAGTTATATCATATTGACATTCAAAGCAGGCCTCCATAGTACCTTGGAGCCTGTCAGATTGTGTCATTGGGCCAAGAGGGAATGTAATGTCTCCATCCTTATGCCCATGCAGAGCCTGTTTCCCGAGCCCCTGTCCATTCAGAGTGGGTCTGTGCAGTTCCTCAAAGCCCTGTGGGAGAAGACACAGGCCAGCGGAACCCACAGCTTTGAAGATGCCATGACAGAGTCCACATTTCCACAGCAGAAGGTAAATGCTTTTCTTCTCACACATGGTATTTTAAACCAAGATTCAATGTTGTGTTTAAATGGTTTGCATTTGTTCTTAATGGTTCAATTACCCCTTTTTTTTTTTTTTTGTTTCCCGTCTGTTATTATCAGAAAATACTTATTAAACAATTACTTTTGGAATTTGATCTTATTGTACCCACCTGGAATCCTAGCACTCAGGAAGGCAAAGCAGAAGGATCGCAAGTTCAAGGCCAAGCTGGGCTATATAGTAAGGCCTTGAGTCAATAATAGCAATCACCCTCATGGTAGCAATAGTATCAACCTCATGGTAGACTGAAACCTCCTTAGCAGGCAGCTGGACCAGAAAAATACCACAGGGCAGAATAGACATGGCTTTTGGATAGAGGGCAAGTGTGATACAGGGACTCTAGTGAGCTCAGTTTCCTGTAAGAAAAGCCATGGGGCTGTGTGGAGCAGGGAATGCTTACTGTAAGCCTGGCCAAAGACAGGAACCACACTTGGAAGGCTGGATTACTTTGGGGTTGATGAAGGTGCCATGGTTTGAGGTAATATGGACACTTTCAAATCTCCAAATGTCATTAACCCTATTTAATGTACTGTGTAATAGAATAAAGAGGTGGGTATTAAGGAATTAAATCATGGGGTAAAACCCTTGTAAATGCCATTAAGGGCTTTGTAGAAATGATAGGAAGAACCAGCTAAGCTCATCTCTCCTTCTGCCATCCACAGAGGAGGCAGAGTTCAGTGTGCATTGGGAGCAGACCAAGCTCTTACCATACATCACACTTTCCAGGGCCTTGGTCTTAGGTATCCTGGCTTCTGGGACTGTAAGAAATAAATTCTGCAGGTGTCTGAGCCTGGAGTATGTTAACATCAGCAGAATAAGATAGGAAGGGCGGCACATTTGTGCATGTTGGTGGTTGAATCATTGTCACAGAGGAATGTATGACATTGGTATGGATTTGGGAGTCACAAGGTAGCGCTTGGTATCATTACCGTAGACTGGGTCACTCAAGAGACGAGGCATGTGGCAAATGCAGATGGCTACTGAGAACTTCTCTGACCATTGCCCGATTCCCACAATAGGCCATGTCTACACCAAGGACTCTGATTATTGGTTTTACTTTTAAGAATTCCCAGTGATGAGTGTTGGATGCCAAGTGGGAAATCCAGAGTTTCTGATATATTTGATCATTGTCTCTGACCTCATTTTACTGATTTTTCCTTTAAAAATTGTACATTTTCATGGAGTATTATGGGATACTTAAATACATGTATATCTTGTATAATATTCAAATTAGGATAAATATCTCAATTTCAAACATTTAGTATTTTGTGAAAAAGATTCAAAATCTGTTATTATAGCTCTTTGAAATATATATTCGTTGTCAACTATCTATAGTCACTTTACTGCACCATGTCTGTCTCTTGTCTAGCTATAACTTGGTACCATCTGACCAACCTTCCCCTTCTCTCCCTTCACTGGTTTTGCTTTTGAGAAAGGAAATAAGCATGTCAGTATTAAGTAAAGTCAAACAAGAACTTGGAAGATGTCTCCTTGGGTAAGGGCTCTTGCTCTACAAGCAAGAAGGCCTGAGTTCAAAGCCCCAGCATCACATTTTTTAAAAGGCATGGCTGCATGCGCTTGGACCCCAGGAGTCTGGGGGCAGGGACAGGAAGCAATCCTAAGAGCTGGCAGGTAGCCAGCCTCGCACAAACAGTGAGCTTCTGCTTCAGTGAGGGACCCTGTCTCAGGAATGAGACAGAAAGCAAGAGATGAAGACATCAATGTCCTCCTCTGTGCCCTGCATGCCTGTGCACTAGCATGTGCACATACACACAATGCATGTACACATACACAATGCATGTACACAGTAAGGAAGTATAAACAAGCAGCAAATCAATCCAAACCTGTTACAGTGTGAAAATATCTCTCACATGAAGGATAGCCAACAGGATGCCTAAAGAAAACAGAGGAATATCCAACTTCTGTTCCCCTGACTTTTGGCTTTGGTTTAAGAATATGATGCTTGGTATTGAGAGAGAAAGGAAATCCCACAAACACGTCAGCAGAAAGTAAATGAAATTCTTTGCATATTTCACTCAAATTTTCAACTGTTATATTATGCTTAAAGACAATGCATCCAATTCTTACAAATTTTTTAAGCATTAGCTATTTTGACCAGAGACAACAAGAAAATTGAAACCTGGCACCTACTTCAAGTTCTAAGAGATTAAAAAATTACTTGGCAGTCAATTTTGTACTTGCTATTACTGTTATTCATGTTCTTGCTTCATGCCAACAAATACCCTCCAGGGAAAAGGTAACTGTAAAGCCAGGTTTCAGAAATGTCGTAATTTGGTTTATTCATGAGAACAGAAAAATGTTGGTGTCTAGGATGTACGTGGTATGGCAAAGTTGTCTGTCCCCAAATTTCTCAATCATACTTCCTTGCTACCATTCTCCATATTAAGTTCAAAACAGCTGAGGCTTGAGCAGGGACTTCTCTATTTCCACAGTATGCTCCAGAATATACACAAACATTAAACACACACACACACACACACACACACACACACACACACACACACCATATGCACGTTAATAATAGTAATAGTTTTTAAAATACATAGATAAACAAGTGAGGTTAGTTCAAGTTTTTAAGGTTAAAAAAAGTGAGAACTCTAACCTAAATTTCAAAATATAACAAAAAAGTATAATTATTAAATCACTCCACTTCTTCAAAAAAAAAAAAAAGAAATAACACACAGTCAAATAGAACAAAGTGTTTAGTCCAGAAACTATCAGGAATATGTACACACAGTATGTTAAGGGGAAAATATGTAAAGGAAGTTAAATATTTTCTTTAAAACTTTCAAGAAAGAGAAATAAATATCAAATCCTTAGCACTAACTTAAGCATACAGAAAAATGTAAGGGCAGTTGCTGTAATTAAAACTCAGTGGTCTATTGTTTACTGCTCTAGCTGGTGGTGTGAACCAGGGAGAGTGGGGCCTAAAAATGAGGCAGACTGAAGTCTCATGCAATAGCTCACTTTACTCAGAACATCCATTCACATTCTGAGGCTTAAGAAGTCACCTGAGTAAAGTGTACCATCATAAGGACAAGCCACACGTGGCAAAAGCATGCTTTTTCACTGAGGCATGTAAATAAGTAACAATCACCAGCTGTAACAAACAAGCTGAAGTCAGCTCCCTCCTATCTGCTGTGTCTGGGAGGGGTACAGAAATACATCCCAAGAACAGCCATGTTACGGGCAACCAGATCACAAGACTCTTGTCTATATTTAGAGTTTTCTCGTAAGGTCTCAGAAATCTCCTCACACCGCTCTATTCACAGACCATGTCGTCCCTGGCAGTATATCCACTATCGTGCTCAGCATTTATGCTTCAACCAGAGTTCCTGTCTAATAGGAAGACATGAGAACTCAGAGCGCTAGGAATTGACACAGATGAAACTATAGAAAGAGGGGGGTGGTGACACACAGAGAGAAGTTATGGACAAAGAGATCATGTGTACAGAAAATACAAAACAATTTAATTTTTAGAACTTATAATGAGGAACAAGAAGTTATCTGATATAAGATCAAGAATAACCTAGACATGAAAATGCTTTAAAAATATCATTTATGACAAAACTAAATCTATAAGGAATGTAAAAATAATCATTTAATAAAAAGGTACCATGTTTGTTACTTCTCTTATCTCTGGGGTAAAATGCCTGACAGGAAGCAGTTGAAAGGAGGAAGGGTTTTTCTGGCTTGCTGTTTCAAGGGCTACACTCCATCAACTCAGGGAAGACCTCCATGGTATGAGCAGTCCACCAGCTGGTACACTGCAGATTCAAGCAGGATACAGACAGCCAACAGAAAGTGGGGCTGGGATTTAAAACCTCAAGGCCCACAAGCAATGACCCACTTCTTACACCAAGGCTCCACCTCCTAAGAGTTTAACAACCCTCCCAGACAGCACTTTCAGCCAAAGACCAAGTGTTCAAACCCATGAGTCCAAGGTGTACACTTAATATTCAAACCACAATAGAAAAGAATCCTTTAATGAACAAATGTTTTATATTAGCAAAGGCCTTACTGGAAGACCTGAATTGCTGAAATGTTGGTTGTTTTTTCTCTTTCCTCTTTTGACTCTTTGGGGGACCTGCCACCCAGCTCCCAAATAATCACACACTGAGACATATCCTTATTTCTAAATGCCTGGCTTTAGCTTGGCTTATTTCTAGCCAGCTTTTCTTCACTTAAAATTTCCTTTTGTGGCCTGGCAGTGGTGGTGGTGCACACCTTTAATCCTAGCACTCAGGAGGCAGTGACAGGCAGATCTGTGAGTGTAAGGCCAGCCTGGTCTACAGAGTGAGTTCCAGACAGACTCCAAAACCACAGAGAAACCGTCTCAAGAAAATTTTTTAAAAAATATCCTTTGGCCTCTGGGCTTTTATTAGACCCTCAGGTGTTTTACACAGGCACAGTAACACAGCTTCACAGAGCTAAGCAAATGCAACATAAAAGAATGTAACACATCAATGCATCATTAAACAAATGTTCCACAGCATAAACAAGTGTAACACATCTTCAACTAATATTCCACAACACTGAAAAGGTGCACCATTCCTATGAATAGGAAGTCATTATCACAACAAACATTTTTCCAGATGAAAATATGAATACAGTGCTATTCCTGATCATATCAGCTATAGGATTTCTTCACTCTGGTTTTGTTATTACTGCTAGTTTGCTTTTGTTTGGGTTCATCCATAACTGAGGACTGAGCAAAATGCCCGGTGCATGCTAGGTAAATCCTCTAACACTGAACTACGTGCATCGTCAGCCTTCTTTCCACTTTCCATTTTGAGGTAGCGTCTCACTAAATGTCCAGGAAGACCTGGAACTCAAAAGACATCTTTATTTGAACATCCTGAGTATCTCGGGTAGCAGGCCTATGCCACCAGGCCCAGCCTCTTTGTGCTGATCCTAAATTATAAATGAACAGAAGAATTGTAAGAAATAAAAGTAAGGAGGAAATTTTTCTATTCTGAAAAGAATTCTAACCCATGTTTCTTCTTACTGCTTCAGAAGTAAATCAACAATAAAGAGTAGAGTCAGAAACCTAGCAAGATGGTGAATGCCTTTAATCCCAGCACTTGGGAAGCAGAGGCAATTGGATCTCTGAGTTCAAGTCTAGCCTTTTCTACAGAGTTAGTTCCAGGACAGCCAGGGCTACACAGAGAAACCCTGTCTCAACCTCCCCACCATTACCACCACCAAAAACAAGAATAGAGTCTGAGCCAGACATGGTGGTACACAGTTGTAATCCCAGCACTTGACTTAAGAGGCTGAAGCAGGAGAATCATCAGTGTTTTAAATCACACAGGACTACATTCCAAAACTATCTCTCAAAGCAAAAAGAAATAAAAGAACAGAGTCTATAGCCAGTCTTGAATTCAGATGGAATTCCATAAGTAATAGGGGAGAGATTTCAGGTCATCTATTAAATATTAAAGTTAAATATTTATAAAATAGTGTGAAGATTTGTGTCTTTACTAGGCTCAGAAGGTAGAATTAGGTCCATCTCAAACACTGTGGAGAGAAATTGAAGACCTAACTATAATTAGTAAAATTTTATACTAATTAGAAGAAAATACCTAAAGTCATCTGAAAACTTCTTGACAAGAAAAAATTGGGGGCACAAATGAGCAAAAATCATAGAGAAAATATGAATAAATTTAACTATCTAAAAAGTTTAATTTCTGTCTAGTTAAATACACTGTAACAAAGTTAAAGACTTACACAAGCTGGAGAAAGTATTTGAAATACTTATAATGGACCTCAAGTGACCAAATCACGGAGGACAAGATGTCCAGACACAATGTCACTGAAGTGACTGGTTTAAATATTTTTAACATTATGCAATTTTATAATATCCAGATTGACTAAAATAAAGTCTTGTGATAATACCAAGATGCCCAAATTGACAATAATAGGAAAAAATGGAGATTTCATATACTATTAATATCAAAGCAGGTAGACCCAATTAAAAATACTTAAGAAAAATCTATGTAATCATTAGTTTGACAGTCAGAGTGAATGAGGAATAGTCTTTCCAAAAGTCTTAATTATAGCTAAGTTTATCAGAAAAAAAAAATACTTAAGCATAAGGAAGTTTTGTATTATAATGCAAAAACACTCTGTCCTAAACAAAGCATAAGGCCATTTTCTCAGTTACAGCCTTCTTTAAAAGTCAACTTGAGCCATATCTGGTATCATAGGTCTATCACAGTTTCTTGGGAGGCCAAACCAGGAAGATCACCAGTTCAAGGCCAGCATGCACCACAGAGTGAACTCTAGGCCTTCCTTGTCAAAGAAGCAATATCTTGACTCAAAACTAAAAAGCAACCCAAGGAGATACATCTCAGTGGTAGAACACTTGCCTAGCATACACAAGGCCCTGGGCTTAACCCAGAACAGCCCCACACACCACTCCTCAAAAGGGATCTGGCAATAGCTGGTTATGTATTATTCATGTGTGCTATTACCATGTGCTTCCATGTCTAGGCAAAGCATTCACACACCTGCAACAGGAAACACATGCAGAGATATGAACTCCAGTGTTGTCTGTTTCAACACCTTCGGGAGCAGCACAAACCTCCAACCAAAGACTGAAGAAAAGCGTGGTCGCAGAGCTAGGCTTAACAACAAAATGAGCATATAAAATAACAAGATCTGATTTTGGAATATAAGATTTCGATGAGCAAATTGCAAAACTTACATAAGCCCTGTGATAGCTTGCATATATTTTTAAAATGCATCAAGCAGCCTTAGCTTGCTATAAAAATACACTTCAGAATCAGGCTGCAGCTTTGATGGATGGGGTTGCTTTTGGGTAAACAAGACTGAGAAAAGCAGGAGAGTCTTGCTGGTGGGAGGAATGAAGGAGATCTCAAATTCACCTGTTATTTGATATTACTTTACTTCTACATTGTGATTTTTGAGGTGGGGTCTCTCTGATGTCACTAAGCAGTCTACCCTGGCCCCCAACTCCTTATCGCTTTGCCTCTGCTGGGATCACAGGCGTGGACCACAACAAACAGCTCTGCAAGGTTTTATTTAAATAATCTGGAAAAAATACCATTTTTCCTATTTAGCTGAGAACCTCATGGTCATTCATTACATTATTCTTTGTACTTGTTTTTCTGTCTTCTTAATTTTATTAAACCTATAAATTTAATCTGTCAAGGAGTAGAGGATTACACAAAAAGATTTTAAAAAGATAAAAAAAATCGATCATACATAATAACATAAAATATATTATTTGTACCAAACATGAAGGAACAGGTTTAATATCCTTAAGATAAAACTCTGTTCTAAAAAATAATATAAATGTACATAGAACATAAGATATACAAACAAAAAAATATGGAATAACTAGTAACTCGTTTAAATGGTTGGAGACCAGATGCTAAAATTATTATCCACATGAAGGGATGTTAAGAAAGTACAACTATTATAAACATTTTAATAGTGTGAAACAGTGTCATTAAGTGTCGTAGTTCAAGTTAGAAGATTACTTACAGGAGGCTTACCTGTTAAAAGAACCAGGGAGACCTGGGCAAGTACTGTCTGTAGAGGACCCAGTTCCAAGAATCTACATAAAAAGTTGGGCAAAGCTGCACAGGCTTGTACTCCCAGGGATGGAAAACTGGGAGGCAAGACGGACGGGTCCCTGGCGCTTGCTGGCCAGCTAGCCTGGTCTTCTTGGTTCTGTTCCAGGCCAACGAGAGACCCTTGTCTCACAGAAAAGGTGAGAGGTCTTTGACCCAGTTTGCTTCCTCTTATTGTGTGTAATAAAGAACGAGGCCGAAAGCACCTTGGGTAGGAAAGGGTTAGTTCGGCTTACATGTCCCAATCACAGTGCACCACTGAGGGAAACTGAGGCGGGAACTCAAGACCTAAACCTGAAAGCTGGAACTGAAGCAGAGACCATAGAAGAATGCCGCTGCCCTGCTGTTACTGGCTTGCTCCCTAAGGCTTGCTTTGCTTGCTTGCTTGCTTTGCTTGCTTGCTTGCTTGCTTCCTTCCTTCCTTCCTTCCTTCCTTCCTTCCTTTCTTTCTTTGCTTGTTTATTTTTCTTTTAAAAATATTTTTATTTTTTGAAAATTTCATACACTATATTGTGATCATATTCTTTTCCTTCCCCCAACACCTCTCAGACCCCCTCCACCCACACACCAAACTTCAAGTCTTTCTCTCTCCAAATAAATAAATAAATAGATAAATAACTAGATAGATAAATAAATAAATAAATAAATAACAAAAACAATGCAGGACCACCTGCCCAGGGAAGGCACTACCCTCAGTGGGCTTAGCCCTCCCACATTAAATGCCACCCAGAAAATGCCCCACAGACTTGCATACAGGCCAAGTTGATGGAGGCTTTTTCTCAGTTGAGATCTCCTCTTCCAGATGACTCTAGCTTGTATCAAACTGATAAAATCTAAATAGCATCTGTGTACATATGCATGTATATACATACACCTTTGTGTATATGCATATATATGTGCACTCTCACACACACATACAAGGAAATGTACACGTGTTAACTCTGGTTGATGGAGAAACCTTCCCTGACCGCTCAACATGTGCTCATAAAAAAAACCTGCATTATTTTTTAACTTTTATTTATGTGTATGTTTACACAGAAAGACATACAAACACACACATACCTTCACACACTCACACACTCAGTTGGTATGCAGCAGATACTCAACAACAAAAAAACAGTTTTAGCTGACCCTGTGAACTTAAAGGCATTCTTATTACTACAGCATTCTTTCTAAATAGAACTATTTCCTTCTTCCCCTTTTCTTATTAAACTCTAACTTTGTTTAGAATTTATTTTTAGTATGTGTCTGTATGTATGCATTCTATATGTGAGAGGGTTCCTGTGGAGGCCAGAAGAGGACATTGGATCCACTGGGCTGGAGTTACAGGCTTACAAGGGTACTAAAAATCAAACACTGGTCCTCTGGAAATGCGGAGTTCCCTTCACCACTGAGCCATTTCTCCAGTCTCCCAACTCTGCATTTTAGCCCCTTGTCCTTCCAAATAGCTCCCTTCCTGACCAAAGCATGAAAGCATGTCAGATATTTGCACTTGAATAAACTTTTGAACCCTGTTCTCTCCAGCCCCTTGCCCCAGTTCCTAGTCTCAGCCCCCACTCCTCCCACCCCCTTACTCCCATCCCCTTACCCCTACCTCCCCCACCCCCGTGTGGTTCACCCCTTCATCACTAGCTGAACACATTTTCATGGCTTCTTCCAATAGACTCTTAGTTACACCTTTAAAAAAAAATCTCTTTAACCTTGCCTCAGCTGTTTTAATACTACCCTCCTGTTGAGCCTGGTTCTGTACTCATGGACTCAAGCCCCTGCTCTGCATCTAGGCTTCCCATCTGAAAGGGAGATTTGGCACCTTAGCCCGCCTGCTTCTGACACCGGCTCACACTGCCTTCCCTGGAGGCCTACATTCCACAACCCTCATTAATTTGCCTTACCAACACACACTGCAGTTTCACAGAAGGCTCTGAATGTTGCATCCTGTGCATAAGCTCACTATTTACCTAATTGTGCATAAGCTTACTATTTACTTACCCGTGCATTTATCTGTTCAAGCACATTAACACCATCATTTGACACACTACATCTAAGCCTTTGGGAGCATCAGAAGGTCTCATTTTCTTCCACCCAGGACTGAAACTTTGCTTTTATTTATGCTTCAACTCTCTGACCAGTTACCCCGGGAACTGTCAGGTGTGTTTGAAACAATGTGGACCAAAAACAAATCTCTAACTGGTAATCAGCTAGGACACATTTTTTAGAAATTTTATTTCAGCAGCAAATGTCATTTAGCTAGTTTTGTTTCCATGACGGGTACAGTCTTGGAGACCTCATTTCCATGGCATATGGGATTTCCCCATGCTTTGGAAACTGGGTCATGTGCATCACTAAAGACTCCATCTCTCTCAAATTCTGGCCTGTCAGCAATTCCCCAGCTGTCTGGTCCTCTGATAATCAGAGCTCTGCTCCCCTCAAAGGGATGGACAGCACATGCATGGATGGAATTATTAACAGCACTCTTTAGATGCTCCATGGAGGCCATCATTTCTTCAATAAACCAATTGATCTTCCTTCCTCTTTATAAAATTATTTTATAATAAACTTCACCTATGTTCACAGATTTTTTTAAAGTAAATTTTAATGTTGACCTAGATAAAGCAATAGAACTTAAGGTCTTATATACTTCTTTGCTGTTTGTTTTCTTTGAGATAGGATCCCATGTAGCTCAGGCTAACTTCAAATTTATTTAGCTGAGGCTGTCCTTGACTTTCTGGTGCTTTTGCCTCCATATCCCATGTGCTGAGCTTATAGGTGTGTGCCAACATGCCTTAATACTTTCCTTTGACCACAAGAGAAACTCACCTTTAGATTAAAATGTACAAACTACTAATCATTGAGCAGATTTCAGGTAAGCTTTCCTGACTAAGAGAATGATTTGCAAAGGCCTTGAAAGGAAAAATCCAAACAATGAGGAGGTGGGGAGGAGGAAAAGAAGGACAGAGGAGAGGGAAGGAAGAGGGGGAGGAGGGAAACCCGTGGTGTATTAGAGTGTTCTCCTCCAAATTTGTCAAATGTCCCATTTAAAACAAACCACAACAGAAACAGAATTGTGAGCACACCTTCAGTGTGTGTGTGTGTGTGTGCATGTTTGTGTTTTCACAGTGTTCTTTTATTATAAAACATACTCGAAGTATTTTTTTCATTTTTGTCACATTCTTTTGGAGGGGAGAGCATATGTCAGTAGGCACATGAGGAGGAGATCATGTTTTTTTTCTCTTCTACCGTGTGGGTCCCAAGGATTGAACTCAGGTTCCCCTTGGTGGGAAGTTCCTTTACCCATTGAGCTATCTTACCAGCCCAGAAAAGAAAAATGTAGAGATAAGAAAAAATTTAAAAAGTGAAAATGTTCAACATCTTTAACCATCAGGGAAATGCAAATCAAAACTACAAGGAGATATCTCCCTACCTGGGTTCAAAGATGGAAGTTAATAAACTCTGGATAGGGCATGGAGAAAATGGACTAGACACTGTTGGTGGGAATGCAGATTGGTACAGCTGCATGTGGAAACGCCATGTGAAAGTTCCGCTAGAAACTAAAGCTAGATTTTTCCAGAGGATTCTACTATCCTGCGTCTGGGTATGTAACCAAAGGAAATGGTGCCAGCCTACCCAGAGATGTCTACCACATGTGTGTTGCTGCATTATTCACAAGATCCAGTTCTTGGAGTCACAGAAAGGGGTGTGAATTAGTGAGTGAAGAAGCTAGGCCAAGGAGCTCATCCAGCGATTAAGGAATAAGCAAAGTGAGGGCTACAACTAGGAACTGTTGATCCCAAAGATGGGAGGAGAAAGACCACCGACCCAAATCATCATGGCCAAGATAATTAAAGCAAGCAACTAATTAGAGCAAGCTTCTTTATTCATATACATGGGCTGCTTCCACCTAAGTTGGGGTTCAAGAGGTCAGCATTGGATGTGAAGAAGACAACATTTTTATAGCTCAGGGGTAAGGGGTTTTCAAATGGAGAATTTGGCAGGCAATAAAGGGTTCCAGGAGCAGAACATAAGAATAACAAGTTAGCCATGTTGACCTCCTAAAACAAAGAAATGACTGCAAGGTAGTCATAACAGCAGGTATTCATAAAACTCTTTCTTAAAAAATGGTAGGGTTGTGAGATGGTTATTTGAAACAAAGGCATGGTTGCTGTTTCCTGGAATCAGGAATGTACAGAAATGTACAGAATCATTTGTCATTAAGGTAACAGGTGGAGGATATGCCAATCCTTGAGAAACAGATTTAAACATAAACACGAATGAGCCTAGTTTGTCTTTACTATACAATGGCTTTGAAGTCATGGAGGCAGACTGGTTCATCAGAACTAGAAGAGAGAATGAAGAAAATGTGTGTGTGTAAGTGTATAGGCCTATGTGTGCATATGTGTGTGATAAACTATCACTCAGCCACAGAAGAAAATCCCAGAAGAATGCAGTGGGGCTGCTGGGCACTGAAGAGCAACTATTTGGATTTGAGGTAACAGTTTATCCAGCTGTGATCAGACCGTTGGGTGCTGAGGTGCAGTTCATCTCAAGCTAAGAGAGATGTATTTTTGAGATGATCAAGGGTAAAGACACAGCCAAAAACTGAAAGTTCAAACTACTGAAACTTCAGTTTCAAGATACCTACAAACCAGTTTTGGAAATGCATATGGGTCTTCAGATCCAGAGTGTGGGGATCCATTATTTTCTGAGAAGATACTAGATTTGTGTTATGTTTCTCTTCACAAGAGTCCTTTGCTTCTCCTCCCAGGGTCAGCAAATTGACTTTGGAAGCAACCACAGAAGCATTTTTGAAACTGGTCAAGATTAACAAAGATAGGCTTTGAGGAGAGGGTAGATGAAGCTAACTTACCATAATGTGTTCTCATCACACTCTGAGAATAGGCTCACACTGCAAAGTCATAATAAAAGAACACAAGATAGGTTTTTACCATGCTGTATATAGTATATATCTGTAGGTCAATAAATCTCCACAACCATAACCAAATACTCATTCATCTGCAGTTGGCATGATTGACATAGGAAGAGAGGTTTGAAGATGAGGGGTCCTTGAAAGGAATAATGCAGCCCTTGGACATTTCTACACGCATGCCTGTTATGGATGCCTTGGGACCACTGAGTTTGGAAATCCAACCAGATTCTGAATCTTGCCTCCCGAAACACGATCCCTACCTTCGGCTGGATTCATTCTTTTTCCTTAACAGCTATCCTTCAGGGTCCATATTTAAACAATTCTGGCCCCGTGACCCATTATGCTAAGTGATTACATATGATTTTGTAGCCACAATGGACCTAACTAAATGACAGTTTATTCACCATCCAAAACCAGATTTCTTTAATTGTTAAACACTGATCTGTTGTTTTACCATCCTTGTTTTTGAATACTCAGTTCCCTTAGAAAATCATTATCCTTACTTACACTAGTCTAAGAAAATATACTATCATTTATTTCTATCCACTGTCCACATGTACCTTGCTTTCCCTGTGCATTTGCTTTAAATTATTTTTAAGTTAACATAGAAGTGTTTTTCTCAGTTAGCTGATAGTCAGGTCTATCATCGTATCATATTTCCTCCGTGTTTCTCAAGCCAGACTGATAATGAAGCATGTCGATTTTACCACTGTCGTGAACATGCCTTCACAGGCAACCAGATGTTCTGCATCAGTCAAAGGATTTTTTTTAACCTTCACAAATACTTAGCAAAATAACTCTATTCCTAGGGGAACTGAGGTATGCAGTCCCTCTGAAATGTCTGTTCTAATCCAATGGAGGTTTGCACTGTTTTCTAAGTGATCAGTGCAAGCATAAGTTTTCTCTACTTTATGAGAGCAGAGGGGATCTCCCCACTGCTCTCATGGGGAGCATATAAGTTCCTGCAAGCACCAGCACTAACCTGTTTTTATGCAACATCATAGTGTGGTGACTAAAATATAGCACCAGAGCTTGACTCCTGTCCCTGCCATTTCCTTACCTGCTCTTTTATTGCCCTGTGCCTTGGTTTCTTTACTGACATGTATAACCTTATCAACATACTGCAGAATCACTTCATTTTAATGTCTCTATGCCTCTCATAACCTGTGGGATTGAGGTCCTCCAATTCATGTCTGCATTCTGCACACCCACTACGGCTATATATTCTTAATCCTAACAAAAGTTTCACCATTGGAAAGGAGTTTTATTTTCACAGATAACCCAAAATTTATCTGTGCCCAGATGCATTATAAAAGGAAATGGCTCAATTTGAATATGTCTCAGTAAAAACTAAACTGCAGTCATGGGAAGATAGTTTAATTAGAAAAGTTCTTGAACCTGAGTACAATTCTCAGCACCCGCATTTTTAAAAACTAGGCATGGTTGCATAGACTCATGATCCCAGCATTGGGAAGGCAGAGGCAGATGGATCCTCCAGGCTCCCTAGCCAACCAGCCTCACCTGCTTGGCAAATTCTGGGCTGGTGAGAGATCTTGTCTCCAGTAAAGGTAAATGGCATCTGAGAAACAACCACCCAGATTGTCCTCTGAACTTCACCAGCTCCCATGGACACATGGGACACAGGCACAACCACCCACACAAAAAGATGTGCACACACACTCATGCACCCACACTTGTATACACACACACACACACACACACACACACACACACACACATAAACAAAACAAGGTTTCATGAAAGCAATGAAACTTGTTTTTTATAGTCTCTTATTCTATGATGAAAAATACTCTGAGAACAATTCTGAGATACTCGTGAAAAGTTTTTGAGGAAAGGCCCAAAGGATTTTAATTTTTTAGACCTTGTGCCCCTAAATGTGAATAGTCATTCAGGTTTAACAAAATTCTAGTTTGTCCCCGAAAGTTCAGAATAATCTACAGCTCTTGATGACAGACACATGAGGAAAGAGAACAGCCAGTCAGTGGCATTTGTTTTTAATGTTAGACTCCTGAGTTGCCTGTGAATTGGCAAATGTGTGGTTCTAAGAATATATCACTTCTTCTCCTGAGCAATTATATGAATATGGAGTGATCTCTGTTTTGTTTGAATTCAGGAAATAAATACTTTTCAGAATCTAATTATTTTCAGTACATTTTGATTTTTATATTCAATATTAAAATGCTGTTTCTATTGAGTATCAATCTAAAAGGAAGGGGACCTGTTTTAAGGAAAAAAAAACTTGCATGCTGAGTGACAATCCATGGAATCACCTGATGCCTCATACAGATTGTGGGGGGCCTGCCCCCACCTTTTTCTCCCAGAGTACTCTTGAGGGGTGAGGGATAAGAGATTTAGATAGAAATACAGAGGGGAGAGAGACAGATAACACAGGATAGACTCAGGAGGGCCTGGATCCTTATCCACCGGCCCCTATTGTCTCTTCTAAAGGGTTTTTTAAAGGAATGCCAAGGGGCAGGGCAAAAGACCTCCCCTTGCTAGATCAAAGCACACCACACATCCAAGTGCAGACCCTTCCAAATACCTGGTTACCATGCACATGGTCAAACAATTCTCTAACGCAGCTCTGTTGGGTAAAGCAAGTTCAGATCTCACTAGGAAACCTTTGTGGGCCTCCACAATAGAGTGGTGACTCCTATCAAAACAGTGCTCACTGTAGTGAACCCAAATGTCTCATGCTCACATGGCCACCCCTTCCCTGGAACCGAGGACAGCATTACGTCAGCACACAAACTGGCGCTGATTTCCCTGAGTACTTCCCATGCTTAGGGAGCTACTTCAAATGCCAGGTTGAGGCTAGAGCTGGAGCTCCATTGGTAGAGTGCCTGCCTAGCATGCAAGAGACCCTGCTTCAGTCCCCGGCACCACACAAAGCAGCAGGCACAGTGATGTTCACCTGTAACCCCAACACTCTGGAGATGGCAACAGGTGGATCAGAAGTTCAAGGTCAACCTTGAGCATAAGAAGGTCAAGACCAGTCTGAGATATAGGAGACTGTCTCCAAAAAACAAAAGGGAAAAAAACAACAACAAAACAACAGCTGTACAGGTTCCTGGAGCTTCTGCAAATTTTGCAAATGGTGCCCTTGCTGGGGTGGACTCGTGTCACTGCATCTCTGCCAGTGTAGGGGCTTGAATGAGATGGCCCCGTAGGCTCCTATGTCCCCAGTTGGTGGAAATGCTTGAGCACGATTAAAGGGTGTGGCTTTGTTGAAGGAGGTGTGCCACTGGGCGTGGGCTTTGAGGTTTCAAAAGCCCATGCTATTTCCAGTTAGCTCTCTGCCTCCTACTTTCAGATAAAGATGTGAGTTCTCAGCTACCATTCCAGTGTCCTGCCTGCCTATTGCCATGCTGCCTACCATGATGGTCATGGACTCTACCCCTCTGCAACCGTGAGCCCCAAATGAAATGTTTTCTTTTATCAGTTGCCTAGGTTGTGATGCCTTACCACAGTGATAGAAAAGCAGCCAAGATACCAGGTGATCCTAATAATTATAGGCCATGAGCTCTCCCAGAACACCAACATGGAGGCAAAGGCTATAGTAGCCCGTCTGATGGGACTTCCATATCCACCACCCATGTGTTAATGTGCTGGGCAGATGGTTTCCCCAAACTGCAGCTCATTTTTTTTTTTTTTCAATCTAAAAATGAACCCTTTCCTCGCGGGCTTCTTAGAACGTATGAGCCCATAGAGTCTCTTAAAAATAACTTAGCAGAGTGCCTGACGCAGAGCAGGGCCCTGGCCACAGCAGTGGTAAACCCATCTCATCACAGACCTTGAAGGCTGTCTAAACCACCTGCTTTGTTGTCTCTTTCTGATTTAAATACCTTTGTGGCCTCTTCTGGATTTTTTTTTTCCTTCAGTTTTCACTGCCTTAGATCTGTGTCCCATCAGAGCCCGAGTCCTTCACTGGCATCCTATGTGGGTGTCTAATTATCCCCTAAATGGACACACCCCACTGCACCCTTTCATGTCGGCGCCTCATTAGAGTGCTAATTGGCTCATCTTGTTATCTGCGTCCCGTCAGCCGCGTCCCTTCCCTCTGCACCCCCTTTCAGTTCCCCGCGTCTCTCTGTGCCCACTTCTTTCTTCTTGGTATTAAACTCTTCCTTTTATGCTTGTTGTCGTCCCTCCCTTTCCGCACAGCTCATTACACCCCTCCATCTGTGGACTTCATTATCCCTTCTCATTTTTATCTCATTACCTCCTCATCATGCACATGTGATTCGCTCCTCCATTCACACACGGCACTGCATTCTTCCCCTCCGCTTCTCATCATGCGCTGCCCCCCCACCCTCCCCATTTAAAGCTCCCGTTTACAAATCACATCATGCCCCCCCACCCCGTGCCTTTATCATTACACTCATCCATTTATGCATCTCATGACATCATTACCGATGTGTCTCTCTGTGTGCGTTTCTGTTTGTCTGCCTCATTATGGCCCCATCAAGCATGTGCATGTCATTACGGCCCCCTGAAACATTCATGTCGCCTCGCATCCTTCTGTGTTGGCGTCCCATTACAGCCACTGTTCCCAGATTTGACAACCAACTAACAAAAACAGGCAGATAAGTATGTCTTGCTTTTAGAAAATTAAATATGTTTCTCGGGCACATAACATCAGTGTTTCTGATACAAGTCATTTATTTCAGAAAAATTTACATATACTTAGCTGAAAGATCCAAAGCATTATATTCAATATATGTGAAAGCGAGGCTTAGCTTCATTTTTAGATGTCATTTTTACTATTTGTGTTATTTGTCTACAGTTTTCGAAGTAGTGTAATTACCCATGATGGCTGTAGCAGCTCCTCCCTGAAGTTCAGGGGTCATAGTATTTTGCATTGGAGTGGTGTATTGGAAGCCTAGAGGAAGTGAGGATGTTTCCCCCAGAATGCTAGTGAATGGCAGGAGCGTGAACTCTGATCCTCTTGCTCCAAGTCTGTCCTTTATACTGTAGCACTTGGTGTGCATGCCCCCAAAAGCCCTATGTGATGTAACCTCTGGGTCATTCGATAAATACGCATATGCATCATGTGCACATAATAATAGTAATAATAATAATAGTTTCAAGTATGTTTATGAATGTAGATCACCACATTTTAGCATCCATATAAGCTCGCATTGTACAAATAGACCACAGTTTGCTGTATCGGTTTCTCTGGCACAGAGTAGCTATCTGGCTGATGGCATCTACCTCAATCTCTGTTACTTCACCTACGCTTAATGCTGAGCTTTGTCTGTTGAATGACTAAATGGACATATTTAAAATTCCAGCAGCATGGATGAAATCGTGGCCCTTTCTCTTCTTTTTGCCTCCCAGTTCAGAATGCTCCTGCCTCTGGATAGCCAGTGTCCTCTTCGACATGCACTTGGGCTCAACACACACAAGCCTCTGCACACGCCTCTCTGTGGTTTTCCTCTTTCTGTGGAAATAAACTCAGCTTGCCCACCATGGCCACTCTGCTTGTCGTGACACAGCTTTCCTTGGACACGCAGAGAATCCTTGTCCTTCATGTACTGTGCCACTTGTGGGGTTGTGTTTGACACATTTCTTTCAGAAAGCCTGGAATGTTTTTGTTTTAGGAGTGTTCCCCATGTTTGTAGGGGTGCTGTCAGCACCAAAATCAAGTGCAGCTTTGTTTGTTTTTAATCTCTCTCTCTCTCTCTCTCTCTCTCTCTCTTTCTCTCTCTCTCTCTTTCTCTCTTTCTCTCTCTCTCTCTCTCTCCCCCCCCCAGCACGTGTGTGTGTGTGTGTGTGTGTGTGTGTGTGTGTGTGTGTGTGTGTGTGTGTATGTATGTATGAAAGCATGCCACATGTGTGCAGGTGTCCATGGAGGCCAGAAGAGAATGACAAAGGCTAGCACAGGAAGCCAGACTCTGGTCCTCTGGAAAAGCAGCAAGTGCTCTTTCCTGCTCACCCATCTCTCCCACCCACCAGAATCAGTTTCATCTCCTTTTTTACTACTTCAAGCAGTTACTACAGTGACAAAATAATTCTTAAAGCTAGATGTTGCTCAAACGTTGACATGCATCGGCATATTAAAATGATTGCCACCTAAAAATGGTTGCCCTGGTGCCCAGAACCCGGAACACTTCTCACCATCCAGAGGCAGTCACGAGGGACAACAAACTGTTCTCTAGACAAGTGTGACTGCTTTTTAAGAAGCAACCACTTGGGCTGGAGAGATGGCTCAGAGGTTAAGAGCACCGACTACTCTTCCAGAGGTCCTGAGTTCGATTCCCAGCACCCACATGGTGGCTCACAACCATCTGTAATGAGATCTGGCGCCCTCTTCTGAATACATAATAAATAAATAAATCTTTAAGAAGCAACCACTTGAGAAGTTATCACAGACTGACAAGCACCTAACACAATCAAACCCCATGAATTGATGGCCCACAAAAGCCTATTCAGACACAAGAAGAAACTTACATTCTAATTCCCAGAGAACTCTGAGCCTAGAAAGGTTTCCCAATGTGAGATGGAAAAGAACCCCTGGTGTTCAGCTGGTGGAAATGTGAACAAGAAAGTCATTCTGGAAAGCACTTTGGCAGAACCCAGTGACATTAAGGATATGCATGATGCAAAATGTTTAATATCTCATGAAACCAAGTTTCTGGGGTTGAGCAGATTATTATTTTCTGAGAGCAAATAGCCAGTTCCCTTTGGCTTCTGTTGTTAACGCTGAGGCAACACAATGAGAACCAGATGTCAAACACATTATGGGGTCTGCACTACAGGCAAAGAACACAGAAAAGACGAATCTGGTCACTCATGTAGGAGAGGGACAGCAGCCCCCTCCTCACCTTCTGAAAGGAGGGAAGAAAGAATCTATACTCCTTGGGAAGAGACCTGGATTTCTACTTTTGCCCTTTGGAATACTCTCCAGGGGAAAGATGAGACCAAATTCTCCACTGGACACCCAAATAGATGTGGATTTCTCCATGATCTTTGGTCTCATCCCCACACTGAATCATAAACACTTCTGAGAAAATATATCTCCCTAGATGGTATCTCACTTTCTAGTCAGCCATAAAGTTAGGTCCTACTATTCACTAAAAATTTCTCAGAAAGCCCTAACTCTGCAGAAGCATGCACACAAAACATAAACACACACGAATCTTCTCAACAGTCCAACATGAATACCTTATGACCCAGGAATTTGATTCTGGAGACACTGTCCCAGAACCATCCCTTCTCATACCACAAAGAGACAGGTGAGGATATTATTTGTTTCAGGTTTTGTGTGAGTACAAAGGTTATATAATGCTTGGTACCCATTGCCAAGGGAATGGTTAGAAATATGGTGAGCACAGCATTATAAGGAGAGCTACGTGCACACATGTGTGTACATTACATACATGTTTGTGCATGTAGAGGGTACATTCACCCATGCTTACACATAAGGGCAAGCCACTATCAAGTGTCTTCCTCCATAACCCTCCATATTGTTGTTGTTGTTGTTATTTGTATACAGGGTGTCTCACTGATCCTGGATCTTACTGTTTCAGCTAGAAAGGTTTGCCAGAAACCATCCTAGATCTACTTGTCTCTGTCCCAACCCTTCAACACCAGGTTAACAGACATACATCATTTGGTTGGCTTTTATCTGCCTTCTGAGGATCCAAACTCAGGTCCTCATACCTGTGTAGCCAGTACTTTGTCCAGCAAGCCCTATCCCCAGCCCTCATGGAGAGATCGTGAGTGAAACACACAGAGTGAAGTCCACAGTATAATACCAGTTGTAAAACTGAAAATACTCCTAAACATTGACACATGTTTTCAAGAACAGGTATTGGTCCCAAGATACAAATCAAAGGGTAAATATTTACATAAAAATGGCTTGACTTAAAATCTCTCACACTTTCAGTGACATGAAAGTTTAACCAAATGCAGAGTTCACACATATTCTTTGGAAAGCACACTAGGGGTGTACACATTTCTGAGCATGCTCAGTTTAAGGGCACAGTTAAAAAATAGTAAGTGGCAAACACATTTTTAAACATGCTTAGCTTAAGGTCACGCACACATGTTCAGAGCTTAAAAACTGGTCAGGAATACTTTGAGCATGCTCAATTGTGTCAGAAAGATGGAGAACAGGAATACCTCTGAGCATGCTGAGTTTTCTTCCAAATGTGTAGCAGAAAAAAAGGAATATCTTAAAGGTGTGTTCCTTAAGAGTCCATGCCTGCCTTGCTTAGCATCATAAAAGTTATATGCCTTGAAGAGAAATTATAATTCCAATTTTGAATTTTGGGTGATCTATGACAAGATACTCTCAGCAGCCAACAGTCGGCCAGGAGACCATCAGGGTAAACAGCAGCCATCTGTGCACTGTGGTGGTCTCATGACTTCCCTGAGGGGAGGCAAACAAACACACCCCAAGTATGACTCCAACAGACTAAAGAAAAACTCCATCCAAGTACAAGTAGAACCAGTGAGTATATTGGGTTTATATACAAGAATGTAGGCCTAAGCTTATTTATAGGAGGAGCATGTGTGAGCACAAATCAGCTGCATGACCAAAAAATCCTACCCATCACATAGGTGGTGACCTCCATAAAGTCCTACCCATCTCACAGACAGTGACCTCCATAAAGTCCTACCCATCTCACAGACAGTGACCTCCATAAAGCTTTATAGAGTCCCCCGTCAGTTACTCTTCCATCTCTCTACACTTCAGTACCTCCTGAGACTCATAGCCGGGGCAGGATCATATGCAGTTGGGGACTGAAGAAGGCCACCAGAGTGAGTGTGACTGAGTGGCTAGAATCTCAGACAAAGGCTTCTTTTTCTTACTTGTCTCAGACAAGTAGTCACTCATGCTCTGATAGCAAGTTGGTAATGGTTGTGCCATGTCTAGAAGATGGAAAGTTCCACAGCACTAAACTATGATGTTCAGCAGGAGTCCTGCTTAGTTTTATTTTTGTTTGTTTGGGGTTTTTGGGGTTTGTTTTGTTTTGTTTTGTTTTGGGGGGGTTGTTTTGTTTTTTGGGGGGATCAACTCAATGTAAACAAGGGTCACCTGGGAAGAGGGAGTCTCAGTTGAGGGATTGCCCAGTCTGTACTGACACGTCATGAGAAATTGTCTTGATTGTTGACTGATGTGGGAAAGCCTTAGTCCACCATGTGTGGGGCCATCCCTGAGGGGGGGGGTTCTGCAAGAAATCTGGCTTAGCATGAGCCACAGGGAACAAGCCAGTGTTCCGCTATGGTTTCTACTTCAGTTCTTGCCTTCAAGTTCCTGCCCTGACTTCTCTTGTGATGGACTGTTGTCTGAAAGTATAAGCTAAATAAACCCTTCCCTCCTTGAGTCCCATTGGACATAATGTTTATCATGGCAACAGAAACCTAACTGGGATGGTAGAGTAGATACATTAAATGCAATTGAACTTACGGCATTTTAATTATGGTGAGTTTATTTATACCTGTATCATAACATAAGAAGTATCTGTATCAGTAGAAAGTGAGGACCAGTCTGAGGGAAAGGGTGGTATCAGGGACAAAAGGGAGCAAGAGAAGAACCTTGCCTCCAGCAGAGTAAGACCCATGACTGAGTAATGTGGTTCCCTCATCTTCTTACCAAAGGAAGGGAAAGCAGGTCCCTGCAAAGAGGCAGGTCTTGTGCCACACTGTAGATACCCAAAGCATACCTGGTAAATGCTGGTGATAGCCATCAATTAGAAGAAAAGAATGGAAATTCTTTGTTTTTCAACACAAAAAGAGAACACAAAATGCTGGCTATTATTTCTAAAAATCTAATATTTTACTGCTGACCCCACAATAACAATGTCAAAAGTTTTTTTGGTGTTTTGCACAATAGTAACCTATTGCCCTTGTTTTCACACCAATAAAATATATTGCTGGTTCTAATGATATAAAATTTAAAATAGCCAGGTGATGGTGGTGCACGCCTATAATCCCAGCACTCGGGAGGCAGAGGCAGGTGGATCTCTGTGAGTTCGAGGCCAGCCTGGTCTACAAAGTGAGTTCCAGGACAGCCTCCAAAGCTACAGAGAAACCCTGTCTCAAAAAAAACAAAAAAATATTTAAGTAATTTTGGTTTATAAAGAAGTGATGCATGGTGCTGGGGATGTGTACACAGTTGCAGAGTACTTGCCTAACATGCACAGAGTTCTGGGTTCCACTTGCAGCACCATATAAAACCTGGACATAGTGGTACACATCTGTGATACTAGCACCTGGAAGATATGGGCAAGAAAATCAGAGGTTCCAGATGATCCTCAGCTACATAGCAAGTACAAGGCCAGCTTGGGACATACGAGGAAAAAAAAATATGTGTTTATCAAATATTGATAAAGCTTATGTCTCATGACCATCATTTTCTACTTGGCCCCATACTCTTCTGTGATCTTTTCCATAAACCTTTGGCTTAAACTCTTACGTCATCAACCTCTATCCTCTAGGCATGTTCTTTTTTGCCTTATGTGTAGGTAAATGTGAAGATTTGTCTTTTGCACTAAATCATGTTGCCACCTTTTTTAGTTCTTACATAAAGGTGTTTTCCAGAACTCTGTCTACCATGAACCAAAGGTGGAAGTTCTCATCCAGCCAGTTGGTGGCACAACCAGAGTCACAACTGCCCTGAACTGCCAGACTCAGAATCCTAAAGGACACAAAGAACTCGAGTCTAGTTTGGGGTCTCTATTGATAGTGGGAAGCCTGCTATGAGGACCTCATTGGTTTTGCATTCCTAGATTTCCCTTATTAATTTAGGCTGCCAAAATGAGAGCCAATGGAACCCATCTCACATGTGGGATCCAGGTTGAAGATTAAGACACCAAATCCTACATGTCCAGATTAGCTCCATGCTGCCACTGCTAAATGGCTATCTCCTACCTGATGCTCACCTTCCTCCACAAGCACTAGAACATTTTACCAAAGTCTAAACTAGGCCTGGTGATTTGCACAGCTCATCTCTCCCTTCTATATTGAACAACTTCAAATAGTGACGTGTTCTGATTTTTAAATATGAAAATTGTGCTTTTGGGAACAGACTACATACTTTGTCACATGAAACCAAATACTGTGGGAAAGTATGAGCAGATGTACCAGGAAATTGGCAAATTCCTCAAATACCAATTAATAGACACAGGCCAGCCATCTCCACATCTGTTCCCAAAGGTGTAGAATTTTCCAGGCAGTGAACATCAGAATAACTTGGAAACTTGTTGAAAAGCATGTGTTCTCAGACCTGACCAAAGTCTTACGTTAGGCTCTCACAGATGAAAGCTACATATAATGCTTATAGCAGGTCTCCCAAGATTCCTAATGTTGAATCCAGCTGAGAACTAATGATTTGGGGAAGATGACTATCTTAGAAATAACCAGCATGCCATACTGGCGAATTCAGACTCCTACACAGCTTCACTTAGTGATTTTATTCTAAATACTTGTTAAATAAAACCAATTCCTATAATACTCATAGAGATGTGGGTGTATTGTATTGTGTTGTTTGTATTGTATTTGCATTGTTGGGAATAAGCTTAAGGCATTGCACATGCAAGTCAAGTACTCTACCATTGACCTACATCCTCACCTCCCAGATTAGAGACTCAGAAAGATGCTCTCTTTTGAACATGGTAGCCTGCACCTGTTGTCCCAGCCAAGGAGGCAGAATTTCTAGAGCATGAGTTTGAGGCCAGCCTGGGCAACACAGCAAGACCCATTTCTTGAAAAACAGGAACAGAAGTGTTCTGCACATCTTTAATGAGCACACTTGAATAAACATGCAAATAGAAAACCCAATTGTTTCCCTTGGTATAAATTAGAAATACGATCTATGTAGCTCAATTAGTAAAATAACAATTCATTGAACTATACTATAGACAAATTACTTTTCGTCATATTTCCAAAAGTGACAAAGGAGCACAAAAGTCCATCTTCCTGTGAAGGAGCTTTCGTTCAGTGGATGGTCAAGGTCACATAGTAAGCTGCTCATATAGTAAGCTGCTCACCACACACAAAGAGAAGGCATCTTCCAGTGTCCCGTCCCACTTCCTGGGACAGCAGATCCATGCCACCTTCATCCCTTTATCCGTAGTCCCCGACACACCAACTGCTCTGACACTGTGCTTTATTAATTGAATTCAACAGCAGTATTTTTCAGTAGCTGAAAGAATAAAAAAGATTAAGTTAGAGGGTGGACATTCTTTAAAGTCTCATGTTAATTCATGCTTTCAACATAGTGTTTCTTACATCATACCTGTTCAATGACAGATGAATTATTGATTATATGCCCTCAATAAATTCATTTTGTACCTGGAACTGCTTATAGTTAGGGTGTACACTCTAGAAATTACTATTAAGGCATGAAGTCTAATGTGCAAGAACATTAGAGACTTCTTGAATTTTTTCATTTCTATTTCTTATAAGAACTTGAGTTTTCAAGCTAGAAGTCCTGTTAACCAGAAGCACACGCAGCACACAAGGCAAGCCCATGTTTCCTTACTGTGCATGGAGAACTTTAGAACAGAATTTAAATGTGCCAGAAGACAAAGCTCTTCCAGATGTATGCTCTGACTGATTTCTAGAAAACTCTTCCCAGACCTTCTCAGTACATCAGCCATGGCATGAGCTCCAGAGCCCACTTCACACTTTAAAAACAAGTATCACATTTATTTATGTGCTTAGAGGAGGGCATGGCATGGATGCCATGTGTACATGCAGAAGGCGGGGCACAACTTGAGGGAACAGTTATCTCTTTCCACCACGGATTCCAGGAATTGAACTCAGGTCATCAAGCCTGGTGGAAAAACCCCTTTACCCAAGTGTCTTTGCCTGCTAAGCTACCTGTTGTCACCACACACACACACACACACACACACACACACACACACACACACACACACACACACACACAGAGAGAGAGAGAGAGAGAGAGAGAGAGAGAGAGAGAGTTTTATAGAATATAATGAAATAATGTTGTGAATGTCTGCTCATCTCTCCTGATACCTTGTTTATTTTTCCCTAAGTAGATTTACAAGAGACTTCTTTATGGATTTCCAGATTCTTAATTTCATTAATTACTTTTTCTAAAGTTGGAGACCATCTTATTTAAACAACTGTGTTTACAAGACCATTTTCCCTCCGGTGACTTTTTAACTTTTTTAATTAAGTAACACTTGCTAGAGAAATCCTCCTCAGAACAAGTTTACTGGTATTATTATGTAACTCTTTCCTAAGTCCACATAAACAATGTGAGTTCATTGTAGCTCAGGTTTTGCTGAGACCTGACTTGAAGGGTAACTAGGAGACTGACTCTTCTGAGTAGGACCATCCTTCTTTCTGGGAATAGTCGAAAGACCAGAGTGTTGGCAAAATACCATTTATTTTTTGCTGGATAAGCACAGTTCTTGATCTTTGCTAGCTACTGGAAGCTTCTCATAGTTTCCTCGAGTTTCTTGTTTCTCCAAGGCCAGTAGGAGAGCCTTCCTTTGTAGGTGAATGCTAGCAAGATGGATCTTATATGTGCAAGGTGTGTGTGTGTGTGTGTGTGTGTGTGTGTTACGAAATTAATATTCTGTCATCTTTGCCATTTTCTAAAAAGACACAGGAGCCTCCAATACTCAAGGGTAAAGGATTATCCAAGCAGCTGAACATTGAGAAATGAACATTGTTGGTAGGTCTTCTGAAGACCCATCTGCCACAATCCCATCTGAACTGAAATACCAAGAGAGAGATGGAGAATCAGATATGAACGATTTTTATCATTCTTCTGTAGTCCAGATATCTAAAAGGAAGTTTGTGATTTTCTAAACTACTTTTTGAAACAAGTTGTCTTGTTTTGAAGAGGAAGTAAGGAGGAGAGGAAGGAAATGTGGCTGTATATCAGTTCTGGGGCAAAACTGAGGACTCAGAAGGGTAAAGATAACTTTTTAAAAATGGCCCCAAGCACATTTAAGATATACAAATTCCGAAACATGTCACTGGCAGTCTGCACTTGCCTGTTTTGTGACTCACTTTGAGTTTCCACAGATATTTGAAATCCATTTAAAGCTGGCTGTCACAGCCAAGTGCAATAGTTCCTGCAACTACTGTCCATCCTCCTCACTCGGATCCCTTTGCATAACACCTCAGTCCTCCAAAGGACTACACCTGCTCTTGGCTACAGGACTTGGGCTCTGGGATATGGCCCGCCATCTGTCTTAAACTTCTTGAATATCTTTCTGCCAAGGCAAGTGTGGATTATAGGCAACAACCTGGGACATTCCTGGTCTCAGAACAGGAAAAATAAAGGAAGCTCCACGTATTAGTCAAGTACTTTGTTTGCTAGCAGTGTTTGCGGGGAATGAAGAATTGATCTCTAATTGTGTGAGAAACAAAGACTGATCTGCATGCCGATGGCCAAGGGCAGACTTCAGAGACCTTGCAGTTTTGAAACAGATATTTATGAACATCTGCTTTCTTCCCATAAATTTTAATATGGATTTTATCCTTTGAAACATACAAAGCTCCCAGGTGCTTCTTTGGTCTTTATCTTGGGGAACATTCTTTAAAAAAAAAAAAAGTCTCTCTTTTCCAATAAACACATTCTAAGTCATTTTGTTAAGACAACTTTCATTCATGAGAGTGGGCACATGCGCATGCGTGCGCATGTGCTTGCACATACACACACACACATACACACACAGGGTCTATTGAAACGCCTCTAATGTTAGGAATCCAAAATATTGTATTCAGCATATTAAACCTCCAAAATGTCTAATCCCAGATTGTAATGCACAGTTTTATTAATAAAGATGCTGAAAGGCCTGGTCTGTGGTTTTCATTAGAAATGTTTGTTTAATGCTTATTTGTGTGACAAGCACTTTCAGAGGCTGAGGTTTCAAACATCCAGTTCAACAAAGAAAATCCCTGTCTTCATTGTGTCTGACTTCTGGTGAACATGAATGTTCTCTAAAAAGAATTCTTAAATTGCCATTATGCCTTTCATATAGTTCTTTGGCAAACGGGATTTGTACTGGGCCTACAAACCAATGATGCCTCTCCATTCCCAGGGCTATGCTAGATACTCGGGATGCAGCTGTTATCAAAGCAGACTGAGTTCCGGTCTCAAATGGCTCAGAGTCTAGTACGCTTCTCATCTGTGTCACACCCCTCTGTGTGCTCTCTTGGTCCCGGCCCTGCTGCTGAGCCCCGACCATTCCAGCTCCATGTCCCTTTCTTCCGGCAATCTGCAGCAGGCAGCCCTGCTCATTTCTTTGTGCTTTGTGTTCCTGAAACAGGATCTGGAGCAGGTTCAGCTCCATCTGGAAGAAGTGAGGTTCTTTGACGTGTTTGGCTTCAGTGAAACAGCAGGGGCATGGCAATGCTTTATGTGCAACAACCCTGAAAAGGCAACCGGTGAGTGGCCCCCTTGTTACAAAGAACCAGTTGTGCACCTTTGGATGGGCAGGGGTCTGTGAGCCCAGGGGCTCTGGTTGGCCTTCTGCTTGGTAAATGCCCCCCGTTGTACTAACTTACAGAGTAGTGTCTGATCTCTGCCTCATACTGAGAGAGGCTTCTCACTGGAATGGCTGTGCAAAAAAAGGCAAGATGCCAGAAGGAGGGATACACAACCAGAAAGGAGAGAGGAGTCTTTGACCTGTCTGTGGCTAAGCAAGGCCGGGATGGCTTTGTGGTGGAGCGCTTGCAAAGCGCATACAAAATCCTGGGCCCAACCTCCAGAATTTATTTTAAGAAGGGAGAGAGGAAGGAAGGAGGGAGGGAGGGAGGAAGAGACGGAGGGAGAGACAGAGGGAGAGACAGAGGGAGGAAGGAATGAACGAATGAAGGAAGAGAGAGATGTTTCACTATGAAAGTTATCTTTATGTCACCCAAATGACCCTGAAGGTTGGTTGGGGAAAACATTCTGCCCAGCTGTGCCTCAAAGAGCTGCGGCCACACCCCATGAGGGAGTGAGCACCCAGTCCACATTGTCTTGTGGTTATTCCTTATGGTGCTGTTTGGTGAGTGATCCATGTGCACTGCTCATGGGCAGCAACCAGTTGCTACCCACTCACCATTCCTCACCTTTTCTGCTGCCCAAGGAATCTAGTCCACCAACCTCACTAAAAGTAATTGTCAGTGGATATGAGCAAGGCTCCATGCTAAGCATGCCCGATGCCTGCATTCATTTAGTCGGTACAGCAATATTGAGGTAAATGCTTTGTTTCCTGCACCTTCTCTTCCAATTTGGGGATTTTATCATCTTAAAGATAGCCTATAGGGGCAAGTCTATCCTCTTGTTAACTGCCAAGATGTTAGGGTTGGATATTTTAAAAAAAAAAAAAAAAGTGTTTATTTGACCAGACGGAGATGTTAGGGGCTCACAGAGAGGTACCAATTAAAATGCATTACCCCACGGAAAAGGTATGGAAGGAAGAAGCTGGCGGTGGAGGATGCCAGCCTTTGTGAGGCACAGATTGCAGGCTGATTACAGAGTTTGGATTAAGCCCATGCCAGAGTGAACACCTCAGCTTGTAAAAAGTTAATTCAAGCAAATAAGAAATTGGGGAATTGCATGCCTCCATTATAAAACTTTCTAATTAGAGCTTTACCACATGTATGCAAAACGACAGTGCATAAAAGCAGCCTCATTTGAGAGCCTGGTGAAATAAGGTACTTCTCTTAGGTGGAGCTGAGAGGGCCCTTCAGAGTGCTCACTCCAAGTGAGCTAAGTCCTTAATACAATAAATATTGAGTCAGACTTGCTGAGGAAGGCCTCAGGAAAGGTGCTAAACGTTACGGGGTGTTCCTTTAACATGTATTTTCTCAAATTTGCTGCCACGCACTTGAAAAGAACATTTTGCACATCACTGTCTTATTTGTTTTTCTCACCGTGAAGCACAGACTGGGAACACGGAGCAATAAAAGCTCTAACAAGGCCAACTACTTTATAGCAGAACATATTGAATCAAAATGTCCGGCCCTAAAAACTTGTGTGTGTTTGGATTTCTTTCCTCATTTCCTTGGGCTGCGTGAAAGAGGATCTGAGACAGAGAGGGGCCCTCTTTTAAACTGTTATTTTCACACTCAGAAACTCATGAGTCCCTGGAGAGTTTATATTTGTTCTTGATTTCATCTTCCTTTTATATGGGCATATAAATGACATATTTAATCTAAGCAAAAGGTCTAACATCATCCTGCAGCCAAATGTATTCTTCAGGGAGAAGGCATTTGCATTTTCATTGTACTTAAATTCCAGCTAGAAAGATGACTAAGACGTACAAATGAATATCTGGGTCATGGGCATGATGGTCTGGTTGCGGCCCATTTTTCACATATGCAGTGTGTGCCTTTTGCAAAGGCTGAGTTTCTTCTATGGGATGCCTGAGACAGAAAGGTGAGGGAGGTGCAGTGCTTCTGCTTTGGAAGGGATCCACAGTGCAGTTAGGGCCAGAAGACTTCTGTGAGAAAATCTTACTCTGTTCTTCATCCATTCTTTAGCATACAATAAATACTCATTGAATAAATGAATGTGTATATGATATTTAAAAACGGCCAAGTCGCCAGGCACATGCATTTAATCCCAGCATTCAGGAGGCAGAGACAGATGGGTCTCTGTGAGTTCAAGGCCAACCTGGTCTACATAGAGAGTTCCAGGACAGCCAGGGCTACAGAGAAACCCTGTCTCAAAAAACAAACAACAACAACAAAAGCAGCCAATCAAATACTCCTTAATATTAACATGTGATGCTTCAAGGCCGTGATGATGTGTTAACCATATCAAATACACATCACTATACCGAATTTAGGGTATTGCAAACCTAGCAAGAGAAGTTTAGTCCTGTTTCCTCCACAAGAGAACTCACCACATAGAAACCAGATGGTTGGGGGCTGGAGAGATGGCTCAGAGGTCCAGAGGTCCTGAGTTCAATCTCCAACAACCACATGGTGGCTTAGAACCATCTATAATGAGATCGGATGCCTTCTTCTGGTGTGTAGGCATGTATGCAGATAGAACACTGTATAGATAATAAATAAACAAGTTTTTAAAAAGAGAAAGAAAAGAAACCAGATGGTCAGCCTCACACCTGGCTACATTTTGCCCAGCTCTGTGCTGTGCACAACCCTGGGCTGCCCTTGTGCCTGCCTTGGGTCAGATAGCCTGCCATCTGTGAGAGGACAACTTGAAAGAAGTAGGGTCACTCTCCAACTGAAAAGACTGGATCGACTGATCCACCACCATCACAGGGACTAACCAGTGACACAGTAATTGTTCTCATCTAGTCTGTGTTCCGATGTTTTTGAACTACTGCCCACCTCTATAAATGGGTAACATGTCATAAGGCAATTACACATCAGGAAAGAAATCTAGAACTATAGAAGATTTTGTAGAATGGTCAGACTAAGGCTCTAGGAGTCCTTCAGCCATCAACAGTCATCAACTGGCCTGTGTCACCACCTCACGTATGTCCCAACCCTGGTGAAATTCTCATCATCACTGCCTTCCCATCTCTTCCATCTTCACACAGAAGCACGCTGAAGTTTAATGTCTAGTCCTCAATACCATTAAGTTGAAATGAGTCAGAGAAAAAACTAAATGCTAGAGCAGCAGAGAGGCCCTAAGATCAGGGCAATTTACCATTCTAACTAACGTGTCATTGCATGTTGCATGTGTTTTTCTTCTTTTGTTGTCATTATTGTAGAAAGAAAGAAAGAAAGAAAGAAAGAAAGAAAGAAAGAAAGAAAGAAAGAAAGAAAGAAAGAGAGAGAACGAGAGAAAGAAAGAAAGAAAAAAAGAAAGAGAAAAGAAAGAAAGGAAGGAAGAAAGGAAGAAAGGAAGAAGGAAGGAAGGAAGGAAGAAAATCAAAACAGATTCAGCAATTTCCCGCAAAGTTGCACAGTTATTCACTGGTAGAACTAGCATTTTCTTCAAGATAAGCTAATTCCAGAAATTGAAATTTCAACTTCTAGGGCCAGTCCAAATTAAAAACATAGAATTTTAGAAACTTCAATAAAAATTATTTCACAGTGTTATGGTATGTTGTAAAGACCAAAGGGAAGTTTAATTGTTTAGATGTGATCTGTCTCTTTGATTTATTTTACAAGTCCGGGAACTTTGATATGGTAATAAGTGGGTGATCATTACATGTAGTCAGTGATTAAAATAGAAACTATTTCCAGTCCAATTGCTGATTCAGTTCCAACAGCCATTTTACAAAGTAGAAAGCAGCTGATTTCAAAATCCCAGAAATAACTAAGAAGCCCTCCGAGACCTGTCTGGTGATATTTACGGCACATCCCCTTACTCCACGTGAGTGAAAGAACAAAGGTTGAGCAAGATGATTTAGCTGAACATAACTGACTTCTGGAAAACCATGCAGACTCTTTATCATCTGCCTGTGAGTCTTGGAATTGCAAGGCCTGTGACAGTAAAGGAAGTCAGAGGGCTGCCTGGGGCTCCTCAGGGCTTCTCATCTGCCACACTTTTTTAAGGAGAGAGAAGTAGGTCACGACTTTCACTCTTGCTGCCTGAAGCACGTGGGGTGACTTAGTTCTCGTAACCTGCAAAGGGTGAAAGAAGGAAGGGAAAGCTCAGAATTTTGGCACACGTGTCCTCTATAAACCCAAGTAATCCCCAACATAGTCATTGTCTGAGTCATTTGATATTTAGAATCTGAATGTGGTTGTCAGTAGGAGGTCTCCACGGATTCTAAAAGAAAATGGAATTATTTTTGAATAATGTTCTATCATGAGTCCTCTGTAGAACTGATTATAAATATTTGCTGGATGAGACAGCATGCTGCCCTTTCTATCACACAAACAAATGGAAGGGGGTTCTAAATAAATTCAGTGTAGAAACGGCCTCCTCAGTGATGAGATTATCTTCAGACACTAAAGACAATGGGAATTATGGTGTGGCAATCCTTCAATACATACCATTCTTGTGGGCTAGATGCCTTTCTGCACCAAATGCCAACATGAATATGGGCTAAATGACCCTAGAGAACCCAACTCATAGCCCACAAATAGCTTGTGAGTCCACTAGTTGGAAACTTTTCCATTTAATTTCAATGGCACTTTCATAAAACTTCAAACATAAAGAAAGAATCCGCCAGATGGTGGTGGTGCACGCCTTTAATCCCAGCACTCGGGAGGCAGAGCCAGGCGGATCTCTGTGAGTTTGAGGCCAGCCTGGGCTACCAAGTGAGTTCCAGGAAAGGCACAAAGCTACACAAAGAAACCCTGTCTCAAAAAACCAAAAAAATAAAAAATGAAAAGAATCCACTTTAGACTTATGCAATGGCTGGGGTTGTCATAGCTTTCCACACATATCCAAGCATAGGCTTATCTGATAAATATTACTAGCATCCCCAAAACAGCACAACACTATTGTACACAACTCCACAGTTCATATTTACACACTGTCAGTGACTATTGCCTTGTATTGATTATGTAATATTGAACCCAACTTATTGTTCAGATACTCTGAATTATCAATAATGATATAAACATGTACTCATCAACCCAGATTGTAGACAAATTTCTAAATGGTCTTATTAAATAAAAAATACAGAGCCAGATATATGGTGAAAGCCTGAGAGAGATCAGGGAAATAGGGAAAACCACAGCTAACCTTACCTCACCAACTAGGCAACTTCCAAATGAGATTTACTCCCTGTCTACCCACGTCTATATGCCTTACTATGGAATTAAGGTGTGTGTGTGTGCCACCACACCTGGCTCTGTTTCCAGTGTGGCCTTGAACACACAGAAAGCCTGCCTGCTAAGTGATAGGATTAAGGGCATGTGCTACCATTGCCTGACTGCTTTGTTTACTTAAAATGGCTTGCCATTTCCTCTGATCTCCAGGCAAGCTTTATTTATTGAAGCACAAATAAAATATCACCATAGCAGATGACTTATCATCTTGAAATTCTTTTTCTTTCCTCTTCCTCATCTTTCAACGTCTAGTTCTAGGCTGCAGCAGCAGCAGCAGCAGTGCCCCCCCCCAACATACGCACACCCCCTCTAAGACAGAAAGAACTCTCCTTCCCTTTGCTCTTTCTGTCTTCTGCCTGCATGTCTGCATTGCACATGGCATATTGACATCAGACAGTAACATGAAGGATGCATTATGTATGATTCCAGGCCTAGCACACAGCCATGTTCAATAAGACAAAAAGATGGGTGATTAAGCAATTTGTGAATCATGTCATTGGTGGCATAGGCATGATAGAAAATTGGATTTGTTTTGAAACAAGAGTTAAAAGGCCCCAGCACTTGCAAGAGTGAAGGAGGAAGATCGTGAGTTGGAGGCTAGCCAGGGCTATATAGCAAGACTGTGTCACAAACAAAATCTAATGCTGACTTACTGACTTTTAAATTTACTAGTTTTAGTTGGTATACAAAATAGTGGATCCCATCATGTCATTTTTAAACATACACATCATTGTAACTTGCTTGTGCTAACTCATCTTACCTCCCATCACCTCCTCTCGCTTTGTTGATCTTCCCCTGCCCTTAATAGTCCCCCTTCTGTGTGTGTGTGTGTGTGTGTGTGTGTGTGTGTGTGTGTGCATATAAACTTATTAAAGCTAGATTCTGTATGTGACAGAAGACAAGCAATATTTATCTGTTTTCCCCATTGTCCTCTCTTTTTCTCTGCTCTCCTTCACTTTACATCTCTTCTTCCCCTTCTACTTGTATGTCAAATACATAATGCATATTCATAAATTCATAATAATGTATACCAAAGAGAAAACATTAAATGTTCATCTTTCTGTCTTATTTCTCTTAACATGGCTCTCTTCAGTTCTACCCACTTTTCTGAAAATGAAATAACTTCCTTCTCCTTTATGTCTGAACAAAACTCTACCATATATAGCTGCCACATTTCTTTGTTTATTGAGGCCATCCAGGCTGGTTCCACAGCTTGGTTGTTGGGAACAGTACAATGGTGAGAACAGCTGTGTAATAGCTCCGAAGTATGCCGACTTAGCTTCCCCTGATGCGGGGAACTGGATCCTATAGCTTTATTTGGGGATCTTCCTAATGGTCAGCCTTCCCTTGGGGGCTCAGACCTTGGTACCTCTTAGAGAAGATAGAGCAAACCACAGTAACATCACCACCACTCTGAGCAAGACAGAAGAATACACTTAACACCAATCAATATAAGCCCGCCCATGACCACAAGACAGAATAGAGCAAAAATCATGTCCAATGTGCTGTAAATACAAAAGTCATATAGAGAAAATGAATGAAGGGGACGTGGAAGAACGGAGAAGAATGATGTCAAGGAGAAGAAGATTACTCCTGTAATCCCACCATATAGGAAGTAGAGACAGATCAGAAGTTCAAGCTTCCGTTACCTAGTGAGTTCAGAGCCAAAAAGACTGTTATTGATAGTGTAGTAAAATGGGAAGTGGGGGTGGAGGATGCAAACGCAAGGCAGGAAAAGGGTTGGGGCAACTTGTGGTTTTCTTTACTCCAGCATTGAAATCTTCCAGGCACAATGGGGTCCATGAAACTTGCAGATTCATGTATTTCCTGTGGTTTACCAGACCTCTGTAGAGCTGAGTTCTTGCCTCTGAGTATGTACGCCCTCTGCTGGCCATTATTATCTTTGAAACCTGTGGATGCCGATCCTCAAACCCTCCTGAAAATCCCCAGTTCACACACCTTGGGGTGTCTAGTGCTTAACAGAAAGCCAGCTTGCGGGAAGCATGCACAGCACTGAGAAATACTCAGGTAGACTTGTCTCTGTACTTTCATCATGTGTGTGCACACATACGTACTATACACACACAATACATACGTGTGTGTGTGTGTGTGTGTGTGTGTATTGTGTGTGTGCTTCCACTGCCCTATCTGTTGTAGAATATTATTTTAAAGTGTGTTACTTTTGTTTATGTTGCATTTGTTCAACTCTGTGAAACTGTGTTACTGTGCCTGTCTAAAACAACTAATGGTCTAATAAAGAGCTGAACAGCCAATAGCAAGACAGGACAAAGGATAGGCAGGGCTGGCAGGCAGAAAGAATTACTAGGAGGAGAAATCTGGGGTGGGGGGGAAGTAGCCAGAGAAGGAGGAGGACATCAGGGACCAGCCACAAAGCTACACAGAGTAAGAGTAAGATTTACAGAAGTGAGAAAACAGGAAAAGCCCAGAGGCATAAGGGTGATGGGATAATTAAAGTTAAGGAAAGCTGGCTAGAAACAAGCCAAGCTAAGGCTGAACATTCAGAATTAAGAATAAGCCTCCATGTGTGATTTATTTGGGAGCTGGGTGGTGGGTCCCCAAAAATCAAAAACAAAAAAACAACAAAAAAAAAAAAAACGCCTATCTACTTCCTTTGTGAATTTTGAATTTTGGAATTTTTTTTTCTTATCCTGACTCTTCTTCAATTTGTTACTGAGAAGCGATTTCTTATCTGCCATCCATACTCTGAAGTTCGTCTATCAATTTTTTTTAAATAAAAATAGCCTGGTGCTCTGCTTCTGTGGTCGCAGGCACTCAAGAGACTGAGACAGAGGAAGCACTTGAGGCGTTCAAGATGAGCTGGGCGCTCTTAGCAAGGACTGTCACAAAAACACTGATCAGGCTGGGCGGTGGTGGTGCACGCCTTCAATCCCAGCACTTGGGAGGCAGAGGCAGGCAATCTCTGTGAGTTCAAGGCCAGCCTGGGCTACAGAGTGAGTTCCAGGCTGCACAGAGAAACCCTGTCTCGGGAAAAAAACAAAACCAAAAAACACTGATCAGTGGGCAATAACCATGGACCCAGCTGTAAGTCCACACTCCTACAGCCTCCTGATTTTTAACAAGGCCGTCAAAAATGCACATTGTAGAAAAGCCAGCATGATGTTGGGGAAACTGGATATCTATATGTAGGGGAATAAAATCTGATCCTCCCTTTCTCACTCTGCACACGAATCAGATCTAAAAATCTCAGTGTTATACCTAAAACTCTGAAACTTCTAGAAGAAAGAATAGGGAATATATTTCAGGATGTAGGCTCAGGTAAGGACCTTCTGATTAGGACACTGGTTGCCCAGGAACGAGGACCCACAACCAACAAGCAGGATGTCAGGATAACAAAAGAGTCTCTACTGTAAAGAAAATTGCTGATCTACTGAAAGAGGCAGCCACAGAATGGGGAAAATGTCTTTGCCAGCTACACCTCTGATAGAGGATTTGTGCATAAAATACACAGAACTCAAAAAACAAAACACTAAGAAAACAAACAACCCAATTAAAAAGGAGCCTATGGGACTGTTTGGGCCTATGGAACTAAACAGAGTTCTCAAAAGAAGAAACATAAGTGGCCAAGACTGTTTTTTAATTTTTACAAACTTCCAGGTGCATAGGCAAAATGTCACTTACAACATGGAGCGTGGATAACACAAAGGCAATTGCATTAATAAGAGCTCACCCAGCCTGAGTGAGTGAAGGCTGCATCTTAGAGCTCTCTGGTTGATTTGCAGGCAGCTGGACAATTCAGAGTCTCCTCCAGGGAGTGCTGGTGGTTGGGGAGTCTCCACCCCAGGCATGTGTTTAGTGTTTGCATAATCCTGGGGAAGGAGCCTTGTGAATCTTGTGTATTTTAGGAACTTCTTGAGATTTGTGAGTTGTTTACTTCCTGAATCTCCAAACCTCCACCATCCTTCCTGGAGGTAATGTTTCCATTTGAAGATAAGTGTTACACAAGCTCTAAAGCTTGTATCTTAGAATAATTTCAGTAGTAAAAATTTTCCTCAGCCAGTAGTAACAAAGCACAAATATTCATTTTAGGAGGAAAAACAGAAATTCATCTGATGACACTTGCAGTGTCACATATACTCTTTATATAAACTATGTTTTCATAGACAAATTCTTTTCAGCACTATTATAAACGGACCATTTTATTTAATAGTATGTGTGACAGCTTTGTGTGTGTGTGTGTGTTCAAAACATGTGTTTATATATACTTAAATATGTATACACATATGCTTGTGTGTGTGTGTGTGTATATATATATATATATATATATATATATATATATATATAGAGAGAGAGAGAGAGAGAGAGAGAGAGAGAGAGAGAGAGAGAAAGTAGATAATGCTTCTAACATAGACATATTAAATTTTGGTTTGTTGTCCAAAAGTTTGAGGCCAAATGCTGAACTATAGAAGATGGAAATTGTTGGGATCTTTTCAAATCACATGAAAGCATTATGGATAATGCCTTAAAATCCAGAATACCATATGTGTCCAGCTAAGAGAGTGACTAGAAGGCACTCCACAGGTTGACCCTTTCTATCACAAACTTTACACAAGTATCTCATGTCCAAATATCCCAACCCTAGACAAGCTCTACCGTATCCTGACAGTATGAGAAAGTACTCAACGTTTAAAACTATCTAACATCCTATGGCCCATTCGTTTCTGAATATGCAGGTCCACAACCTACCAGCTATTCCAAAAGAAATTAAGAAACAGAAAGTGAGACAGGAAAATGAACTGATTTGATATTTAGCAGAACTGGAGACACAGCCTAAGTTCTCTCCCCACCATGCTGGACTTAAAATTTATAGAAACATATGAGACAAAAGCCGTAATCTACATAGACTTTGTTGTGAGACCACTTGTCTCTGCCCAGGTCACCTCCATTCTCAGCAGGTTGCCTGTCCTTAGCTGGCTGCCTGGTGCTACCCAGCTCTAAGCATGAAGGGTCTGTTGTATCTTTCTAAGTTCTTCTGTCACAGCCGCCCCTCCTTCTTTGACATTCTCCAGTCTTGGGGGTTTGGGGATGCTATACCAGTACTGTGGAGCTGGAATTTTCTAAAATATGTCCATTGAAAGAAATACTAGAAGCAATATATGTAGGAGTCAGGCCAGAATCAAGAAGCATTGCCTGAGATCCTTCTTAGCCCCTTGGCTTTAGTTCTGGCCCAGTGATTCATCTTTGTTGATGCCTCTGTAGGTCAGACTGGCTTTGCCTCAGACTTTACATCATTTCCATTCTATGTCTTTCCTTTTCACTGTATCTTTTTAAGACATTGCTGCTTACCTGTCTGTCACTGCCAGGATAAAATTCTTTCCCTCGTTATCTGATCTGGTCCCACACCAGGAAGGAGGAGACAGGCAGAGGCCAGAGTCAAAGGTCAAATTAAAGCCACGGATGTCTAGAAATAAGGGCTCTTAGGCTGAGTTCACTTCAGATCTATTCTTAAATTTTTCAGTATTTTACATCTCAGCTGGAAAAATCCCCTATTATTACCACACTGTGGGAGTTCTTTGTCTCCAGGTCCATTTATGTTCTGCCTTTCTCTTCCTCAGCTATTGAGAGGAGCTTCCCCTTGCCCTTCTATCCAAGGTCACCTTTAACCTCAGCCCCCTGAAATGCCTGTTAAAAACACTAACTTTGCCATTGAAATCCATGAGTGTTTCGTTCTTTCTTTTGTAAAAGAAAATATGAGCTATAAAGCTTGAAAAGAAAGTTATGAAAACAAAACCCCAAAGGGCCTACAGATGTCTAAACTGTCTCATTGTCCTACTGTGTACAGCGTGACATCAGGAAACTCGGCAGGACCAATATTTACAACTGTCAGCTATTAGACTGGTTCTGCTTAGGACAGGAAGGGCTCGAGTGTATTTAATTGTTTGTGCCTCAAAATAATTGTCATACTATAATTAGGAACATACGTACTAAAAATTGTCATAATTGGTAATTTGGGAGTTGGTTTGTTTGTTTGTTTTTATTGCTTTGTCAGACAGGGTTTTGCTGTGTAGCTATGGCTGTTCTGGAACTCAATCTGTAGACCAGGCTGACCTCAAACTCAGAGATCCACCTATCTCTACCTCCAGAGTGCTGGGATTAAAGGCATGCACCACCACTGACTGGCAATGATCTTCATTTTCATGATACCAGCTTGGTAAGCATGTATAGACTTTACATTCTAAAAGAGTGGCATCCCAAGGGATCATAGACACAGATAAAGAAAACAGCATCATAGTTCTACAGGCACTTTTATTTTAAGATTTTTCACTCATATCTGAAAACAGTATTAAGATCAGAGTCGTCTGGTACACAAGTGCAATAACACACCTGTTTAGCCAGAACTATAACGTGACCATTGAGATGTTTTCAGCTCAAAGAGAAATTTAAGTGAGCCTGACTCTACTAAAAACCTAATAAAATTAAATATTAAATTTTGATTTTTGAAAAAAAAAATCAGAAGTGAACTTCTGCCCTCTGGGGTTCTCCCATTGTGCTGTAAGCCTGTATTTAAGACCTCCTCCCTCCTTCAATAAACGGCATTCGGCATTCAAAAAAGAAGAAGAAGGAGAAGAAGAAGAAGAAGAAGAAGAAGAAGAAGAAGAAGAAGAAGAAGAAGAAGAAGAAGAAGAGGGGGTCAAGATCATGATGGGGAAACCCACAGAAACAGCTGACTGGTGCTAGTTGGAGCTCACTGACTCTGGACTGACAGCCTGGGAACCTGCATGGGACTGAACTAGGCCCGCTGAATGTGGGTGACAGTTGTGTGGCTTGATCTGTTTGTGGGGTCCCTGGCAGCAGGACCAGGACTTATCCCGAGTGCATGAACTGACTTTTTGGAGACCATTCCCTGGGGTGGGAAACCTTGCTCAGACTTGATACAAGGGGGAGGGGCTAGGCTCTCCTTAAACTTGGTATGCCAGACTTTGTTGACTACCATGGGAGGCCTAACCCACTCTGAAGAGTGGATGGGAGTAGAGTGGGAGGGAGGTGAGGAGGTGGGAGAAGGGGAGGGAGAAGGAACTGGGGTTGATATGTAAAATAAAAATAATTAGTAAATAAATATATTTAATTATTTTTAATTTTTGATTTTTGTACTTTTAAAGTTAGCCCCTTTATAAAGTATACTAAAATTGGTTCAATATTCTAAAGAAGTCTGGTTGCTTTGAACACAAAGAACTAGAAAACTGTATAAAGAACTCTTTGGTTATAGTCAACCTAGTTGCATGAAATTTTGCCTTGAGACAAGGAAAAGAAATATCACATAAAAATAGACCTGATGCCGGGTGGTGGTGGCGCACGCCTTTAATCCCAGCACTCAGGAGGCAGAGCCAGGAGGCTCTTTGTGAGTTTGAGGCCAGCCTGGTCTACCGAGTGAGTTCCAGGAAAGGCGCAAAGCTGCACAGAGAAACCCTGTGTTGGAAAAAAAAAAAATAGACCTGATGAGTCTAAGAATTCTGATATTATGTCCTAAATAGCAATTAATTATAAAAGCCCTTAGAATTTTAGTTCGTTTCCAAACTTATTCCAGAGCATCCTCGGTAGCTTTCTAAATATTTATCAGCTAATTAGTACTTATATAAACTCATATGTATACTCCAGACAAATTACCATGAAAGGACTAGTCACACAATTGTCCTAAAGCCACCAGAATAGCATAGACTTACCATTTCCCATGTTTACACCAATTACAACAGAGATTTTAAAAAAAAAATCAAATGCAGACAACTTTCCTGTGAATTTTAGTCCTCTGATCTTCATTTCATAAGAGCAGAACTCAAAAACCAAAACAAAACAAAGTAGTTTTTTTAGCTTCAGACACTTGAACTGACTTCACGTCACGTGGCACTACAGAGTGACAGAGGGGAGTCCAAATGGCGATCAAAGCTCAGGTGTAGAGACAAAGATTCAACCAACACCAAAGCACACAGTGCCAAATCCAACTATACAAATGGGTTTACCCAGACAATGGGTGCCTTGCCAAATAAAGGCCTGACTTAGTCAGGCCTGTGCTTCACTAACGCCAATTCTGGCTACAAAAATGGAGGCAAAATCCAAACAAACTCAGAATTTTCCTTTCAAACAACTGAGCAACTCATCAGTAAAAGGCTCAGATGAGCCTTCAGCATGACGAGTGTATCAAATGTGCCTGGTTTCGCTCCAAATTTCCCTTACAAGTTGCCCAAGAGCACAAAACAAAGTCTAGACCATAGGAGTTTATCCCAAACTTTCTAAGTCATGAAACCAAAGGACCCCAGAAAAATCTTCAGAAATGAGACCAGGCCAAAAGCACAAGCTTTTTCCATTACCAATTCACCAATAGGTGTTTACAGGCAACCAGCACCTTCGGTGGGTGAAGGGAGTTTGGCAGAAAGCTCTGGGCAGCTGAGCTTTCTGTCCCCTGTGGCTTAAATTTGAGGATTGGATGGGCCACAAATTTTCTTCCTAGATGGCTGGGCCAAAACAATTTACAGATATTACAGGTCCATGGCCTGCCATCTTCGTTTCCCTGTATTCCCAAACAAATTAGGAAACAGAAACTGGTAAAGGAAAATGGACTTATTTACAGTTTGGCCAACCTAGAGAGAGAAATAAAAATGAAATTTCTTTCCACCAGCCCTGTGGCAGCCTTACAGTTTGTAAATAAATAAATAAATAGGTCAAGATAAAAGCCAGAAAATATGTAGATTTTGCTGTCACACAGTTTGATCAGTTCTTTCCTGGGAGAATGTAAATCAGCCCCGGGTCAGCTGCTTCTCTGCAGGTTGTCTCCATGCTCAGTTCTCAGCATGCACAGTCTGCTATGTAGATCACAAATTATAGTTACAAGATGTTGCCAATAATACCCTATCATAAGATCTCATTAATGAGACCACGTGGGACCTCCATGGGATATGTGGATGAAACTCTTTCTTGTTAAAAGTTTAATCCCAAGATTGAACAATTACCGCCATTTCTTTCTACTTCCTGATTTTTTTCCCATTGGTCCCTTTCAGTCACGATTCACCAAGTCCAAGCCAATCTCTGTTGTGAGGCTCTCAGAAGAGTACACAGGTGGCCACACATACCACTCAGAATTGCTGAAATGGCTCTCTTCTTGGAAAGTGCCCTTAGACGTTGTTTGTCTCACCATACAGGGGTTATGGCTCAGTAAGTAAATCATTTGCCTTGCAAGTGTGAGGATCTGAGTTCAGATCCTCAGAACGAACATGAAAAGCTAGACCCATCAGTGGCATGCCTTGATTATCCCAACAATGCAAGATGAAAGGTGAAGGCAGAGACAGGCAGACAGGAGGCTCATTAGCCAGCTGGTCTACCTACTACAAAAGGTTCTAGGCCAATGAGCCAGAAAGACCCTGTGACATGAAACCCAAGGTTGCCCTCTGACCTACATATACACATGCACGCATGTGCACCCATACATATACATGTTATGCATACACACAAACACAAAAAAGAGCTTTTGTTTCATTAGTAATGTAATAATAATTATATATGTATAATAATAATAATTCCACCAACATTGATTCTAAGCACTTTCTCTGTAAATTTAATGAATAAAGCCAACAACATGTATATGATTGTACCGTTATCCTATTATTTTATTCTGTAGAAGAGTTATAACCATTTTCCTCTGGATGTTTTTGGCTTTACTTTTTTTGTGTGTCATTTGACCAATTATTCTCATCCACCATGACAAAACTCAAAACTTCCCAGGAGTTCTTGAGCAACACAGTAGATTGCTGCTGTCCATAATCTGGAGACCTCGTTAAAACTCCTGAATCCCTCACCACTCCAAAAGTCAGTGCATTTGCAACATGCTTTGGAAAGTGTGTTTTCCCAAACTAGCAGCTGATTCTGAAGAAGCTGGCCCCAGAGCAGTCCCGGAAATACAGTCTAAAGGCTTTATAAAGTGTAACTCTGACAACCCAGCAGGCTGATTCTCAGTGGTTTGTCAGATATTTAACTAAATTATCTAAAAAGCAATGAGCTCTATCTTGGTGAATATGAAACTATGGAGCACTAAGGCCACTCGGGCGTCTGGTAGTATCCTCACAAGGTTATCTCACTCTCCTGTTTTGGTTCCCACAGCATCTTGGAGGGACAGCTGATTATTTTGTGTTTGTATCTATTTATTTACTCACCCCAATAAGGAAATATAGACTCTAAAGCACACAAGAAACATGACATTTGTTAGGATCCTTAGTGATTTCAAAAACCACACTCAGTCGATGTGGCTCCTCAGACCCCACAGCTAATGCTTCTCTTTCTCTATAATTACTTCTGGCTTTATTAGAACTGACACACACACTACCAAAAGAAGCAAATTTGAGACTCTCAATACATACAAAGAAATTCCCCATAGACGGCAGAGAAGCCACAGCTCCCATCCACGGTCATCTCAGGAGTGACTGTGTACTTTTTCTCAGCTCTTAGTTTAAAACTTTTATTTTGAAACTCAGCATTTGGGAATTACATATTTTCTCCCAGAATATGCCTTCTTTTAAAGCCATTTAACTATAACAAATCAGAAAAATATATATATAAAAATTCAGATATCACAAACAAAATTCATGATGGCCTTAAATACAGGTTGTTTATTTATAGTAAAATATGATTCTCTATATCCAGTGAGGTATGGTTGTATATATGCAGTGAGGTATGGTTGTGTATATGGAGTGAGATATGGTTGTGTATATGCAGTAAGATATGGTTGTATATATGCACTGAGGAGGTACAATTGTCTATATGCAGTGTGGTATTGTGTACATGCAGTGAGATATGGTTGTGTATATGCAGTGAGGTATGGATGTGTATATGCAGTGAGATACAATTGTCTATATGCAGAGTGGTATGGTTGTCTATATGCAGTGAGATATGGTTGTTTATATATAGTGAGATATTTCAAGGTGAGAAAAGCATACAAAACCAATAGCTCCTAAGTCTGAATGGAAGTCTACTTATTGTCTACTCATTCTTTCCAATATATTGCCAAGACAAGAGTACAGTCTAGAAAGAAAAGAGAACAACCACAGATGTCATTGGAGATGCTTCCAATGCAACCCAAGCCACCGGTGACAGTCTTCGTGAATAAGTCAATCAGTTATTCAAAAAGTACAGAGAACTCCTGTTTCCCTGTCTTGAAAACAAACAAAAAAAGTATACTCCTTCCTTTTCAGACTAAATGACTTCTCAAACCTATCATGTCGACCTCAAAAGGACTTCCTGTCTCACTTTGAATTCTCACTATTCTTAGCATTTATACATAAGTTACTGTTTAAAAAAAAAAAAAAAGTTAAAGGTCAGAGAGATGGTTCAGCAGGTGATGACTATCTGAGTTCCATCCCTGAATCCTACATGGTGGAAAGAGAACTGACCACAAGTTGTCCTCTGATTTCCACTTGTGTGCTGTGTCATCTGTACATGAGATACATTCCACTAACATGCATATGCATGGGGGGGGCAGGAGACAAATGTCTTTAAAGCCTTTTATGTTTCATTACTTTGTTAATAAATGGAGGGAGACGCTCCTCTCCTGAAGTCATTGAGATATGACATCTCTAAAATGCATTTCTTCATTATAAGGAAATAATGGTGACAGTTGTGTCGTGCTCAGGATTATGACGGTCCTGACGATAGTTAATGATGGTCAGGTCTTTGTCAGCAAAGACAAGGCCACTGTTAACTTTCATGGCACATTTATATTTGTGGTGGATGTAATTAATGTATTCAGGATGTTTGGCCCAAATAGTAAAATTCAGGCTGGATTTCAGCCCCAACTGGCCACCTTGGCCAAGTGCTCTCATCCTGAGAACCATCTGCCGTCTTTTGTGTTGACCCTGTTGTGAGCTACAACTGACACTTGCTGTGGTTAAACAGCTTACTGAAGACCAGTCAGCTAGAAAGGGACATGTTCTGAAATTCAGCTCAGGCCAGGCTCCAAAGACAGTGCCCTTGTCTCATAAACTATAGGTCTATGTCAGAGACTGGTTTTCACATAACCCTATATGAGCTATTATGTTAAGGAGTAAGATGGCACACTATGTTTAAATACATTCAAATTGACTTAAAACACTTTTAGAATTAAGCAGACAGAGGCTCAGTGGATAAAGCACTAGCCTTGAAAGCATGAGGACCTGAATTCAGTCCTGACCAGGTGCAGTAGCAGACATTTGTAATCCCAGCCTTACAATAGCAAGATGGCAGACAGGCAGCAGAATCTGGAGAGGCTCATTGGCCAGGACCAAGGTTGAAGTCAAGGACCTGAGGTTATCACACACACAAAGATATAAATAAATAAAATTATTCAAAATTATAATATGTATTAAAATAAGGGGTAGATTGAGTTGTTCAATTCTTGTCCTCTTGAGAGAAAAAGGATTGTATTAGCCAGGCATGGTGGCACACACCTTTAAAGTCAACACTTGACTTTAGGGTAGGGGCAGGTGGATCTCTGAGTTTGAGGCCAGCTTGGTCTACATAGAAAAGTTCCAGACCAGCCAGTTCTACATAATGAGACCCTCAAAAAAAAAAAAAAAAAAAAAAAAAGAAAGGCATGGCAGTTGTGTGATTTAAAAAACTGTTCTGTGTATTACAAAGTATTAAGGTTCTACCTTGCATGGTGACTCAGTCTATCTGAATTGAATACTTTATCTCTTACCTTTTTCTCCCATCCTGATCTCTAACTCTTTCCCAAACCCCAGTCACATAGAATGAGTCACAGATCCCAGAAAGCCTTTCCCATCCCTCTGGGCTTCAGTCCTTTGCTGTGTGTGATTTGTTGTTGTTGTTTTGGTAGAACAACTGCCTTCTGACTATCCTTCATCCCTGAGGCTCCAGCTCAGGCAGCATCTACTCCGGGAAGCTTTCCTGCTCCTCCTATGCCTCGCTTATAATGACTGTCTCGCCCACATATTTCAGGAACACCCACGTGGGCTCTTCCTTGGGATTCCCCCATTGTGCTGCACCTAGCTCTGCACTTGTTAGCCTGCTGCATTTCTTGGTGTCTCAAAGACTTCGGCTGTCCTGTTTGCCTTTGAAGATCCTCCTATCTTCCCACTAGGGTAGGTATTCTAGAAGGCATTTTAAATAAAAGAAAGGAAGAATTAATGAATGCCAATCGGTATTGGCATAGGAAACCGTGGTAAGCGCCCCATTCGCCTCTAATCCATGTCATTCCTAATGGTTAAAAGGAACACATTGTTGGAATTCCTGGCCACTCCACCAGCTACATGACTTCGCATGTGCTGTTCAAGTGTTTAGTCATTCCAAAGCTTTACAGTGGTCGCATAATTTGCACACAGGGTGGTCCTGCAATCTATGTGCATGCGTGGTGTAGCTCCATAAACCCATATGCGCATGTGCAGGGGAATGCATAAAAAGCAGATCACAGACTCCTTCCCCCCACCCCCACATGTCTTCCACAGGCCTGATCACATTCTGTCTTGTCCCTCCTCCTAATAAAACTCTGATAATGGGTTTTGTCTTGCCTCATGGCTTTTCTTGCATGGTAATAGTGCCACTTAATGAATAACATTGCGCCACCACATAAAAACCAACACACGCCTCCTGTGGACCCACAGACCTCCCTTTTTGCTCCTGTCTATCCTTCCTCTAAATAAAACCCTTAGCACATAACTTACCACAGTTGAGAGGAAAGGTTATGAACTACCTTCCAACTTTGGCCCAACTTGATACAATGTCCTTCCCCTTTCTCCCACCAAACTCCATGCCCGACAGGCTACCAGGTGGAGACTGTACTCATGGTCCCCTTTACCTCTGACTCTCAGTTAAGCTCATCATGTGTTCATCAACACAGACTCCCTCCTCCTGCAGGAGACTAGCAGAAGGGGAGAGACTGAGGTGGGATTATTGATCCACAAATTCTCTCCCTGTTTGGTCAATGGGAGTTGACTGTGTCCGCTTTCCCAGGCCGCAGCTCCTGCCAGGCACCCATCAGACAAGTCTCCCCCAAGGCCCTAACTGCTCTCTCCCCTCCCCTCCCCTCTCCTCTTTAGGCAGGGGGCTTTATGCCTGCATGGCCACTGGCCTCAGAGTGCTATAGTGTCTTCCTTGCCCACATCTGTGTCAACAGTACTTTATGAACTCCCCTCAATTATCCAACTTCCTGGATATGCAAACTGCTTCCTGCTGGGGCCCTGCAGGATATCCAGCAGATGCCAAATGGGGCCTGTGAGGCTTCCTGCCGTGCTGGCTGACACCTCAGAGCCCTGGATCCCTTGCTAGTTTTTTAACACAGTGCTCCCAAATCCCAGTATGACCTCCCATGACTGATAACCAATCTCTTCCCTGCATTTTACACACTTAAAGTCTTGAACTGGTTTACTGCCTCAGCCCTCAGCCCAGGACTCTCTCCCAAGCAGATGCTTTTGAACTTGCTTCTGAGTCTTCCAGCTTCTTGAGGTTCTTTTGTGTGGTTTTCCACACACACCTTTCTGCACTTTCTGGAGAGTTCTTTTTCCCCTTCTTCATGAAGGCTCAACTCAACCTGTCATCTCTTCTCAGCTAAAAGCAGGATTTCCTCTTGGGTGCCCGAACACTTGGCTTCCCGTCTCTGACGTCACTCACCAATCTCTGTGTTGAGCAGTGTGGGGTTTTTAAGTGTTTATCTCTATCTTATAGCATAGTTTCAGCTCCCTGGAAGACAGGTTCTGCAGCCTCTCAAGCCACACATGGTGCCTCATACTGTCTCTTTGCTCAGAAGCACCTGTGACATGGACAGACAGATGATGGACAGATGAACATTCTCTGTTGCTTCGTTCATGGCGAGCTTCTCAGCCTAAGAGATTCACTATTGTTCTTTCATTCTTATTCACTGACCTCATTAGAATAAAACAGCACCTTCAGGACTTGTTTCTTATCAAGTATTTTCGACTCTTGGAGCACAAAAGGGGCTAGTGATAACATATAAGTATTTGAATTAACATTCCAAAAAATGTTTTAGTTGATAAACGTGGTAATTTGGGGGATTATAAGTATATCAACAATTTCAATGTATTACTCTATCTTTTCAGTCTGCTGATATTTAAAAGAAAAGAACAGATCCAGGTAGAGAATGCCCTAAACAAATTATGCTACTTTGGGTAAGGTAAAGTGTTAATTAGAAGTGGGAAAGTCTTTTAATATTCTCTGTGTATTACAAACACTATTTGTCCATGTTATTATTCAGTATCGTAGTTTTCAATAAAATGTGATAATCTTTAGGAAAAAGATTCATGTTCATCATTTTGGCTATAAAGACACAGTACTATCATATTCTACTTGTTTATAAGGAAATACTGTAGGTGAAAAACTTATTAAAATGATATATGTTCCATAATATATAAGCTATACACAATTGTAAACAAAAATGTCTGCAAGAGTTAGCAACTGGAAAAGAATTAAGTCCCCTCCTCCCTCCTCCCCTCCCTCGCTTCCTCTTCCTCCTTTCTCTTACTGAATTTGCTGACATTGACTGTGATGCCTAAATTTGGTTTCTAACATTCAACTACTGTAAGCTTCTGCTAACATTTCCTTCCTAAAATTCTTCCCACGGACTTTCTCTCTGGGATAATGTTCCCTAGGCTCCAGTGAGACCTTGGGGTAGCAGCAGATTTCTGAGGCCTTTCACTCTTGGCTCCTGATAGACCCATGGTTTACATTGCCCCTCTCTTGGGTTTTGTGGATATCACACCTTGTTTGTTGTGTCTCTAAATGGCCCCTGTTTCAGCAGTGTTACCAAGGTAGTAAACTTCATCAAATAGGCCCTTCAAGTAAACCATTTGGTTCTACTTTGAGGAGAAATACAGTGGCAGATCCTGTTGATCCATATGTTTAAATATTACTTGAAAGACACAGAGAAGAAAAACGCACTGTTATTAGAAGGCTTTGCATGTTGCCCTTTGGGAGGGCATCTGCTGGTTTTGTTTCATTGACATTTTTCCTTCTTGACTCTTCTGTTCCTAACCTGGAACTACAGGACGCAGTGTGTAGGTGTTTTTGCTGCTGGGTGTGGAGCAGCACAAAAGAAGCAACCACAGTGTTTATGAAGAATTCAAGTTTATGAAGAGCCTTATTACAGTAATCCTCCAATCCAGATGGTTTCTAGGAAAAGAGATAGCAGAATGCTTTCCTTAATATTGATTGTCAATTAATGTGCCCAACTCCTGCTTCTCCTGTCTCCTGCCATTAGTGCTGGGCCACATGAAGCTTCTGAGGAGACAGGCCAGCCTCTGAGCACTGAGGTCTCAGGTCAACCATCCCTCACATGGCTAAGCCTTTTCCTGACTACTTAGTATATGGACACAAACCCCAAGTCATGCTTTTTTTTTTTTTTTTGGTTTTTCGAGACAGGGTTTCCCTGTGTATCTTTGCGCCTTTCCTGGAACTCACTCTGTAGCCCAGGCTGGCCTCAAACTCACAGAGATCCGCCTGGCTCTGCCTCCCAAGTGCTGGGATTAAAGGCCTGCGCCGCCGCCGCCGCCACCACCACCACCACCACCACCACCACCACCACCACCCGGCCATGCTTTTTTTTTTTTTTTTTAAAGGTTATTTATTATGTATACAATGTTCTGCCCGCATGTATGCCTGCACTTCACAAGAGGACACCAGATCTCATTATAGGTGGTTGAGAGCCACCATGTGGTTGCTGGGAATTGAACTCAGGACCTCTGGAAGAACAGCCAGTGTTCTTAACCTCTGAGCCATCTCTCTAGCCCCCAAGTCATGCTTTATTATAAATTCATCACTGTCCTTACCTTTACCTAAAATACGTGATGTATAATCTTTATTTTTAGCCTTGATTTTAAGTTGATAGAAGAGTCAACTGAATAGCCATTAGACCAAAAGAGAAATAGATGTCAAACTAACCTTAATAGAACTTTGCTAATGAAAACCACACATTTGATTATTTTATGTTGGACATAGTTTGTGAAGATAGCAAAAGACAGATTGTGTTCATATAGCCAAGTAGGCACTGTCCATTTTTAAAATTCTAAAGCAATGGAAAAAAACAACTACTATAAGCTTGTTTATAAAGTGCTATGAAAATTGAGTGCAATGGAATACCAGTAACTATTGTCCTGTTCTCAATGGTGTTCACCATTGTACCTCCCTGTTAAAGCAAATGCTTTCGTAGAAATCTGAAAACGAATCTTACAAAGTTGGTAAGAGAATGGAAATTATTCAATACAACTTCTCAACCTCTAACACTCTAGTGAACCTTGCAGTTCTATGACTATGTGTAATCATTATGTGCTCTACTTTAGTGTATAATTGATCTACTCATTTAATGCATTTATAGATTCCTTTACTACTTCCCACACACTGTGTGAGATATCAGGTGTTTTAGTGGTAAACACAGCAAAGACCCTCCCTCACAAAGCTTTCAGATGAATGGGGAATGCAGGGATTAAATAGGTAAGCACCAACAACCATTCATGAGTGTTGGTGGCAGCCATGAAGGAACCACTGTGAGCTCTGAGGGCAGACGGATGGAGGCTTCTCTGTCTTGGGTTTGAGGAAAGATTCTTAGGAGAAATATTTTGAGTTGAAATAAAAAATGGCCCAGTGCTGGCTAGAGGTAATGGCTCTCTCCATTATCATCAGCTTGACACACATGAGAAGAGAGGACACTACTAAGGAATTTCTTCCATTAAACATATCTGTGGGATGTTTTCTTACTTGTTAATTGATTTGGGAGGTCCCAGCCCACCACGGACTGTATAATCCCTAGGTGAGTGAACCTGTACTAAAGAAGAAAGGTAGCTGAAGCTGAGCAAGCCAGTAATCAGAGGGGCTCTGCAGTTTCCGCTTCAAGCTCTGGCTTGAGTTCCTGCCATGGTTTCCTTTGATGGATGATGGACTGTAATCCATAAGATAAAATAAACCCTTTCTTCCCCAGATTGCTTTCAGTCAGAGTGTTTATCACAACAGGAAAGCAAACTAAAACACTGGAGGATGGCGGAGAGGAGAAAGGGAAGATGTGTGCCGGAAAACAAAAAATCAGCTTAATATAGTAGCCCTGGTTTATGGGTTATTTGTAAGTAATTCATGTGACATGAAGCATGTAAATGGCTTTATTGCCTAGATATGGGCAGAATCAACATAGAAAATAAGCTTATGGCATTATTAAATATTTTAGGCTAAAATTTCAAATTTGATCATTCCAATCTAATCTAAGGAACTGAATACTATGAACAGAGCTATCCAGAAACACGGGAGCTGGGTGTAAATACCATTAACTAGACTCTTGCATTATGACCTCATTCCTTTAAAACATCTCATTGAAGAAAGCTGAAGAAATGGCTCAGTAGTTGAGAATACCTCTCATTGCTCTTCCAGAGGACATATTACCTACGTTAGGCAGCTTCGGTGCTCTCCTCTGGCCTCTATGGACACTGCATCATCTGCACAAACATATATGCACATATATAATTAAAAGTGAACATAAAGCCTTTAAAAACTAATTGAGGCCTTTCACACTTTCTCATTATTGTGTCTGAAATGATCTTTTTGGCACAAAGCAGAAAAGTGTAATGAAATTGACAAATCATTGGTGCTTTTTTATTTATTCACTTATTAATGCATTTGTATGTGCCTAGGTGAGTTTATGTGTACTATGCACTTAATAGGTGTTGTCTGATGCCAGAAAAAGGCATTGATCCCCTGGAACTGGAGTTACAGGTGGTTATGAGCCATGGTATGGGTGCTGGGAGCCAAACCCAGGCCCTCTGCAAGAGCAGCAAGCACTCTTAACCACTGAGTGATGTCTCCAGCCACATTGACCACTTTTCAAACGTGCTCACCAGGATCTGGTTCATTTTGCAACTCTGACTTTTGATCACTTGCCAAATCAATAATGGAAAATAAATGCTCGATCATTCTGTTCCCCTCCACAGTTGTGAATCAAGATGGCCAGCCTCTCATAGAAGGAAAACTTAAAGAGAAACAAGTCAGATGGAAGTTCATCAAGAGGTGGAAAACACGTTATTTTACATTGGCTGGAAACCAACTTCTGTTTCAAAAAGGAAAATCTGTGAGTTTTTTGTCATGTCTTAAACTTGGATTGTTTTTCTTTCTTTCAAAACCCACCAAAATCCTATAGATGATGTCTTAGCTAGGGTTTCTATTGCTGTGAAGAGACACCATGACCACAGCAACTCTTATAAAGAAAACATTTAATTGGGGCTGGCTTACATTCAGAGGTTAGTCCACTGTCATTATGGCAGAGAACATGGTGGCATGCAGGCAGACATGGTGTTGAAAAAGTAGCTGAGAGTTCTACATCTGGATCAGCAGACAATAGGAAGAGCACACTTCCTCCAGCAAGGCCACTTCAACAAAGCCACACCCCCTAGGACTGCCATTCTCTGAGGCTGTGAGGGCCATTTTCGTTCAAACCACCACAGATGACTATCGTAAAAACACAGGTATGAGTCTCAGAAGCCCATACCCGGGCTTTCGAGTATCTTACCTTCTGAGTACCTCATGCTTAAGCCTGTCTTAAAGTCTTTATCCCACACAGCTCTACATCAGACTGGCTAGTCCTGCAATTCTTTGCTCTGTAGAATCCTTGAGTCCCAGTTTGACCTGACTCAGGTTCTCTAAGAGATTAGGAAAATTCCCCAGGCTGCTGAGGGTGATGGTAAAGCTGTTCTCCTGCCTCTGCTCCCCAAGACAGGGACACTATAAGAGGAGGTGTTGGGACAGGGTCTTATTATAGAGCATTGGCTGACCTTGAACTTACGGTGATCATAGTGCCTCTGCCTCCAGAGTGCTAGGATTAGGTTGTGCCACCACAATAGGCACCAGTGTGTAGTTGTGGTGGTGGTGGTGGTGGTGGTGGTGGTGGTGGTGGTGGTGGTGGTGATGGTGATGGTAATGGTGGTGGTGTTCTTGAGGAACAATCTCACTATGAAGCCCTGGCTGGCCTCATACTCAGAGTTCTGCCTGTCTACATTGAACATGCCATTATACTTTCATTCTGAAAAGATCTTTAGGGTAACACAGATTGCTCTTCTCTGTCTTTTTCTTCAATGGTGCATAAATGGAATGATGCCATCCACAGTGGTGGAGGCAAATCTTTTTCACCTCTGACTCAAATGCTAGTCTCTTCTGGAAACATACAGACACACTCAGAAATCATGTTTTAACAGCTATTTAACCATAATCTAAACTAAACTATTGTCTTATTAATAGGTTTAAGTACTGAGTGTCAAGTATAGCACATCTGACTTATGATGAAGTCTGAGCAAGTATTACTTTAATAAGACCTCCCTCAAAATTTTTTTGAATTAAAAAAAAGCATTTTTCTGATACTTTGCAATTATGTAAGTTTCTCAGTCTGTGTCATACAGAGGTGGCTTTTCTCTGGGTAAAAAGCTTTTCAGAATGTAAGTATGTAAGCGTGTCCAATTTAAACAGTTAAACTGGACTTTTTAAAAAATGGGTTTTTTTGGCATAAGCTCACATTGAAGCATTTTTAAGTGTTTAAAATGGCCATCTGAATTTCCTATATTTACTCAAGAACTCGGGAATAGACAGGAAGATACAGTGTTTCTTAGACCCCTTAAGACAAAAACAGAATTAGTCTAGAAGACTACTTTCAAGTACTTAAATAATGATCTACATACATCTTAACTTTAAACTTTTAACTAAGTTCTAAAGAATAAACTATTTTATAATTAGCTAACTTATTTGATCTCTCTCTATCTATCTATCTATCTATCTCTATCTCTATCTCTCTCTCTCTTTGGTTTTTCGAGACAGGGTTTCTCTGTGTAGCTTTGCGCCTTTCCTGGAACTCGCTTTGGAGACCAGGCTGGCCTGGAACTCACAAAGATCTGCCTGACTCTGCCTCCCGAGTGCTGGGATTAAAGGTGTGCACCAACAACGCCCGGCTTTTATTTGATATCTTTATCAGGGAATTAGCATTGTAGAAATCTGACAGAACATGTGTCTCAAAAAGTGAGAAATAGTATACAACGACATACCTCTGGTCACAAGGATATGATAACCCACCAGGGCTGAAATCCTGCTGAAATTCAGTCATATCCTTACTAGCTTTCTTTTATGAAGATGTACGAGAACTCAGGCTGAAAAACACAAAGTGTGTGTATTTTTAACATCCTTATGGTCTTAATTTCCACAAGTCAGCTAGGCAGCAGTGTTCTTTTCTCTGTTCCTATCTTAATTGACCTACTGTTCTCCTTACGGGAACTCTCTGTTCTCCATTGGTTATTTCTGTGCTATAGACTGACCTTGACACAGTTTATTATCTTCAGGCACTTAGTGTAAACCAAATTAGGCTCATAAACTGTATAGTGTAGATGTCTTAAAATTTTTTCCTATGTAGTCCCTAATAGAATTTTTTTTGGGAAAAAAAAATCTATGTAATAATAGCTTGTAAATTTTAAATGTTATCAACACATTTATCAAAGTTTAAACAGTTATAATTTCTGTTGAGCTATAAATACTGACACTTTAAAATAAAAAGAATGTATTTCCTCTTTAAATGTAATTACTAGAATAAAATAAAAAATACCATAACATATTAATTCAATATCATCCATCTTTTTCAAAAATGCATATATAATACCGTTAGTGGAGATATTTGCATGACTTCTCTTTCCCTTGAACTCATATTTCTAGTCTACCTCTCCCTAGCTATTTATCTCAATCACCCTATCACTTGTAAGAATTCTATTTTTAATTATATGTGTCTGTGTATGGGTATGTGCACATAAGTATAGGTGCCCATGAAGGCCAGAAGATGGCAGCAGATCACCTGGAACTATAGTTACAGGGAGTTGTAAGCATCCCAATGTGGGTGCTTCGAACTGAGCTCAGGTCCTCAGCAAGAGCAGGACTTAAGCATGCTCTTAATCACTGAGATACCTCTCTAGTCCCCCTCCCCCATCAGTTTCCAATATAAAGGAAATCATGTACATGAATTGTTTTAACTTCTGTGATCAACTTCTGAGTATTCATTTTTCTGATTGACTTCTCTTTTTAAGTTTTATCATTTAGGAATACAGTTAAGTATAATGCCACATTTAAAAAATAAGTATTAAACATTAAAAAGAGAAATGCTAGACAAGGGAGGGCAAAGTACTTGCTGCATAAGCATAAAGACTTGCGTTTGAATCCCTGGCAGTCCTGTAAAAGCAGACACAGTGACTCTTGTCTCCAACCCCAGAGACTGGAAAGGTGGATCCCGGGCCCTTACACGTCAGTCATTCTAACCAAGATGGTGACCTTTAGGTTCAGTGAGACAGCCTGTCTCAAAAGACTAAGGTGGCAAGTATAGAGGAGGCCTCTGATGTGGACCTCTGACTTCCACATATGCACACATAGATACACTAAATAAAGGGGGTGCTGCCTACTAATGGAATTGATATAAAAAAATTATGTGGTCTTGATTGGTCAGTACTTCCCTAACATTAGTATGTTGAACTGTGGGCTTGTTTGGTTCAGTGTTCTGGAGACTTTTCCAAGCTGGACATACACAATAGAAAGTTTGTGATAAGTAGGAAGAGTGTGTTTTCATTGTAAAGCAGGGGGAGATAACTCTCAGAGAGGAAGTGGGAAAGAACAGTTGGCAAGATGTCCAACCACAGGCACATTTTCCAGTAGACAAAGTTTCCTCCTTGCTTTTAGGCATTTCTAATTATCCTAAAACCATTCATGCTAGCCCAACATAATAACTCTGGTATCACAGAGATCCCTAAACCTCTGCTTCCCGAAAAGCAAATGTACTAATGTTTGTGGATAGTGCATGTTTCTAGTGCAAAGATTCCAAAAGCTACTCAGAAAGTAGAATCCTGTTTTTCAATTCAGAATGAGCACAACTTTCCCCAGAGGTAGTACAAAGGAAAACTGTATTATGCCTCCTCCACTAGCTGAAAATTTGAGGTAAAAATATTCCAGATTTCACTGCTGTCTTTTGCTCTATTAATAGTGTTAATATAAATAGAAAGTCAGAGAAAATCAAAGTACCATGAATTAAACATTTTCCTAATTTTACTTGTAATGACTTCTGGTAAACTGGCTATCTTGTGCTGACTTATGGTGCTATACTAAAGGCCACGTGTTTGGCTTTTGTTGTCCTAATGACCCTTAGGTGCCTCTGCACCAGAAACAGAAAGGTCTTGAGCCATCGGATATGAAGGACCCGACCCTCTTGGGAAATTCCAAGAGCCTGTGAACCTAGGCATCAGCAGGAACCAACTGGTGACCTTTCCTTTCCGTTCATTTCAGAAAGATGATCCTGATGACTCCCCAATAGAACTCAGCAAAGTGCAGAGTGTGAAAGCTGTGGCTAAGAAACGCCGGGATCGCTCTCTCCCTCGGGCTTTTGAGATCTTCACAGACAATAAGACCTATGTTTTCAAAGCCAAGGATGAGAAGAATGCCGAGGAGTGGCTGCAGTACATCCACGTGGCACTTGCCCAGGCGAAAGAGAGGGAAAGTAGAGAAGTGACCACGTATCTGTAGAGACATGGACACCGCTTCTTAGGACTGTGCATGATAGGCGATGCCAATGTCAACAGAAAGAGAAATCCACCGCAGCATACTGGGTTTCACTAAACACCAGTGAAACCATTATCCCTAAGGAGGGTCTAAAATGACAGGGTTCTCATTCCCACGCCCTCACAACTCTTGTGTTAACTCCAAGATGTCTTCCTGAAGTGCATGAGAAAGAGAAGCCATAGAGTTCGTATTGGAGCGTGTAGGGGGCTAGGAAGGGAAAGTTATGAAGGAAGGAACTTCTGTAGCTATGCGATCTGTGACTGTAAGAAAACAGTAAAGGGGTCAGTGAGAAGGCTCAGCAGGTAAAAGGCACTTGCTGCCAAGCCTGATGGCCTGAGTTCTAGCCCCGTCTGCTCTCCACATACCACAGCACATTCATGCCCCCAGTAAGTAAGTAAATAAATAAATAAATAAACGGAATTTTAGAAACAGGTGCCTGAAAGATCTACCTTGAAAGAAAACTATCACATTAAAAACATATTTTTAAAAAACTATTGCCGGGCGGTGGTGGTGCACGCCTTTAATCCCAGCACTCGGGAGGCAGAGCCAGGCGGATCTCTGTGAGTTTGAGGCCAACCTGGGCTACCATGTGAGCTCCAGAAAAGGTGCAAAGCTACACAGAGAAACCCTGTCTCGAAAAACAAAACAAAACAAAAACTATTAGGAAAAGTTGAACTAATGTACACTGAAGAAAACCAATAATTTGAACTGGGAGGAGGTAGCACATACCTTTAATCCCAGCACTCGGGAGGCAGAGGCAGGCAGATCTCTGTGAGTTTGAAGCCAGCCTGGTCTACAGAGCGAGTCCCAGGACAGCCAGGGCTACACAAAGAAACCCTGTCCAGAAAAACAAAAACAATAACAATAAAACATTGACTTTAATATATTAGTTACCTTTCTGCTGTGATAAAACACTCTGACATAAGCAAATTACAGAAGATAGGATTTATTTTGGTTTATGGTCCCAGAGGCATAGAGTCTATGGTGACAGGCAACACATGGTAATAGGCCGAGAAAACATGGCAGCAGGAACAGGAAGCAGCTGATTTTCATTCTTGGAGGAGAAGCAGAGAAAGCTGGAAAAAGGGTAAGGCTATAAAACCACAAAACCCACCTCCACTGATGTACTTCCTCTACCAAGGCTCCACCTCCAAAGGGTTCCATAACCTCCTCAAGCAGCACTACCCAGCATTCAAATACCTGAGCCTATGGGGGTCATTTACTATTTAAACTGCCACATTGTATTTCTCTTCTCAATACAAAAGGTGCTAACACATAATACGATGATTCTGCATCCAGTTACATAATTAAATGTAGGCTTTAATTGGAGTTAAAGTAATTGGGTTTTCCTATTTAGACACACAGTTACATCTACTATTCAAGGCAGTTAAGTATAGACAGAGTAAGCATGGAAAGATGCCTTTCTAATGTGCATCACCTCCCTTAAATGAAGCTTTTTAATTAAAATTCTGTTTTCTTTTCGTAGTAAGCCTTGTTTTGTCCAAATTATAAGCATGTATTTTTTTTTTCCATTATCCATATACACTTTTGAATTAAGCCATCATAGGCACCTTAGGTGACTTCCAGTGACCCATGCCCTGGAAAAATGTTCTACCCCTTGAGTGGTGGAGTGTGGGACCTGAAGCTTGTTTCTAACTTACATAATAGGACAAGGTGATAGGATAGTCTCTCCTATAATTGTATTACATTTCAACAGGCCTCTGACCCTGAGATCCTCTCGGGATCTAGCCCAGCCACCACTGCGGTGGCAGCCATGAGTAACGTATGTACTCTCTAGCCCCACCACCACCTTGATGGGAGCCATGACATACTCTGATCAGATGTACCAGGCAAGATGGATGCTTGCCCCACAGAAACTGTGCAATAATAACTATATTCTGCTTTAAATGCAAACCATGTGGTGATTTGTTATGCACTGATTAATTCATACAAAATCCTCCTGGTAATATATCAAAGATAACTTTTTCTGTAAAGATGATTTATTATGTATTTTAGTATAGTAAGTTGTCACTGTACTGACACCACTGTTAACTCACTGGCATAAGAAATATAAAAGGGGTCATATTTGAGCAAAGAAACTTAATTCAATTTTAATACATAAACTTTGAGGAGATTATGAGCCTCAGGAGTTATTACACATTGTAAATAGAGGTCAAGAGGTCTAAATTTGGGTCTACTGCATATGTAAGTAATTGTGAAAGATGCAGAATTGGCTGAAATTACTGAAGGAGAAAAAGAAATGGAGGAATTGATAAGAACCCCTTGGGATACCAATATCTAGGCAATGGCAGGTTATAGCTGATCAGTATTCAGAGAAGATGTAGCCCAGGAGACATGATATTACAAAAGCTAAATTAAGAAGGATTTTCAGGATGTCAGCAATTTGAAGTCCTGAAGATAAAGCTTGACTTTCATAATTAGGAAGCAATTGATGTCACTGATAAGAACAATTTCATTGGAATGGTGGAGTAAAAGTTAACTTTCAATGTGTTATAGTAATTGACTGTCGTATTTCATTTTTTTTAAAGGTGGGGTTAAGGTGAAAGAGCAAGGATAGATAAATAATTTCCTATTTTGTTTTTAGGTGAAGTCATCTTAAGAGGGAAAACAGTTTAATAAATATAGACAAGAGAAGGCAAGGGCAAAGTTGCTAGATGTGATAGAGAATAATTTTTCAAGTTCTGTATCAAGGAGCCAAGGAAATGTCTTAATCATAAGGGAGCTTGCCCTGAGGTCAAATCCCCAGCACATACATGAGAAGCCCAGAACAGCTTTGGGAGCCTATAACCCCACAATGAGAGTTGGAGACAAGAGAATCCCAAGGGCTCCTTGGCCTGCCAGTTTGACGGAAATGGTGAGCATCTGGCTCAGTGAGGAACCCTGTATGGTGGTTTGGATGAGAATGGCCCCAATAGGCTTATAAATTTGACTACTTAGTCCCCAGTTGATGGAACTATTTGGGAAGGATTAGGAGGTGTGGCCTTGTTGGAGGAGGTGTGCCACTGGGAATAGGCTTTGAGGTTTCAAAAGCCCAAGCCATTTCAAGTTAGCCCTCCCTCCACACTGCCACATGGCTGTTGTCACAGATGTGAGTTCTCAACTACTGCCATGCTCCCTGCCATTTTGGAAATGTATTCACCCTCTGAAACTGTAAGTCCCCAGTAAGCTCTTCTAAAGTTGCCTTGGTCTTAGGTATTCGGTCACAGCAATAGAGAAGTAACTGAGACCCAAGGCTAAAAGGCAGAGAGCTGTAGAGAAAGATACCTGACATCCTGCTCTAACCTCCACACTCATGAGCACTCAGAGACTCACATGCATGTACCATATACATGAAACACACACACACACTACATACAAGCACATGTGTACAATCTGTATTAAGCAGCAATTTACTGAGTACCTGCTAAGCAACAGAGATCATACCTGGCCTGTAGGTTCCAAAATAACAAGATAACCTCTATCCCACCCCACCCCACTCCACTCCAGGCCTCAACTAGATTTTGTTTGTTTGTTTGTTTTTTGTTTTTCAATACAGGGTTTCTCCGTGTAGCTTTGTGCCTTTCCTGGATCTCGCTCTGTAGACCAGGCTGGCCTCAAACTCACAGAGATCCACCTGCCTCTGCCTCCTGAATGCTGGGATTAAAGGTGTGCGCCACCACCGCCCGGCAAACTAGATTTTTATTGAAAGCAGAAGCACCGAGTAAAGGACATGAAGAGACTGACTCCCCCATTGGAGGAATTTGTAGGTGTTTTGTTTGTTTGTTTTTTTCCTGGTGTATTTAAAATTAATTACACTGGGGTGGGGAGTATTTCTTTCTCCAAGAAGTTTAATGTATAGTGAAAGAGAGAGACACATACAACAAAAGTTCACATGCTTGTGTCTAGTGCCTTGGTGAAGTTATGCACACAGTCATACGGAAGCAGAGGAGATGACACCATTCTAATGCACTCCCTCACTGTTTCCCTGAGCTTATTGAATAGTAACAATATGGATAAACAAAGAGCAAAATAGCAGGACAGGGAACGTCCCTGCAAATGCAAAGGAGCACCCCGTCCATTCCGGAAATGGAGATGGTTAAGATGGTATTGCACCATTACAAGGTGTTAAGCAGATTCACACTTAGAAAGATAACCTTCATGGTAGTACAATTAATGGAATACATATCAGAAATTGGAGCCAAGTCTGTAGGACATGATAGCCTAGTGGCAGAGTGAATTCCTACTATGCATGAAGTCCTAGGTTCAATCCCCCAAACTGCACAGAAACAAACAAACAAACAAACAAACCCTACAATAACAGTTGGAAGACTCTTCTAAGGTGGTGAGGGCCGGAACTGATGCAGGAGTAGACACAACAGAGAGAAATGATACAACTGTGTGGATGGATATGGTTCGTGTCTTTCCTCAAGTGTTCACATAGGAATCTTGCTCTCAGATGGAGATGTTGGGAATCGGTGAAGCCTAGTGACAAGAAATTAGGTCATGGAGGGAGCTGTTCCTGGAAGAAATTGATATAGAGGAACTCTGGGTAGTTCTTCAGAGAGGACTGTTAAAAGCACACCTGGCCCTTCCCCATCCACACTGGCTTCCGGTTTTGCCAGATGCTCTCTCCTTCTTGCACAAGCTGTCATCACTCTGATTTCATCTGCTACAATGTCTCTTTAGAGTCCAGCCCAGGCCAGGGTCATGTCCTTGAACCTAAAGAACTATAATTTAAAGACACCTCTCTTCTTTGCGGAGTTAGCGAGACTCCGATATTTTGTTGCACTGATGGGAAACAGACTAAGGCAAGTGGTCAGGCAAGAGAATTAATAAAATTTGGAATTACTAAGATGGATGAGGACTGGGGGCTGGAGCTGGAGGACAGGGATGGAAAAGAATGAATATGCCCATTCCTAGGGATTTGCCTAGGAGACTGTGTGGGTGATGATATTCTCTGAGATAAAAAAAAAAAGAAAAAAAGAAAAAAAGAAAAAAAAACATAGAAACAGTTTGAGAAATAAGGCAAATGCTGAATTTGATTTTTTGCCACCTACAAGAGCCTATTAAATTTAAGTTTATTTTAACTAATGCATAGATGTATTAAAATAATACATATAAATCATGCATATTAACAGAGTGCAATGTGATGTCTTAGTATATACCACACTCTTGCACCCACAGGGGTCAGAAGAGGGTGTCAGATCTCCTGGAACTGAAATTACAGATGTGCCACAATGTGGGTGTTTAGATTCAAGGTCCTCTGGAGAGCATCAAGTGTTTTTAAACCTCTGAGCCATCTCCCCATCCCCTACCAGCCCCTTCTTAAGATCCAGAGAGAAACTCTAGTTGCTTTAATCGAATAGTCACAAAGTGCTAGGTAGCATGATGAGTTATTAAGATGAATGCCAACGTTGCACTCACACCTTTCACCGGGAGAGATTCTAATAAAACAATGGTCGAAGGCTGGAGAAATGCATTAGGGGTCAAGACACTTCCTGGTTTTTTCAAAGGACTGAAGTTTGGGTCTCAGTACCCACATAGACAATCACCTGTAACTCTAATTCATGGGGATCTAATGCCCTCTCTTGGCCTCCATTGGCACCACACAAATGTGCACATACACAAACATAAAATAACACACACACACACACACAAACACAAATAAATAATAAAATAAATATTCTTTTGAAATGGCCGAGTAGTGCTTCTTTTTTTCTACTGAATATTCAGCCTAAAAAGAGCATAGACCTCTCAGCTCTATGAGGGCAGGTGGCTGCTTTTTCTACTTATTACAATCTTTGTGACTGACTTGACTAGATGCCTCTAACTTGGAACTTGGCTCTTGGGGCCTTCAAACCAGATCCCTCTGGTTTCATTCCATGATGCTCAGTCTCAAAGACCAGTGAACTCCCCTGGTTTCGTTGTGTATCAGAATCATTTCCATTTCCACCCAAGGAGATTCCTGTCATTTCCACAGCTGCCGCCTCAGGCATCCACAGACAGGCCTTCCCAAGACTGAAGAAGAAACTGCTCTTCCAAATAGGCCAAAACCTTAAAAAATGCTGTCAAGTTTGTAATTGTGAATAGAAATCCAATTTGTTTTCATTCTTACTTCATTTTGGTTCTTTTTTCTTACAGAAAGCCTTAAAATAATAAATACTTATGAAACAAAAATATGTGCGAGCTTTATGTGGTTATTCTTGAGAACTTTTAATTTAGTAAAAAAGAAAAAAAAGTTCAGTAATTATTTTCTAACACTGATCTTTGATTGGCCATGTGAAAATACACTGATAACTGGTTCCTCTTCTAGCTACCTATTTCCCCTCAGAGCCAATGGCATGTTTGTGATGCTGAGATAAACAAAAGAGAGATGAAAGGAGATGAAAGAGGGAGAGATGTGGACAGAATCTAAGGGGCATTGCAGAGAAATAAATACCATGATGTGAGAACCTCATAAGGGATGTCTAGTTCTCTAAGTTTTTATATGAAAAAAGAAACAGAAATAACTTAAGATTTCTTGTTCCAGTTATCCCCAGAGATGTTTCCGAAAGACAAAGGAGCTAAAAAATGTCTTCTGTGGCATAGTCTAAGAAAATGCCATACTCCTCTGAGCACAGATTCATGAGAACTCAAATTATTACCCTATGAAAGGAGGTTATTGCCTAGAGCAGCCTGCTCCTCTTCTGCTGTGGGATGTCTTTCTGTCCGCTGTGAATATGTGTTGCACTGATTGGTTGATAAATAAAGCTATTTGGCCTATGGCAAGGCAGCTTAGAGGCAGGGGAAAATCCAGGAGAGAGAGTGGGAGGAGAAAGGAGAGGAAGGAGACACTGGAAGCTGCTGGCAAGAGAAGCAAGATGTGATAACACCAGTAAGCCACGACCATGTGGCAACTTATAGATTAATAGAAATGCATTAATTTAAGATAGAAGAGATAGCTAGCAAGAAAATTAAATCTAGGCCATGGCCATGCAATTTGTAATTGATATAAGCCTCTTTGTGTTCTACTTGGGTCTGAGTGGCTGCAGGACTGGGCGGGACACAGGAAAACATCCAGCTACACTCTTCCATCTCTAGATTGGGCAGAACAGTGAAGAAAGATCAGATCTGATGCAAGCAATGTTTCACATGAAAATATTCTACAGGATCTTTACCTTAATAGAAACTGGAGAAAGTCACTCCATTTAATTTACCAGTAAGAGAAAAAAAATCTTACCAATGAAACTGCAATACATTGTACTGATGATAGTTCTAAGCAATGATCTTACTGAAAGACATTTTAAACTTATTCAGAGAGATTTAGCAATTACTTTGCTCCAGGTACGTGTGTTGGTATATAATTCTTTCCTGTCTATTTCAGTAAGAAAAGAAAACATAACTGATTTTGTGGGCCTATGTCTCCCTTCCTTAGAAAACATTGGTGATTGCTTTGCAAGACCATATGGAACTATGGTCACTCCTCCTGCAACAGCTCATTGGTTCTCATTATAGTTTAAATCTGACATGTGCCATTACAAGTTCACAATTTTGGTCATCAGCCTATGGTGTAACCTTGGGAGACTGTGTAGCCTTTAACAGGTGGAACATAGCTGGAGGAAATATGTCTCAGGTAAGCAGGAGGTAAGCCTTTGAAGGTTTTATTACCACTGATTTCAGCTTTCTTTCTTTGATTCCTCTTTTGCCATGATGTAGAAAGAGCATTTCCAGAAGATACTTTCAAAATAAACATACTAAAGACAAAACAGAAAGACAAAGTTAGCAACCATGATGGAAGCTAGAGAACCAGAGGCATAGATTAGCAAGGATGCATGGCTGGGTAGTTGACTGTATGACCCTCAAAGATGCTACACAGTTCCTGGGGCTAGTTTTTATATGCACTTGTTGAGCATTTTTCACTGAATCAACTCTGATGACAGATTTCCACTGCAATATGTGTAGCCTTCTATTGACAGGTTTTGCAAGACCCTACAGCCATGTATTTGTATAGCAATGACCAGATCTGGAAGGAAACTTAGCTCCTGGGTCCTAACATGAGAACCCCATCCTTGACAAAGCACATTCCAGATCAACAATCTTTTATTCCCTCACCAACCCCATTTACAGCACATACTGAATTAATTACTTCAGCGAAAATTTCTCTGGGGGCCTACATGGGTGAGAAATCCTGCATTGCTTGTGTAGTTGTCTATGAAATGATCAGCAAATGCATTGTGCTTACATAGTTCCTTTATGTCTCTTTATAGAAACCTTCAAGCTTCCATCAAACAGAAAGAAAACAAGTTCTATTGCTTTTCGATAGATAAATGACTAAATATCATTTTGGTACTGAGAATCTAGAAGAGTCACAAAGTGGTCAAATAATGTCACATACAAAGCACTTAAGTGGCAGACTCACTGACTCAGCAATGACAGAGTCCTGTGAGGTCCCATTAGAAGCCAAGAGTGACAGCTCCTAACAATCAGAAAGCTGAATTTTTTTTTTAGTTTGAATTATTTTAGAGTTTTTTTCTTACCTTGTTTTACTTTCATTTACCAGTCTGCTCATGTTAACAGACTATCCACAGTGTAAATCTATACACAGTACTTTCACATGTGTGAGGACACAATCACTGCTTTCTGCTTTGCAGAAATTGATTTTATTTCATATTATATTAAATTTATAGCTCTGACCTTCCCACCATCACCATCATTACCACCAGACTGGGATTTTGTGTAGTCAGAAGGAAACTCACATGTGTTCTACTGTGTTTACCAGTCACTTCTGCAGACGGATTTATGGTGATATTTTCTTTGTACTGAAATGTGATTTTATTTATATGTTAATAAATAAAATTGCCTGGAGGTCAGAGCTAATAGCAAGCCATAGCAGAAGCCAGGCAGTAGTGGCACACACCTTTAATCCCAATCACATGACAAACAGATCTCTGTGTGTTCAAAGATACAACCAGCATGGTGACACACGCCTTTAATCTCAATACCAACCATAGAAGACCTGGAGGTCTGTATAAACAGGCAGTGATGAGGAGGTCATGTGGTTGGGTTTACAACCAATGAGAAGGCAGAACAGAAAGTCAATAAAAAGACAGACACACAGGAAGTAGGTCTCTTTCTGAGAGGAAGGATGGCAGCAGCAGTGAAGGGTAAGAAAGGGTTTTTAGTATCAGCTCTTAGCTACTGCTCTGACCTCTTGGGCTTTTAACTCTGCATTTGGCTCTGTGTTTCTTATTTAATAAGACTGTTACATCTACACAGATTTCTTTTAGGAGTGTTCTGTTCCCTCTTAATTTAAGTCTACCATAATATGGAAGAAATGACCTAAGTGTCTTTTCTCTACAAAAGAAAAAAAAATGATTTGGTTTTCTAAACTAGCTCATGTACTACAAAATCAGGATAAGGCACATTTTTTTTAAGTCTAGCCCAAACCACCATTTGGACATGTCTATCTTGGAAAATTAACCATAATACTGAGGGTATATATGCATGAAGTTGAGGACATTTTAACCACTTGCCACTCAGATATCTCACAGGGGCATATCCTGTGCTTTTCCATAAGAACACCTCTAACATATCTACTTATGTTTAGGGCATCACTACAATGTCACCATCTCTTGAACCCACTTCAGTTGGATAAATTAAATCCTATTGCAGCTGCTACTGCCAATGTCATGAAGCCACTAGCAGAATGTAAGCAGCCAAGTAAGTTAGGCCACGTTCTTTCAAAGAAGGGACTTGGCGTTTTCCATTCAGTGAACAGCATTTCAAGCTATTGTTGAGAAAATTGGGGCTTGCTGGTCTACCATCCTTCTCCCATAGAGAAAGAAGGCCCTTACTCATCACTGGCAGGTGTTATCTCTAGCTGCTCAGTGTCAGAGACAGATACAGCATGACTTTCTCATCAGTCTGCATTTCATTAAAATAATTTGCTCTAGCCAGGCGGTGGTGGCGCATGCTTTAATTCCAGCACTCAGGAGGCAGAGGCAGGTGGATCTCTGTGAGTTCGAGGCCAGCCTGGTCCCCAAAGCGAGTTCCAGGAAAGGCTCAAAGCTACACTGAGAAACTCTGTCTCAAAAAGCAAAAATTTAAAAAAAAAATTGCTCTGATTATAAAATAACAAATCTTGTAGAGTACTCAAAAAATGCAACAGGTATTTATTTAGAACTGCAATAAAAAAATCCCTCATAGTTAGTCAATCATTCAGAACCCAAAATAGTCAAGGGCATTTTCAAATACCGGCTCCCATTAGGTTACTCATTGCTAAAGGTTGTTCTTTAGGAAATGCGACCTTTCCTGACTTCTCATCATTAGTCCTGCTTCTCTCTCTTGCAGCCACATATCATTTCTGCTCCCATTCCCCAGGACGTCCTTAAAATAATGCAAGTCAGGTAGTAACTTAACCAGTGCTTAGTGAACGCTCAGCATATGCCTGCCTTGAATCTGCGACCCTAGACTAAAAGATGACTAACGTGTTGTCATCTGTGCCTTTAAGGAGCTTAGTATGTCCCACTGTTTTCCCAGCCCCTTCTCTAGAGCTCTTTCTCACATCCACACACCTTTGTCATGGTCCCTTTCTAATTTCCTAGCTTTGGAAGTTACTTTAGGTTATATGCTCAAATTTAAAGATTTGGAACTAGGATTTAAAAATAAGAGCACATACGTGGTATTTGTCTCTCTGGCTTGAGTTACCTCACTCAGTACAAAATTTTCCAGTTCTATCTCTTCACCTGCCGACTTCATTATTTCAGTTTTCTTCACAGCTGGATAGAATTCTTGTGTCTATGCACCACATTTTCATTATCCGTTTATCAGTTAAAAAGACATTTTGGTTGCTCCATTTCCTAGCTATTATGAATAGAGTGACAATGGGCATCGCTGAACAAATATCTGTGGAGTAGGATTTCAAGTCCAGGGAACAGTACATCCAGGTTATATGGTAGATCCACTTTTAGGTTTCTGAGAATTCTCCACACTGATTTACACAGTGGCTGCATCAGTTTGCAATCCCACCAGTGGTGAATGAGCTTTCCTGTGCACCCACATCCTTACCAGCATTCTTTTTTTAGGTAAGATGAAGTCTCAAGGCGTTCTCATTTGAGTTTTCCTAATTGCTAAAGATATTAAACATTTTTAAGCTTTTTGTCACTTTTATTTCTGCGTTTTGAGAACACCCTGTTCAAATCAGTAGTCTGTTGTTAATTGGGCTGTGCTTGTTTTCCTGATTATCTGTTTGTAAACTCTGGATAGTAATCATCCATCAGATGGAGAGCTGGGGAAGATTCTCCCCCACTCTGTGGGCCTCCTCATCACTGCCCTGACTGTTTCCTTTGCTGTACAGAAGCTTTTTAGTTCTATGAGATCCCATTTGTCAGCTTTTGACCTTAATTCCTGAGCGAATGGGGTCCTGTTCAGAAACCCCCTTCTTGATCTATAAAACACCGCCTGTGTTTTCTTCTAGCAGTTCAGCATTTCAGGTTTCATACTGGCAGGGGGGGTGGGGGGGGGAGGATGGTAGCTAAATACAGAATAAGAAGCAGGAAATAGAAATAACTCTAAGGATATTTGAGAAAGTCATATTCAACATACACCACACACACATATGTATTTATATATAACTTGAAGTTTATTTTTATATAATATAAATATGTGTGATATATGTGTTTATAAATATGTGTATTATATTATATATAAATACATATATTTATATGTATATTAAATCCAAGCAGTGGGATGCCTTAATGGGTAAAGGTTCCTGCTGCCAAGCCTAACAACCTGAGGCCAATACCTGGGACCCATGTGATAGAAGAGTTGTTCTCTGACCTCCATCCACACACCGTGGTGCACATACAAAAAATAAAATGTAATAAAATTGTTTCTATTTTAAATGTGTCTTGAGGGCGTGGGATGTGGCTCAGCTGGTAGAGTGCTTGTTGAACATGTACCAAGCCCTGGGTTCCAAGCCCAGCACTGAGTGATCTGACTGTGGGGACTCACTTGTGAGCTCAGCGCTCAGGAGGTGGTGGCAGGAAAAAACTTCTGGGATATGAAAGTATAGAACGTGTGACCTAAGGTATATCCAGGAATGGAGCTCACAGGCCTCCTTCACCTTCTGTTGCCAAATGACTCTTCTCCAAAATGAGTGCTGCAGTCTCAACGCTCACTTGCAGTGTGTGGCAATATCTGTCATTCTCAAATCCTGTCAGCCTTTGAGAACTGTGTTAGACTTAATTCCTGTTTGTGTGTGGTAGGTGCCAACACTGTGGTATTTGAATTTGCGTGTCTGTATTTACTAGTGAAATTGCACTTTTTTCCATGTGTTTACTGGCTTACCAATTTTCCTTTCCTTGAATTCCTATTTATATTTTATATGTTTCTCTAATGAATTATTTATTGTCTCCTTAGTTTAATTTTTAAGGGATATATGTTTCATGTATGTACCTTCTGCTTCTCTCTGATATTTTAATTTTTACCTATTGGTGAAGTATAATTTACCTGCAATAAAATGGATACAGCACACATGTTCAAGCTATGGGCTTTGACAGTTTCATAAACCCATATTATTAACAGACAAAGCAACATGTAGACTATTACCGTCATTCTATAAAGTTCTTCATGCCTTTCCCAGAGGCCTCCACCCTAAATTAAATTGGGTCCAATACATAAGATTGTAATGCATGTATTCCTTTATGTATTACTTTTTTCACTCAGTGTAACATCTCCACCTTTGTGACTGAGGGTAATTAACACTTTTTGTGTGACTAGAGCAGAATGTATTTATCTGCTCACTAGCAGGTGGTCATTAGTGATGTTTCTGGTTTGGGCTATTGTGATTTAAGACCTGCCATGAACATTCTTCAGTGAAATGGTTTGTGCTGTGTTCTTGTTCCTGTTGGGTGAAATGCCTAGGGAATGGAAGGAAGTACCTTCCAGATGCATGTTTGGTCTCCACAGCTTGTTCTCTACTGTATCTTTTCATCTCTTTGTACCACGGTCTGCATAATTGTTTCAGATCTCTCTCTTTTCTCCACTTGTACCCTAACTTCCACACACCAAGTTTTCATTCCAATTGTCATATTGCCCTTCCTGGGATTCTTGTTCTTTTAATCTTCTAACTTCTTTGATAGTATTTTACTCCTTTGTCTCTGTTTAGTGCATATTTTACTACTTTAAGTGTTTGAAATAAACTATTTTTTAACAGCATCTTCATTATCTGCTAGCTGAGGAGCCCCAATTACATTGCTTCTTGCTCGTTTGTAGTAATTTATTTCCTCAAGCATTTTTCATTTAATTTAAAACTTCATGCTGTGAGGGTTACTTAGGATAATACAACACATGATTATATATTATATATTTTTTTCAGACAGGGTTTCTCTGTGTAATGTTCCTGAATGTCCTAGAACTCTGTAGAGCAGACTGGCCTCGAATTCACAGAGATCTGCCTGCCTCTGCCTCCAGAGATCTGGGATTAAAGGCGTGAAACAACAACACCCAGCAATTTTTTTTTAAATTAACTTCCTAACTAGGTGTGGTATTACATGCCTTTAATCCTAGAGCTAGGGAGGCAGAGGCAGAGACAGGCTGATCTCTGTGAGTTTGAGCCAGCCAGATCTACATAATGAGTTCCAGAACAGCCAGAGATACACAGTGAGACTCTGTCCCAAAGAAAACAAACAACTGACTTCCTTATACCCCACTCAGGATCTGTGAGGAAAGCGTGAGATATAAGGACTTGTAGCAGGAAAGACTTAATTTGAACAAAGGTCACTCACTGTAGAAACGTACTGAAATGATGATCCAAGAAGAAGCCCAGGCTAGACCTTTCAACAAGTCTGGTCTCCCCTGAGAAACTTCATGATACTTTCTTCACGGCAGTCTTCCTCCTGAACAGCGTCCTTCTTTGAAGTAACTCTGTTTTGTGTCTACATTACTCACTGTGTCCTGCTCTCACCACACACCCTGCCTCCCACACAGGAACACTGTAGCTGTGCTCCTATCAGACGGGGAGCCGGGGTGATGTGGGCAACCCTGGGGAGAGCCGACAGCTGTAACGGGAGACAAGCAGGAAACAGCATCAAGAGGTTCCCAGGGGAGACAGGAGGCAAAAGCTTGAAATGTAGACAGCTCCACACTCAAATGGTGTGTGGTGATATTTGTAATCTAAGAAATAAAGCTTGCCTGAAGATCAGAGGACAGAGCCAGCCACAGAGTTAGCCACAGAGGTCAGGCAGTGGTGCCACACACCTTAATCCTAGCCCTCAGGAGGCAGAGGCAGAGATCTGTCTGGATCTCTGTAAATTCAAGGCCACCCTAGACTATAGTAGATTAATCCAGTCTAAAAGAGACAGAGCCAGGCAGTGGTGGCACACACTTTTAATCCCAGCACTTGAGATCTCAGACCTTTGCTGCCAGTATTTGAGAAGCACATGCGTCTTTAATCCCAGCACCAGGAAGGTTGAGATAGGAAGTGAAATGGCTGGGCAGAGAAAGGCAAATGAGGAATGAGGAGACAGGAACTCAAGGGCTTTCGGCTGAGGACTCAGAGGCGTTCAGTCTGAGAATTTGTGGAGACAGGATGGGCTGAGAAGTTGTTGAGGTGAGACAAGCCGTGGCTTGTCTCTTCTGATCTTTCAGCATTTACCCCAATATCTGGCTCTGGGTTTTTATTATAAGACCAATTAGGATTCATGCATCAGATTCAGCTATGTTCTGAGACTTTGCTCCTTGGAAAGTTTAGAAGTGAGAGAAGCCAAGCAAGCCCTCGCTCAGAAAACAGTGGGTGTGGAGAAAAGGGGACTCCTTACATACCATTGGTAGGAACGTAAATCAGCATAACCATTATGGAAAACTGCATAGAAATTCCTCAAAAAGTGAAAAGAAGAATTATCTTACAAGCCAGCAATCCCACTTCTGGGTATTTATCCAAAAGATTTATAGTTGGCGTGCTACAGAGCTGTCTGCATTCCCATGTTTATTGAAGCTCTGTTCATTGTTCATAGTCAAGCTATGGAATCCACCTAAATGTCATTCAGTAGATGAATGAGTAAAGAAAATGTGGTGAGTACATATACAACATACCATTCAGCTTTTAAAAAATAAGGAAATTCTATCATTAAAACAACATGTGTGGAACTGGAAAGCATTATAGTCACTGAAATATGCCAGGCTCAGAAAGACAAACGCTGTATGTTCTCACTTACTTATGGAATCTAAAACCACTGAGCTCAGTTGAAACAGAAAAGCATTGATTGGTTACCAGAGGTTAAGGAATGCAGGAATGGGGAGTTGATATTCAAAGTATACAAAACCCAAATTAGACAGGGGAAATAAATTAGAGAGGTTTCCTTTTTCCAGATCTACTGCATAGCATGGTTTAGGTGTAGTTAATAGTACACTCTAATTTCAAAATCACTAGGGGAGTAAATCTCAAATGCTCGCACCTCAAAAATGATAGGTATTCGAATGGTGGATATGTTAATCAGCTTAATTGAATTATTCTATATTGTACCCGTAAACCACGATCATTTCCTACCCTGTAACTATATAAAACTATAATTTGCCAGTTTACAATTATAAATGTTTTAGGCAGTTGGGACAAAGCAAAAGAGAACAACTAAGAGCATCAGAGAGCTGCTAGCCAACTGGGACATCAAGACCAAGGAACTGAGCGCAGGGTGCAGCCAGGAATCCATGGCAGATCAGTTTTCAGATACTGTAAAAGCCTCCTCTCAGGCATCCGTGACCCAAGGCTTCTCTGTGCCCAGGACGCTTCTGATGCAGCAAGGACAAAGAATTACCCTCCCAGCCATGAGTTCCGGAATAGGTTCTTATCCATCACAACCTGTTAAAGACTAAAATGACTATTTTTAAATAATGGTTTTTGAGAGACAAATGGTAGTTTGGGCTCCAGAAGTTCAGCTGTGAATACCAAGATCCAAAGGTCTGAACTGAATGTTTATACCCCAGTCATAGTTTGTACTGTCCACAGTGGGCTGGAGATCACCCAAGGCTGGGGAGGTGTCACATTCTTCCTCCCAGCCCAGACACTGCCACCTGCCCAAGACCAAGGAAAATCTCACTTGAGGGGGCAGAAAATTATTAGTAATAATAATAATAATAATAATAATAATAATAATAATAATAATAAATAAAAGAGTGATTGTAGGTTACACATGCTTCAGGTAACTGTCATACCTACAAGGCAAGGCCTAGATGGGAGCCCTTAAGACCCAAGATCCAGATGTGCAAGCTCTTCTGGTTCCTGGTGATCCTGGATGCTGGATGTAGACCGAGCAGAGTTCTCCAGAGAACACCACTGGATGCATTTCACCTCTCCCAGACCCTGTAACCTATCCCTTTACTTGTTGTAAGTAAACCCCTCAAATAAACCCCCCTTTTAGCTACATGGAGTTGCCTTAATACTTCCACCCACACAGGTATACTCCCTGTTGACAAAAGTGAACTAAAATGAGTAATTGACATAGATTACAGAGAAAGGAGCTTCCTAACTCTATATCAGGGTCCAAATCTATGGAGTGATGACTTCAAAAGAACAGAGGGCTAATATCCAAAATATACAAAAAACTCAAGAAAACAAGTATCCCAATTAAAAAATGGAGTACAGACCTAATCAGAGAATTCTCAATAGAGAAAACTCAAATGGCTGAGATACACAAATGCTCAACGTCCTTGGCGATCAGAGAAACACAAATCAAAACTGCTTTAAGATTTCATCTTACACTTTTCAGAACGGCTAAAATCAATAAAACAAGTGATAGCTCACGCTGGCAAGGAGGTGGAGTAAAGGGAACACACATCTATTGCTGATGAGAATGCAAGCTTGTACAGCCACGACGGAAATCAGTGTGGCAGTTCCTTAGGAAGATGGGAATCAATCTACCTCAGGATCCAGCTGTACCACTCTTGGACATATACCCAAAAGATGCTACCACAGAGACACATGCTCAACTATGTTCATTGCTGTTCTATCTATAACAGCCAGAAACTGGAAACCACCTAGATGTCCCTCAACAGAAGAATGAATAAAGAAAATGTGATACATTTAAACAATGGAGTACTACTCAGCCATAAAAAAAAAATGACATCATGAAATTCACAGGCAAATGACTGGCACTAGAAAAAAAAATCATCCTGAGGTATCCCAGACTCAGAAAGACAATATGGTGTGTATTTGCTTGTATTTGGATATTAGCTGTGAAGTCAATGATAACCAAGCTACAATCCATAGAACCACAGAGGTGTAGAGCAAGGGAATATAGGAAACAGATCAATCTCACTAGAATATGAAAATAGAATAGAGAGTTATGGATGGATTGGGTGGGGTCACTGGAATGGGAAGATCAAGTGAGGACGGGAAGAAGAGAGGTGATTGTGGGAGGGAATGCAGGGAAAGATGGCTAAAATTACAGGGCATTGGAGGGGTAGTATGGAAACCTAATACAGCAGAACTTCCTAAAATATATAGACATATGAAGGCAATTTAAATGATATCACCAAACAGTGGGAGAGACAGAGCCCTAACTGGCCATCTCTTGTCACCAAGCAAAACTTCTAATACTGGAATTGGGTTACATCTAATTGAGTTTTTGGCCAAAGTGGCCCCATGAGGAATCCCCAAACAACCCAGGATGTTCTCAAGACTATAGGTTGCTCTCCACAAACTGACAGCAAGGCCCCATTGCTGAAGATACCACCTACACACCACATTGAAGATGAAGATGTCGAGCCAGTCCCTTTATAGAGTCTTACCCGTCTGTTCCAGCATCTTTGATACAGGAACAAACTCTGTACACTCTCAAAAAAGAAATGCAAACACCAAACCACCCACAAACCCTTTATCTACAATGATTTACTGCCTGCAACCAATAATAACTGATTTGACTTGGGGCCTGCTGCAAAGGTTGGAACCCGTACCTGACACTGCTTGGGTGACCAAGAACCTGCTATTTGATAGCCCAGGAACTTAGGATAAAACCAAGTAATACTGGTCTAAAAAAAGAAGAAAAAAATGTAGTGATGAAATGATTCTTAATAATATTCTGCTATATAACTTGTTCCGCAGAGACACTTTCTCTTACAGCAGATGGAAACAAATATGGAGACCCATAACCAGACATTACAGAGAGAGTGAAAGACCTTGGAATGCTCAGCCTTAAATGGATGTCTCCATCCAACCCCTCCCCTCAGAGCACAGGGAAAAAGTGTCAGAGCCGAAGGGGATGGAAGACACCAAGAAAACAAGACCCTCTAAACCACCATGAGCGAAGATCATGAGAACTCACAGAGACTGAAACAGCACACACAGGTCTGCACCAGATCTTCATGTATGTATCACAGATTTCAGTTTAGTGTTTTTATAGTATTCCTGAGTGTGCAAACAAGTGGGTCTCTGATTCTTGTGCCTTCTCTCTGGCTCTTTTCCTTCTCTTGGTTTGTCTAGTCCAACTTCAACATGATGGTTTTTGTTTTATCTTATTATATTTTATCTTGTTGAATTTTGAATGAATGAATAAATGAATGAAAACCTAGCCACTAGTATAAAGGTTAACAACGGAATTGTTACTTATTCCTGCTGAGAAAGGGAAAATCAGCTTTCTCCAATAGAGTGGCACTGCTATATCAACCACTCCACAACAGGCCTCATGTTCAGGAGTAGTTGACCAATAAATAATGGACTCTGCAGTTTGTTTGTGTGTGCTTTCATTTAATTACAGTTTGGAGGGGGGGTGTTCGTTTTGTTTTTTCTTTCCTTTTGGGTGGGATTTACTTTGTTTTCTTAGTTTTGGGGGTTTGTTCTTTTGAGTTTTCATTTGATTATTGAGAAAGAAGCTAAAGTTGGGTGGGTAGGGTGAAAGAGAAGATCTGGAAGGAATTCAAGGACAAAGAATATGAGCAAAATAGATTTAAATTTAAAAAATTGTTTTAAGTAATGAAAAATATTTTATAAAAATAACCTCAAGAAACTTCCAGCTAAGAGAGAGGCAGGGCTGTAGCACAGAAACACCATAAAGTCTTATAGAAATGCCCACATGAGCACTGGGTCTGCACTATGACAAAACCCCAAAGCACATATGAAAAGATGCTCACTATACTTTTCAATAACGAAGGTAATTGGGATATTTGGGGTATACAATGGACAAGAGTTTGATGATATTCACTTTTGAGAAGTACAGGAAACCTGAGCATCTTCAACATCTTTTGGCTAGTTACTAAATTAAAGTAGTTACTAAAATTTTCCAACATAAATCAAATGGTTTAATCTGTCTTTCTTTTTATTCAACAATTGCATTGCTAGGAACTTAAAATTACAAATGTGCTTTTAAAAATAAGTCCACAAAATATGTTCATTTCAAAGTGATTTTCTAAAATACATTTTATAATGTGTTCTATATGGATATATATGCAGAAATTCTTTTTAAGTAGGGGTGTAGACAAGAATTATCCAAGGCCGGCCATTCCAACGGCAGGAGCTTAGGGACAAAGATTGGGGAATAGTGGACAGATGTGAGGTATATTCTTAACTTCCAATGATACTTCTCAGCCAATAAAATAATCCCCCATACTTTATTTGGATCATGAAGTTTTTAATTTTTCACTTCAACTTAATTCAATCCAAAAATAATTTTGAGCCCTGTTCTGTTCTAAACATATTCTGTTACATGTTTCTAATGGCTTGGATTTAGAAGTACTGTTGTAATTTGACCACTCGGAATAGTATGACAGGAGGAGAAACAAGCATGAGCCATGGAAGTGCATGATGTTCCAGATGAGCAGAACACAGCACAGCTGGACTGCAGTTTGGAGTGGGGAGGAGATGCAATGGGAACAGAAAATGATGCTGCCACTAGACATGCCACAGAAGCCATTGATTTCTCAACAAAACAACTCCAGCTGCCATCTGCAGCATGAAATCGAGAAGGTAGTGGCCACTTAGCCCAGTAGGTGATAAAAGCAGAGTAATAGCTGAAAGAGATAGGAGGGAGGGAGTGGGGCTGAGAACATGGTAGAGAGAGTCTGAACAAATGCGGCTACCTTTTAGATGTGGGGAGAAAGGGAGGTGATGTCATGGTAGACATTGTCATCAGACATTGTCATTGCCCCTGTGTGGAAGACAAAGAAAGTAAAAATACATGGAGGCTCATTAACTATGAGAAGATGGTACTGTCAACTCAAATAACAATCAAAGAGAGATTTTCCAAAGAATAATATTTACTTGGAAATAGAGAACACTGAAATGGGAATACTTGAGCCATCGAAAATGGTGAGCACATTCATTGAAGTTGAGGCAAGGGTGAAAATTTTAAATGCAATGTGAAGGATTACATAAGATATTTTGAAACAATAGCCCTTGGCTTCAAGATCAATAACAAGGGTGGTGCCAGTCTGGGGTTGAACAGACAGTTGCCAGGCATATGTCCTTGCAGATGTGGTTTGGGGGTGATATTGTGGTGGCCTCTGTGAAAAGTCACAAAGTCTGCAATGGTTATCAGGGGATCATGTATGAGAACCCTTCCTTTGTGAGTCCCTGACTATCTTTTTGTTAGGGTTGACTCAAGTCACTCTTGGTTCTGGAAAGTTTTTAACAGAAAGGGGAGTAGGCTGGAGGACTCACTTCCTGCTGGAGGACTCACTTCCTGCTAGAGAACTTAGGTTTAAGGTAGCTGGGGTATTCCAGTGTCCAACACTCGAATCTGGGAATGCAGTCAGAAGCTTGGGGTGGAAAACAGTGACTCCAGCACGTGGCAAGTTGAGAGGAGACAGAGTGGTGAGCAGGGCCTCTGAGCTGCCCTCTGAACTTTGAAGGCTTGCCCAGTGTTCATATAAAAACTCACCAGACACTTTCTAACAAGTTAGGGGTATAATCTTCTTCATCGTAGGCACTCGGAAATATAAAAAGATGGAGCCGGTTTCCTCCACTCCACTTGGCAAGTCAAGGTCAATGAAGCTCAGAGTTTTCTGGCCTCCGTTCAAAAGCTTAACAGTCAAAACCCTCCAAGAAAATAAACAGGCAAAAGCAGCAAAATGAACCAGAATTGACAAAAAATCACATAAATTAAATTATATGTTTGGGGTTTTTTTTTGTTTTTTTTTTTTTTTGCAATTTCATGAGGAAACTTGCTCCTGACAAGAATATTGAGTTCATTTCTGCTGAATAACAGGGTGTTCTTGATCCCGCATAAATCTCAGAAGAATTTCCCAACAATCTTCCTGTTCCTCAAACCCTGGCAAAGCCGAGGACGTTCCCAAAGGCTAGATTCATTTAGGATACTTGTGCGATAATATCTGCACATTTATTACGTTAACTTTTAGGGGCGCTCCTAAATATTTAAGCATGTAATTAATCATAAGGCACTTCTGATTTTGTTTGCTCAGAGAAGAAAACCAATTCTGGTTGCAAAGACAGACTATTGGACATAGCTTGGAACTGACACAAAACCCAGTGAATTGTCACAGAAATGACCCCAATGTGTACTCGGGCTTCAAGGCTGCCAAGGCAAATCAATCAAAGATACAAAAAGTGGTTTTAATAATAATAAAAAATTAAACAAGCTGTGGAAGTTCTTCTCCCAAATAAGGGTATTTTATTAAATAGCATTTTTTAGAGTCAAAATTCAAACCAGGCACTGGAATTGAGCTCAGCAGATGAGTGGTAGATGCATGCTAAAATAAAGTACTATGGACTCAGGAATGGAACATGAAAGAATTACAGTATTTTTCTTATAAATCCAATCTTGTAATTCACACATTAAACTATCCTTGAATTTTCAAAAGCTCAGAATTTTTTGCATGTAGTTTTCAGTTCTCTCCCTCTCTCTCTCTCTCGATCTCTCGCTCTCTCGCTCTCTCTTGCTCTCTCTCTCATACACACACACAGAGAGAAATATAATATAATGTGTGTGTGTATGAGAGAGAGAGAGAGAGAGAGAGAGAGAGAGAGAGAGAGAACAGTACAAGTGTTGAAGTCAGAGGAGAATTTGCAGAAGTTGGTTCTCTCCTTCCACCGTGTGTACCTTAGGAGTCAAACTCTCATCAAGCTTGGCTACAAGCAACTTTATCTACTAAACTAACTGTTCCTCTGATATCTTAATAACTGGAAATTTTAACTCTGAGCCAATATAAATGAAAGTTGCCCTTTTCAGTATCACTGTGATAAATGAAACGACTGTAAAACCTGGAAAGTTTGGTTGAACCTAGAGCACTCTGGTTCAGGATGTGACCTCAGTTGATGGCTCTCCATTGGCCCCTTGTTGCTTCTCTATCTGTACTATGGATTACTCCCTTGATGCCTTTCTATCCACACCTCCATTCTCTGGGTCCTGTATGTTGTCTGTGGGTGGTCTCTCCAGCTTGGGAATGAGCACACCTGCTATATTAGCCATGACATCACTCACAAATGCACGGTTTTCAGTCCTCACTCCTGATGTGTCTTCACTGTGGTCTTTCCAGTTCCTTCCATATCATCTTCACTCACTCATACCTCAAGCTGCTCTGGGTCCCAAAAGTGAGGCTCCTGTTCCACTTTGACAGACGGTCCTGACATCAACCTTTTCTCATAAGCAAACTACCATGTACTAGTTCATGTAAAATGTAGATCAGTTGGTTTTGGTTTTGGTTTTTGTACAGTTAAGAATACAGATTTTGTTGTGAAGCCAACTTGGTATATGTTTAACCTGTAAGTAAAATCTTAAACTTTTCTCAGTTTCATTTTGTTTATCTGTCAAATCAAATAACTCTTCCTCCAAGGGAAGGCTATAAAGAATAGGTTTAAAAAAAAAACTATAAAATGCATAATACAGTAAGTACTCAATAAAGCTTACCTATACTACCCAGTCCCTTTGATTACTTACCCTGTCTTTGCTGAATGTGAATTTCTGGAAATGTCCCATGCCTTCCCACAGATTCTGCTTAAGGGTATTTGTAGATAAAAGTTTTCCTGTGTCCCACCTGACCCACAGTCAGGACAAATCTCTCTCACCCGCCAGTCCCTCAGCTGCTCGGACCCAAATAAACACACAAAGGCTTATATTAATTAAAACTGCTTGGCCATTAGCTCAGGTCTACCACTGACTAGCTCTTACATTTAAACTCAGCCCATTTCTGTTCATCTATATGTCGTCACATTATCCATGGCTTTACCTATGTGCCGTCACATGCTGCTCCCTGGACAGCAGGCTAGTGTCTCCTGACTCAGACTTTCTCTTCCCAGAATTCTCCTTGTCTGCTTATCCTGCCTGGCTACTGGCCAAGCAGTGTTTTATTAAACCAATGTACAAAAGCATTATCCCACAATAGGTATTGCCTCCTTCACTATTACATCATCACTGTACTAAAACCTGTTGATTCTGGTTCTGACTTTTCGCCAAGCTCTATACAACCCCATGTCAAAATTACCCCTAAGGACATTTCTCCATGAATCACTCAAATCCAACACAAAACAAGAAGAGTTAAATCCTCCCAGCCTCCCACAATGACACCATCATAGAGCCTCCTGGTGCCCCTTGGTTTTGATATTCACCATACCTGTGACAAAATACTTTAAGCATTTAACAAGGCTCTCCCATCCAGTCAATTGCCATAGATTAGTGCATAAATCAAAGAAAAGGAAGTTGACAGAACCAGGGGGTAAGTGTTATAGGAAGAGATAGGGATGTGAACATACATTATCAGCAGCTCGGGAAGCAACTGTCCTAAGAGAACCATTGTACTAGCCAGATTTACTGTACCATCTGGAAAAAAATTACTGTGATCTTTGCAAGTCCAGAAGAGGACAACAGCCACTTCATGAGCAGCAAAAGAGACTCAACTAGATACTTGTGCATCCACATGCTCATGGACTCACTTTTTCCAAAATATGTGTCTAAAAGCAATGTTTCTCTCTTTGGGTAAGACAAAGAGAAGGCAGGAAGAGAGAAACAGTTCAAGGCTCAGGACCACATCACAGGGAGTGTGGAAACAACTCAAGACCATACATGACAGCTGCACACGTCACTGTCTGTCACTAATTGTATGGACTAGACTTCTATGGCCGTGTTAGATATTCTCTTTGGTCACCCCCAGTAGGTATGATTCCCTAGCATCAGCCCAGATTCTCCAGCTGTCTTGCCATGTTTGCTGGTGTCAGCATAGACATGGCTGTGGTAACAAGGCATTCTTAACACATCCATGAGGCCATGACTACATCAGGATTCTCCTAACTTGGAGAAGCCAACTTCAGGGCTGACTGAATGGAAGGCCAATGCCTTGCTTCTCTATAGGACAACCCCAGACTCTAGGTAACACAGTTCAGCTCTTTAGAGAAAGAAAGTGGTTGGGCTCAACTGGGCACCTGTACATTCAGACATCTATGACCTTATTTTTTCCAGAATCATTGGTTGGGTACATAACCAGGTATCAAATCATTATATGAGGTCTGACAAATGTCTGGGACACAACTTAAAACTATATCTGCCAACCTTATCAACCTGTCATTTGAGGTTTTAAGACTTCATGTGATTCCCAATGTTTTCTCTCTCTCTCGCTCTCTCGCTCTCTCGCTCTCTCGCTCTCTCGCTCTCTCGCTCTCTCCCTGACTCATGGTTGTGGAGCACCATGTGAGCTCTCAGATGTTCCTACACTCTGCTATCATGGACTTTAGCCATCTAAAACCATAAACCAAATAATCCCATGCTTTCTTTTAGCTTGCCCTTGGTTGTGGTGTTTGTATCATATCATAGCAATGGAAAAGTAAGATAATAAGTGATTTGGGTTGTGTGTACATAAGAATTTTATATTTAATGCAATGCACTATTTGTAACCTCAGATTCTCTCTGGACTTCTGTGTTCAAAATGATTAGTACAGGTGAGAACTCTTAGCTCCCGGATCCTGAAGAACTGCCTAACCTACTTCTAATAAATACTTCAAAACATTCTCACTATGTTGTCAGGTGCAAAGCATCTTCCTTTTATTTTTCAGTGCTGCTTATCAAAGCCAGTATCTCAATTGTGCTGCACAAGCATTCCTCACTGAGCTCCACCTCCATACCCCACTCATTTCTTTGTGGATTCGGGAAGCTATTTCAAAGCTGTGACTTACTGTGGCCTACAACTCTTCCACACTGTGGTTAGGCGGATTCCTAAGCTAGAATCATGGAGCAGTACAAAGGTCAGACACAGAAAACATGCACTGTGATTATGACTACTGAACCTCTTGGATTTTAAAAAATAAAGAATGGCATGGGTTTGTGGATGGTTTTAAGCCTTAAGATTTAAGTTATTTACTTTGATTTAACCTGACCTTGTTAGTAAATTATATATAAAAGGATATAATTGACCATAGAGAGTGATGTTTTTTAATAAGCTTACTAATTAGACATAAAAATTCTCAGAAAAGCACTAGATTTTGTAAATTTGTAGATTAATTTGGGATGTTTACCATATTAAGAATTTACATAGACAAAATTGCTATTTCACTTCCCTAGGCCATGCCAGTTCTTAAATATTAGGGGGGAAATGTAATTTAATGACCAATTATTAAGTGCTCTTTTCCCTAAGTGGGAAAGCTTGTCCTTCTTCTGTTATATCACTCAGGGTATAACTTCTTGAAGGTAGATGTATTCAATTGATTTCTGGTATAATATCCTAGGACAGTTTTATTAACTCCATGGGTTTTCAATTAATAATAATTAAATGCATTTTTTCAGACTCAATCACTGATCGATTCATAGTAATTACCTCAATGGGACCACAAAGTGGAGCCTGAAATAACAGTTTAACTTCATCTGTATTAAATTACTAGGTTAGGCTTTGCAATGAAATTCAATGGGTAATGACAAAGATAAATGCCCAAGGGGGTGGGAATGGTATGAAGTGATTAAAGAGAGCAACACTGACCTTTTCTTAAAACTGTAATCACTTTACAGCCTCGTCTCTTCACCAATAATTATTAATTCCCAATATTTTCCAATCCTTCTGGGCATAATAAAAGAGAAAGATTGCATATAAAAAGAGACTTATTTTCTGGCCCCACATAGGAATAAATACCAAATCTGAGTCTAATTATCCAGCATCACATTAGTCCCCTAAGAAAAAAATAAATATAAAGTTTTTAAAACATGTTTAATATTTTAGTCTCTTTAATATTAATAGAAAGCCTTCTTTCTCATTACCACAGGAAATAAATACACAGCGTACATTGTTATTTCTTTTAATTTCCAAAATGTAAACTATATCTTCCTCCTGCTTTTTTCCTTGTGTTCTCTTCAAAATAGTGGAGCTTTAGACCCACTAATTCAAGCACAGTAAGATACACAACTGTTCCTAGAAAAAGGAGTCTCCTAGAGTTCAGCTAGGGAAAAAGACTGACAACCCATGATGGATGCCCTGAAGCTGCTGTCACAACATCCCAGCATGAGCTGGGAGGAAGGGCATCTACAAAGAGTCCAACCTGCTCAGAGCTCAAACAGGGTGAGTGGCTCCAGATGTGGTAATGCATATTTTTAATTCAAACACTCTGGGAGGCAGATACAAGTGGGTCTCTGTGAATTCAAGGCCAGCCTAGTCTATATAGCAAGTTCTGGACTAGCCAGGGTAACATAATAAAACCCTGTTTCAAAGCGCACACACACACACACACACACACACACACACACACACACACGGTAAGGAGAGTGGAAAGCATACAAACCCAGTGGCCTAGCATGGAATATAAACACCAAGCCTGGTAAGAGGATTCCATGATAGCCCAGCACAGGGCATCTCACCCCAAGTGTAGAGTGTCCACATGAACAAGGAGATGGCAGAGAAAATGGTATGCAAATAGGATTGATAGAATAAGTCAATAAAGGATGCTACCAGTTCCGTATGGTCAAAGGGAGTCAACACAAATATGGAAAGGAACAGAACTAGAAAGACCCCTTCCTGTCAGATAGGATATGGTGGTATGTGAACTCACTGTCCCAACATAGGGACACAGAAAAACATATCCAAATAAGTGTGTCTTGACCCAGCCCTACAAACCCTTAGCTCTACAAACCCCTAGCTCTCTCCACAAAGAGTTCCTGGGAACACAGTCCCCAAAAAGCAGTGAATACACCTAACACCCAGATCTTGTATTGTTAGTACAATTCTCTTATAGGAAACATAGTTTCCTGGAGAATAGATGATCCTGAAGCTGGAGCAGGACATGTGAGATGATCCCAGAACATCCTGTGTCAGAGAGCAAGAAAGCACTCAGAGAATGAAGAAGAAATGCCCCTTAGAGGGAGGGGCTGTCACTTGGAAAATCAGGGCTGATAAGCATCAAACTTGAAATAGAGATTATAAGCTGATGCAGCAACACAAGTTGCAGTGACTGGGAGGTTGAAACAGAAGACAAATTGAGCCCAGCAGTTTGAGACCAGCCTGGGCAACATAAAAGAACCAGTCCAAAATAACAAATCAACAAAACAAGTACTTCTAGCCTACCTGATAAAATAGGAAGTTGCAAACACATTCACATTTAAATAAGTAAGTTGAAATTTTGGTGAAAACTCAGTTTCAAAGCATCAAGAACAGTGTCCTGGCTAGTTTTATGTCAATTTGACACAAGATAGAGTCATTTGAGAGAACCTCAATTGAGAAAATACCACCATAAAAATTGGGCTACAGGAAAGCCTATAAGGCATTTTCTTGGTGGTTGATATGGTAGAGCCCACTCCACGGAGGGAAGGGCCATCCCTGGGCTGGTGGTGTAGTTGGAGTGTTTCTATGTCCCACCTGGCCTGAAGTCAGGACAAATCTCTCTCACCCACCAGTCCTGCAGCCACTCAGACACAAGTCAACACGCAGAGGCTTATATTAATTAAAACTGCTCAGCCATTAGCTCGGGCTAACTACTGATTAACTCTTACACTTAAACTTAGCCAATTTCTGTTCATCTATATGTTGCCACGGGTTCCACGGCTTTACCTGTGTGCCCTTATGTGCTGCTCCCTGGATGGTGGGCTGTCTCCTGACTCAGCCTTCCTCTTCCCAGAATTCTCTTGTCTGCTTACTCAGCCTATACTTCCATATATACAAACATATACAAGTGTACAAAAAGCATTATCCCACAGCATGGTGGCCCCGGGTTCTATAAGAAAATAGGCTGAACAAGCTGTGGAGAACAAGCCAATAAGCAGCACTCCTCCATAGCCTCTGCCCAGTTTGAGTTCCTGCCTTTGGCTTTCCTTGGTGGATGGTGATTCCAGATATATAAGCCAAATAAACCCTTTCCTTCCCAAGTCGCTTTTGGTCATGCTGTTTCTTCAAAGCAATAATAACCTTAACTAAGTCAAACAGTGAGCAAATTTTTTAGTGTGTAAGCTTAGCAGACTTCATCCTAATCAGATGGTCAAAGTGTGCTGGTTTCATAATGGGACAGATCTAAATCATGTGATACTTGATAGGATGCTAAAATGAGATGAGAATTTGTAATATTCCTGCTGTACTAATCAGGGCTCCCCAGAGAGATGGGACCAGTAGGATAGACAAGCTGACAAACGAACAGAACAAGAAAGGGATTATTAGGAAAATTAATTATTCATTATAAAGGCTGAGGAATCCCATGATAGGACACTTAAAAGCCAAGGAACCAGAGAAGTCAGTATCATGATCATCCAAGTCCAAAGGCTTCAGAACCAAGCCAGTAGCATCTTCTCTACCTAAGATCAAAGGCCTGAGATCCTGGGTCAAGGTAAGGGATGGGGGTGAGTCACCAATGCAAGCCCTGAAATCCAAACACCAAGGGCAAAAGAAGATTGCCCAGCTCCAGAAGAGAGAGACAATTCCCCTTCTCTCTGCCTTTCTGTTCAATCTGAGCACCCAGCTAATAGGACATTGCCTTAGCAGAACTTCCCACTCGGTGTGTTAAGTCACATACCAGTCTCCTCTGGGAAGATCCTCACATAAACACAGGAGAGAGTCAACCATTACTTAACAACAGGGACACATTCTGAACAATATGTTCTAGAGTGTTTGGACACAAATCTAAATGGTATAAATCAGTCATCCCATATGCTTGTTTGATACATTCAGTGATGCCAATAAATATATCTTACAATAAACTTGTTTATATAAGCAGGAGTCTACCCAAAAATAGCCATTAAGTTAGTTGTGTGCCTGTAATCCTGGCACTCAAGGCATGGGGGCGGGGAAGACAGCAAATTTGAAGTCAGCTTTGGCTACCTAGATACACTCTTGAAAAACCAAAAGGAAACTACGGAAAAGCATAGTAACTACTAAATCAGTAACATAGTCCTTTTTTCTTCTTTTCTCTTTTTTGGTTTTTCTTAGACAGGGATTCTCTGTGTAGTCTCAGCTATTCTGGAACTTACTCTGTAGACCAGACTGGCCCCCAAACACAGAGATCTACATGCATCTGCCTCCCGAGTGCTGGGATTAAAGGTATGCACCACCACACCTGGCTAACATGGTCATTTTTATTATTATCAAGTAGGAACTGTATATAACTGTATTGCTCTACTTTTCTAGGCTGGTAGTAGATTTATTTACACCACAAACCTGTAAGTACTGTTCTGAGCTATAACATTAAGATGTCCACATAGTTACTAGGTAACTGGAAGTTTCATGTCCGTTATAATCCTATGGGATCACTCCTGACTTAATGCCAATATGGGGTACATGACCACAATGCTTTGTCATCGCTCAACTCTCCCTTAATCCAGGTAGTTCACAACTAACATTAACCATCTTGTATACCAAAGACACACAGCCTGAGGTGTAATCATGAAGAAACACAGATGATTTCACATTAACACACACTTTATACCTAAATGGCTGATGAAAAGTGTAGTCTCGAAAGCCAAAGGTACTCAAAACTTCCCAAACAAAGGAAAAGGAAAGTGTGGAGCATGCTGATTCTGAAAGGGCCCTTTGCTACCAGGCATGCAAACAGAGCAACTCTGTCAACGTCCTGGTGTGGATGGTCTCTTGTACTTATGTAGACTACCTGTGCGGAAACACATGCTGAAGTCTCAGAGAGTTCTTAAAGCTAAAGGCATCAGGTCAAACTTACTCTCTGATTGTCGGGAAAGCAAAACCATTTCTGTCTTGTGCCGTGCTTATAACGTTTCCCATGGTTCTAAATTTTAAAATATATTTTTTTCTTTTTATTTAAAATTTCTTCATGCTATATATTTTGATCATATTTTCCCTCTCTCAACTCCTCCCAGATCTTTCCCACCTCCTCACCCACACACCTTATACCCCCCTCTCAAGAACAAAGAAAATCAAAACAAAAATCATTAAGACCACAAAAGCACTTATGAACTCACACAGACTGTGACATGCGTAAGACCTGTGCAGGTTGAAATCAGACAAAATCCCAACACTGAGAAGGGGAACTCAACACAGCCCTCCCCTAACCAAGAACCTATTCGCAATGGATACCTGCTGAGAAAAGGAAACCAGTTGTCTCCAATGCAGTGTCGCTAAGTTCATCAACCACACTCCAAGGCAGGTCCCATGCCCAGGTGTAGTTGGCCAACACAAAACAAACTCCAGAGTTTTGTTGCTGCTGGTGCTGTTTGTGGGCTTTCTACTTCATTTTGCTTTGTTTTGGTATTTTTTAAATATATTTTTAAGATAAATATTCAGAGGCAGGCAAAATCTCTGAGTTCAAAGCCAGCCCGGTCTACAGAGTTAGTTCCAGGACAGCCAGAGCTATACAGAGAAACCCTGTCTCAAAAATAATAATAATGATGATGATGATGATTAATAAATAATATTCAGTTTGGCATGTTCCCAGGTTTGGGTTTCTATACTTTCAGTATTATGTAGCGTGCATCTGGAAGTCCTTGGGTGAAACAGTGTCAATCATCTGTATGTATTTATCAGACTGCCAGAAGAGATGGGCACTCAATGGCACTGCCTGGCTGAGCTAATAGGAAGGTATTGATCACCTTACTCATATTCTCAATTGTTGCTTCTTCCAATCAATGTTAAGGATGCTGTATTAGTTTGGTTCTAAGACTGTGGTTAAGACACCATGACCAAGGCTACTTTTATAAGATAGAGGTATTTGGGCTTACAGTTCCAGGGGACTATGGTCCAGGACGGCAGAGAGAAGGCATTACAGCAGGAACAGGAAGCTGAGAGCTCACATCGTCAACAGCAAATGTGAAGCAAAGAGTGTGAACATGGAACGGCTTGAGTCTTTAAACTCTCAGAACCACTTCCAGTGACTTCGGTCAACAAGGCCATAGCTCCTGAGCCTCCCCCAATTAGCACCTCTGACTGGGGGCCAATCTTTCAAATGTCCAAGACTATGGGAGTCATTTCTTATTCAAGCCACCATAATGCCTCTATCAAAATGGCAATGCTCCAGTAATTTTCTCACTCTTTATACCTCTACTCCAATCTCACCTAAACCTACTTCCCAAATTAAATGAAATAATAGCAGTACATATCCTCAACCATTTCTTGCTGTCTAGGTTTTACTTGTTATTTTTTTCTTGCCTGTCCATCATCTTCCACACACAGTCCTCTATTTACCAGCTTCCATGTAACTGTTTTATATGCACATTATACATTAGGCTACGTTTTGAAATTTTTTCCTTGGCATCTGGACAAACATCTTGAGCCATGATACAGGGAGTTGCCTAAGGGAAAGCGGCCCCTTGCTTTGCCAGCACAGCCATCTGCATGTGGGTAGCGTTGTGGAAAGATCTAGACAGCTTCACTGTATTTGCCATTAATATTTTATATTTTCAAGTAGTGGAAAAATAAGAAGATGGAGTGGTTGGTACTATGAAAAATATAGGTTCCACAAAAAATAACACTATTGAGAGAAAGATGAAAACAGCAGGCATGCCAAAACTATAGTTGTTGACACTTTCTTGGCTGTTCTTCGGGCTTCACCTGGGCAAAGCATGTTCTGACAGAGGATGAGTCTCAAAACTAAAGAACATACATGACATGTGGGAAGTATGCTCCAAACCTGTGCTTGTTAGTATAATTAAGACCTTCCTTATAAACAGGCTTGATATTCAAGTTTCATGCTCTTTGAGGAAGGCAAGACATAGGCAGAGGCGAATACACAGACCTGAGCACACATGCAGACATGAACATCCCCCAGCACTGGCTCTTACACCACACTCAGACTCAGGAGCAAATGCAGGCACAGGGGCAGACCCAGATGCAAGCATTGGCATAGAGAAATACACATAAGCCCAGGCTGGGGCACACACCAGCAAAGGCAGCTGCAACACACACAGAAACACCATGATCTATGAAGTGCAAATTGCCCACAAGCTTCCCAAGAGAGAGAAAAAGTTCACTCTTTGCTTAAAGTTCCAGGGCGGCAATTTTCAGCAGCCACGGCCTGGGACAGGAGGGGCTTTTGAGAACTTGTACTTGCAACACAAGTATCCTCACCTCAGCAATGATGTTAAATTACCAACCTCCCATAGTGAGCCCCATAAATCTTATGTATGAGGCCTTTAAACAGACTGCAACCTACAGCTCCAGAGAAGCTAGAGCCTTCATCCAGTAGCTGATGGAAGCAGATGCAGAGATCCACAGCCAAGCACCAGGCCAAGCTCTGGAAGTCCAGTCAAAGAGAGGGAAGAGAGATTATATGGGCAAGAGGGGCCAAGATTGTGATGAGAAAGTCTACAGAGACAACTGAACCAAGCTCCTAGGAACTCACAAACTTTAGACCGACAGCTGTGGAACCTGCATGGGACCAGACTAGGCCCTCTGTATAGAGGAGACAATTGTGTAGCTTGGTCTATTTGAGGGACCCCTGGCAGCGGGATCAGGATCCATCCCTGGTGCACGAGCTAGCTTTCTGGAGCCCATTACCTATGGTGGGACAGCTTGCACACCCTTGATGCAGGGGGGAGGGGCTTGGACCTGCATCAACTGAATGTCCAGGTTTTGCTGATTCTGCATGGGAGGTCTTACCCTTTTGGAGGAGTCAGGGGAGAGGGGAAAGGAGGAGGAATGGGAGGGGGATCTGTAGTTGATATGTAGAATAAGTGGGAAATTTTCTTTAAAAAAAAAAAAGAAAAAGAAAAAGAAAGAAAGAGAGGGAGGGAGGGAGGGGAGGAGAGGGAGGGAGGGAGGGAGGGGAGGAGGGAGGGAGGAAGGAAGGAAGGAAGGAAGGAAGGAAAGAAGAGAGAGAGAAAGAAAGGAAGAAAGAAAGAAAGAAAGAAAGAAAGAAAGAAAGAAAGGAAAGGAAGAAAAGAAAGAAAGAATTATTCTTTTTGGCTATAGTTCTGGTTAAAGCCAAGACTGACATTTATTTATTTGTTTGTTTGTTTGTTTGGTTGGTTGGTTGGTTGTTTGTTTGTTTGGTTGGTTGGTTAGTTGGTTTTTTGAAACAGGGTTTCACTGTGCATCTCTGGTGGTCCTGGAATGAACTTGGTAGACCAGGCTGACCTCGAACTAACAGAGATCTACCTGCTTCTGCCTTCCCAGTACTAGGATTAATGGCATGCACCATCACCACTCCACCTAAGACCTAAAGACAGAAATTATTGCCAGGTATAGTGGCATATGTCTTTTTTATGATTTATTTATTTCTATTGTATGTGCATTGGTGTTTTGCTTGCATATATGTCTGTGTGAGGGTCAGATCCCCTAGAACTGGAGTTATGGACAGTTGTAAGCTGCCATGTGGGGGCTGGGAGTAGAACCTGGGTCCTCTAAAGGAGCAGCCAGTGCTCTTAACCACAGAGCCATCTCTCCAGTCTCATCAATTCTTATGTAAGCTTTTCACTTGGGATCAAAGTTCAAACTCAATTCTAAACTGTGTGTCTTGCCTTTCTTTTTGCATTTTAACGTGAAACATCTAGAATGGAGGCCAGCCAAAGATAGAGAATGTAAAACAGAAGAAGGAGGAAAGAATAAAGGAGTGGGGAAGGGCACTAAGACAAGGACAAGGAGGCAAAAGAAAAGACAAAGAAGGAGCAAAGGATAGAGAGGGAGAACGAGGAAGATAACAAAGGCTAGACATGATGGCATTCATCCTAACACTTGGGAGCCAGAGGCTGGGGGATTTCTGGGAGTTCAAGGCCGGCATGGTCTGCACAGATTGATCAGGGTCAGCTAGTGATGCAAGGGGAGAGCTTGTCTAAAAATAAAGTATAACAGAAAGATGCCACTTGCTCAGAAGAGCACAGCTTGACGTCATGACCTTTTGATATGTCAGTCAACTTGGAGTGTTCCTCCTCACTTCTGTCATAACCTCCTCTTTTTTGTCAGTATTGAAAGGTCAAGAGCATATGGCCATGGACTTTGTCATCGGTTTCTAGTTTCCAAGCCACCATTGTTAATTATCAAGGACAATACCATCTGCATTTGTAGCATGTGTCTTGCATTCTGAAGCACCATACCATCACCTGAAGAGCACCATATGTTTGTGCATGTGTATGTGCATTGTGAGACTGTGTGTATATGTGTGTGCTTGTGTGTATATGTTTGTGTACCTATGTGTTCATGTGTATGCATGCATGTATATGCTTGTGTGTGTGCCTTTGTGCACGTGTGTACCTTTGTGTGTATGTGCATGAGTGCATGTGTGTATATGTGTACATGTGTGTGTTTGTGTGTATGTATCATGCATGGATAAACTGAGACCTAACCGTATATAATCATGAAAAACAAATTGGGAAGAGAAAGAACAAGGTGTTACCAATTGCATAAAAACCAAACTTTATCTCAAATCTCCGTCCTTATGTTCAAAGTCTATGTTTTAGATTTTTTTCCCATTTCATTGTACTTAAGATATTTAAGTATGTTATGTATGTTCTGTATGCTCAAAGTAAATACAAAATAAAGAAATTTTACTTGCTCATACATAGAAAAACTATATTTCTAGTTTCTTTGAGTATGGTCAGGCCATCCTCATAAAACTAAGAAATGAAGCCACTCCATACGTCATACATAAGAAAACAGAATATATAATATGCCAAAGTACTTCTGGATTGTAGGATTTTAAATTTTAGACCAATTGTATGTTACTGTGTTTGCTAAACTTCTTAAAATGACCATGTATTATGTTTGTAAGTAAGTGCCTTTCTGAGTCTAAAACAACAGCAACAAGAATATAAAATTGTTCAGTGGGTTCAAGCTCTTATTGGCAAGCCTAACAACCTGAGTTTGATTCCTGAGGTCCATGTGGTAGAAGGAGAGAACCAACCCTTGTAAGTTTTCCTCTGACCTCTACATATGTTCCTAAACATGCGCACACACACACACACACACCATGCACACACACACACACAAACAATAAAAAAAAATCTAATGAACTATGTAGACAAGGGAAACATAAGAAAAAAATTAAAACCACTAACATCTGCCATGTTTCCTTTATATAAATACAAGAAGTTATAGGAATCATATTCAAATAACGGTCACCAAAATGCAAAATTAATAATGGCATGGTAGTGCATGCCTATTGCAACACTCTAGAGAAGGAGGCAGGAGTTCAAGGACAGCCTGGGCTATATAATGATGCTAAGAGAAATTTTATTTACTTGTACGATAAAAACAAATTGGCAATGTTTCAGATTATAAACCAACCAGCCTAGGCTGCCACTCTGTTATTGCTTCTTTTAATCTAGAAAACCAATGCTGTTTTGCTATCCTACCCCTCAAAGATCTGCAAGGCTTGGTAACCAGTCAACAGCTACACACACACACAACATGTCTGCTTCTGCAGGGGACTGGCAACAGCAAGGCGCTCAGAGGAGGACAGTAGCTAAGTCAAATTCAGCACAATAACTCAGGGGATGCTACTGAGGACTTCACAACACTCCTTTGAGGAAAGATTCCTTGCTGATCTTAGTTAGTATCAGGAATAGCTCCATTCCATCAGTTTGGAACTTATATCCCTCTGGACATCATGCTGGGGAGTTTAGAGAGCTCTCTGGCCAACGTGAGCAAGGAGGCTCATCTTTACAGTGTATTTCATACAACAGCGCAACTCATATTTCATAACACAGAGCTTCACTGTGGATTAGGAGGTGTGGCCTTGTTGGAGGAGGTGTGTCACTAGGGGCTGACTTTGAGGTTTCAAAGGCCTGCACCATTCCCAGTGAGATCTCTCTGCTTCATGGTTGCCTCTAAAGATGTAAGCTCTCAGATGTTACTCTAGCACCATGCCTGCCTGCCTGCTGCTATGCTCCCCACCATGATGGCTGTGGACTCCAACCTTCGAAAACTAACCACCTCTTTCTTTTACAGGATGCCTTGATCATGGTGTCTTATCATAGCCATAGAAAAGTAACTAAGGCCTTCTCTACATCTTTCTCCCTTGTTGAAGGCTCTCATATGCTTATCTTCTTGTTTTCAGCTGTATTTATCTTTTCACAACCTAGTAAATATTAAATAATTTCCTGGGGTATAAAATACCATTAACAAGTAAATGCATATATACGTCTATACATAAATACATGTACATACACATACAAAATGTGTTCTAAGTATGAAAACCTAAAGTAATGTTTTGGATGTATCAGTTACTATGCCCTTAATGTGTTATAAACAATAAGTGGAAAGTTTATATCCAAAGTATCTATTTCAGGATCTGAATTCAACCACATGATCCTCTTGGCTTCACTATGCTGCTGCTCACCTTAGCATGTCAGCAGAATTTGCCACTATGCTCAGGAGGAAGCAGAAAGATTTCCCACCTCAAGGCACTCTCCCTCTACCTGTAAAATCCCTGAGAGTTTGATTCCAGAGTTAGAGGTAGGAGAAGACTGGAGCCAGACAGAGGAAAGCAAAGAGAGAATCATGTTAATGTAATTCTATCTGATCATACAAAGAGCTGTAACTGCCTCCAGTTTTTAAAAATAAAACCAGCTGCAGGCTGAGTTGATGCATTGTTTGCTGCATTAGTGCATCACTAAATGCAGGCATGGACTCTGACCACGAGGAAACCAAGTGTGCTGAAGGCATTCCAAAGGAAACCAAAGTGAGTGTGTGAAATGGAGGAGAGACAGAAGAAACAAGGACCACAGGAAGTGTGACAAAATGTTATGCTATGCAAAGTCTTCCTTTTGATTACAAACAACATTAAAAATGTTTTTAATGTTATCGCATCAGCTTGATAGTCACACACACACACACACACACACACACACACACACACACTAAGAAAAACATGCTTTTGATTTCTAAGCTTTGAGGACTACATCTGCGTGAAGCTAACAATGGACATATGCATCTCTAACCAGTCACTGCTGTGACAGCATATTTTTGAAATGATTCTGTTCAAAGGGCAGGTAAATTTTTTATCCAAAGCCTCTCTTAGAGATTTCATGTAGGAAAGACTCTGAGGAAAGCTGCTGGTGCTGCTGCTGGTGGCTGCTGCTCCCACCTCAAAGCTTCAGAGGCTGGCTTTTGGTAGAACCCATAGCTAAAGTGGGAGCTCTAAAGCAGGCAGCTTAGAGTCAAAGTTCAGCTTGGCACACACAAATTTTTGCAAACCTTGACTAGGCACAACTAAATCGTATTTCCTAGAATCACAAACAACACAGCACCGAGGGAAACTGGAATCCTAGAGTTCCCATTGAGACATTCAAAGAAATTCTTGAAATGGCTTCAGTGTTAAAAGCCCAGACCATACCCTGCTCAGGTCATGCCACATGAAACTGTCTCCCTCCTTCCTTACAGCTTACTTGTACACAGTCCCAGGCTAACAGACTCTGAGCTATCAGAGGCCACCAGTGACACACTCACATGATAGATACACATTGGCTAAATGAGCCCCACATCCTCAAGGTCACACATCCCTTCCTTGGAATACAAGACCCTTTTCCTGTTCCCTGCCACCCAGGAATCAGAAACAACCTGTACTTTGGACCTATCCTCAAACAAACATGAGGCAAAGATGCTCCCCTTTCCTCTGAGCCCTGTAAGAATGGTCCCCCACTCCATGTGTAGGCTGATCTCTCCTCAGATTCCCCCACCATGCTATCGTCTTTCTATAATAATTCACTCTCTAAATCTCTTACCCAAAAGGACACTCCATCTCAGCGTCTTTTGAGTCCCAAACTCAAAATCTTTCTCTAGGAAACTGTCTAAAGTTATATTTCTTCTAAAATAATGTTTCACAACTTGTTCCACAGAGCACATAATGAAATGAGCTTCAAATGCTTCTGCTAGCTCTGTGCATAAAGAATGTGGTAATGCAAGACTTGGAAGTGTGTAGCTGTACCTCAAGCATTCCAGAAGCTGAAGCAAGAGGATCAAGAGTTCGAAGCTAGTTTGAGCTACATAACAAAGCCATGTAAGAAAGGGAGAAAGGAAAGCAAGAGAGAGGAACAGAACTACTGAACTATATAACCCAAGCATGCAATCATGTGACCTCCCTACCACCGTGTTAAGAGGACTACTTCCGTTCCAGAGCATGCAATGTTCTCTTCTGGCTTTTGTGGGCTCCAGAAAACACACATGGTGCGCATAAACTCACTCGGGCTCCCACAAATACTCATAAATAATAAGTAAATAAATCTTTTAAAAAATAATAACTCTTCAGCTTGCATGAGTCTTTCTCCTCTTTAGAAAAGATATAGCCAATATACGGCTTAAGCCAGGAGCCAGGGTGATTGCTCAGTCACTAGAATGCTTACATGAAGAACACAAGGGCTTGAGTTTGATTCCTAGAATCTATGTTATTAAAAAATAAAAAATGTTGGTTGTGGTGGTGTTTCCCTTGTTTCCCATTTCATAGATTTCTTTCCACTCCTCAAAAACACTGGCTTTGGTTTATATCTTGTATCTGTGTGTGAGTGTGTATGTATATACACATGTGTGCGGGTATACATGTGTATATGTGCATGTAGAGGCCATGGGACAATGTCTGGTATCACTCTTCACATGCCATCCACCTTTTTCCCCTTGAGACAGGTCTCTACTGGCCTAGAACTTACCCAAGTAGGCTGACAAAATCACAGGAGCAGGCGCCATAAGCTTCATGGTGGCAGGGCCAGGGGGAGTGTGGATTATGGGTTGAGATGGTAGAGAGAACCATTTGGAAAGGGTTGATAAATGGACAGAGTTGAAGAAAAAGGGTTGTAACCAAAAGAAGAAATCAAGGTGAAATATTTCAAGGAATGGCAAGGCCTGGGCTGTAGGCACACCAGCAGCAGTAGCAGCAAAGCTGAAGTCAGAGGATGATAGAAAGGATCTGGGTGGGTTGTTAGAATATTGGAATCATAAAGCTGAGTCAAGCCCTCAGAGTTCTGAATCACCAGCCAGTGTTTTGATGTGTAATGTACACAAATATGGCTGTCTAACACACTGGAACCTTGCCTTATTCTCTAGTGATCTTCTGGATCACAGTCTGTGTCACCCAGACTGGTTTATTTCAAATGCTATAGAACATAGTCTACAACAAAACCTTAACTCATTGTTCCTGTCCTTGTTTACTAGAATAAATTGCATAGAAACTGATGAATCTTTGGAACAAACATAGTGAAGTAGTACTTCTATTTCAAGATATGCAATCATGAAAATATGAACTTTATTATTGCCTTCAACCAAATATTTTCTCTTTAATGGCAATGAAAATGATATGTTGACATTTCACAAATATAATAGAATTACTCTTTAAAAAGCAACTCTCTTATATATTCCATGTTTAGTATATTCTATATTTCAAAGTTGCTACATTTTTATTAATTAAAACTGTCTAGGGCTGGAGACATGGCTTAGTAGTTAAGAACATATACTGTTCTTGCAGAGGACCCAGGTTAGGTTTCCAGTGCACACATAGGACAGCTCACAATTGGAGTTCCAGGGGATCCTGGACCTGCTTCTGTCCTCCAAGGGCACTTGCACACATGTGGTGCACATAACCTCATGTAGACACACACACACACACACACACACAATGAATGAATAAAAAAATGTATCCCCCTGCCTGGTATGGTGTAATCCCAGCACTTGAGGAGGTTGAGGAAGGAAAACTGTGCATTAAAAACCAGTCTAAAAAATATAGCATGACCTTAGGGGAGAGCAAGAGGCTCTCCTAATGCTATAATGGAAGTAGAAGAATTTTGTTACCAACTCAGTAACATATATGCTTTTGCCATTTCCAGAAAATACATTTAATTTTTTACATTTGTTTTGTGTGTGTGTGTGTGTGTGTGTGTGTGTGTGTGTGTGTGTGTGTGTGTCCATGCATGCTCGAGCATGAACACATGCCACAGTGGACATGTGGAAATCAGAGGACAACCTGGGGAAGTCAGTTTACTCCTTCTACCGTGTGGGTGCCAGAGATGAACTCAGGCTTGACAACAGGTACTTTTACCCACTGAGCCATCTCACTGGTCCACATTTTAAAAATTTCCCATAGTGAAATTATGGGCAAATAAAATAGAAAATGAGAAATCTAGAAATTGTATCAGAAGTATCAACTATGTCACATTTTTTGGATGTTTTTAAGGCAGCCCAAGGAAGAGTTCTTGGCTTCTGTCAGGAAATGACCAGAAAATAGTTTTAATAGCATGCCCACCTCAAAGTAACTAGTGGATCGCCACTCAACCAAACTGTCTCAAAGATTTTGGAGCTTCTTTATTTGAAGAAATATTCACACCAAGGACTATCCTTTTATTAAAAAAAAAAAAAAAAAAAAATTCAGCCGGGCGATGGTGGCGCACACCTGTAATCCCAGCACTCGGGAGGCAGAGGCAGGTGGATCTCTGTGAGTTCCAGGCCAGCCTGGTCTACAAAGCGAGTTCCAGGACAGCCTCCAAAGCTACAGAGAAACCCTGTCTCGAAAAAAACAAAAAACAAAACAAAACAAAATTCTCAGTGTAGTCTGACTTTGAAACCCCTTGCACGGAAGGCAAAGCTTTATTGTCATAACAAAAGAAAAGGTTCAAAATGCGAGAGGTGCTGTTTCTAGTTGAAAATCACAAATGCAGTTTAAGAGCATGCCTCTGAGAAGGTTGAGAGAGACAGAGACAGAGAGACAGAGAGACAGAGAGAGAGAGAGAGAGAGTTGTTCGGCAGGGAAGAGAGAGAAACTAGGTAAAGTGAAGATCGCAATCCGTGGCGAATGGCTCACGCTTGTGTGCTTCTTCTTGAGTTCTGTGTCTCCTACCATCTACCAGCCTCATCTAGCACAAACAGTATAAGATGCCCCGTGGTGGTGTTTAATGCTGTGAGAATCTATCACTTCTGCTTACACAGAAGCAGGACTATACTAGCAATACTACTTTTTAGATTGATTTCTTATGTGTATGAGTGTTTTGTTGTGTGCACGTTTGTATACCTCATTTGTGTCTGGTGCCCACAGAGGTAAGAAAAAGGTGTCAGATCCCCTGGAACTGGAGTTACAAATGGTTATGAGCCACCGTGTGGGTACCTGGAGTCTAACCCAAGACCTCTATGAGAGCCACAGGTGCTCTTGACCACTGAGCCATCTCTTCAAGCCCCCTCCCCCCCACCACAATACTATTTTTAGATATGAAGATGCTGAAACTGAAATAGGTGTTGAACCATAAAGGATTATAGTGATGACGTGACTTGTTCTGTTGATGTGAATTCTTGGAAGGTCATCCGCCCTTGCATTCACCCTCCTCTGACCTCAGGCCCAGTTTCCCAGACCCATGTGATTTGGTCCACATCAGTGCTGACTAATCACATTGATTCCTCTCTCAAATGTGATGTCACTTCTGCTTTGTCTTCAGGGACAGAAAAGATGCCCTACGTGTTATGAGAGACAGGATGACTCAGGGTAGGTGAACTCCATCTGTTTTGTATTTTTCATAATAATAATTTATCCTTGTCTTGGTCACTGTTCCATTGCTGTCAGGAGACACTACAGCCAAGTTAACTATAGAAGGAAACATTTAACTGGGGGCTTGCTTACAGTTTCAGAAAGCTAATCTATTAGAATGGCTGGGAGCATGGAGGCAGGCGGGTAGACATGGCACTGGAGAGCTCACATCTGACCGGCAAGTTGCTAGCAAAGAGAGAGGTAGCAGGAGTGAGCCTGGGGGGCTTTTGAAACCCCAAAGCCCAACACCTCCTCTGACAAGGTTGCACCTACTCCAACAAGGCCACACTTCTTAATCCTTCCTAAATAGTTCCACTAACTGGGTACCAAGCATACATACATGAGCCTCTGGGAGCTGCTCTCGTTCAAACACCACAATCCTTGGATGATTTAGTGACTTCAGGGCTGAGTATGAATGAGCACATGCTGTGTGTGATCTCAGCAGGTCAACCTTGCCTCTTCAGTCTACTGTATGAGGATGAGGATGAGCACATGCTGTGTGTGCTCTGAGCAGGTCAACCTTGCCTCTTCAGTCTGCTGGACCTCCAGTGGTACTGAAGACTAGATGTGCCCTATCCTCCCTTTGAACCCTTTTGGTTTCATTTTCATAAGCAATGTGCCTCGTCTCTCACCAAGAATTTCATTATGATTGATGAGTTCACTGACAGAAAATTAATGGGCTAACTTGAGAATTAAGGCTATCTCACAGTACTCTCTTTTTTATTTTGAGCAAGAGAATTAATGGAAACAAAAGAATTAATAATTGGTTTTTTTTTTACTTTTTAAAGCAATACAATTAACATTTTTAAAGTTTCATTTATTTTTTACTTTTATGTATGTGTGTTCCCTTCATGTATCTACATGCACCACATGTGTGCAGTGCCCATAGAGGCCCAAAGAGGGCACTGAATCCCCAGAACTGGAGTTACAAGTAGTTGTGAGCCACGTTGCTGGTGTTGGGAACCAAACCCCGGTCCTCTGGCAGAACAGCAAGCATTCTTAACTACTGAGCCATCTCTCCAGTCCCCAAGGTGGATATTTAGAACAGACTTTTTCAAACGAATTGGCACTGGAAAGTGATTACTAAATAAATCATGCAGTGCTAAAACAATATACACAAGAAAATCATAAAACAAACATGTTCCTGTCAGACTAGGTGGTGCACAGCTGTAACGCCAGAACTGGGGAAGCTGAGGTCGGACTGACAGTTTGAGGCCAGCCGAGGTTACATAGTGAGACTGTCTCAGAAGAAGGAAGACGTCCCCTCTGGTATCATCACTTTCCAATGTCAAGGCTAGTTCTTCATCAAGAGAATGAAGTCAACTCACTCAAGATTTAACACAAGATCTCTTTGGATTCTAAGTGAATATTTCATACATTTTGTTTCACTTCTAAGTAATTACTTCAAATTTTCAATTTCTTTGACCACAAAATATATTCTTAAGTATAGGTTTGCTTTTCTGTTCATCGTGTCAAGATCAAACTAACTTGTTTGAAGAGCCAGATCTGGTGATGAGGACTTGTAATGCAGGTACTTGGGAGAAAGGTCAGGAGGATTTCAAGTGCAAAGCCTGCTTTGGCTGGTGAGGAAACTCAAGGCCAGCCCAATCAACTGAAGAAGAGAACAAATGCAAAAGCAGGGCCAGGTGTACAGCTTGGGTATAGAGTACTTAAACAATAGACCCTGGAAAATCCCCAGTACCACAAATACAATAACAATAATAACAATGTATGTAGATATTTCAAAATACCCTTGACCTTGTTCAAAAAATTTTAAACATGGCCTATAAAACTATATTTATTATTATGTGACTAAGATCAGGAATACTAAAGCATTTAACAAAATTTTCATATGACCTATCTCTGGAAACTTTGACTAAGAAAGATGTCTTTTTAAATAAATGGGGCTAGAGAGATGGCTTAACAGTTAAGATCACTCACTACTCTTGCAAAGGACCAGAGTTTTATGCCTAGAGCCCACACCCAGTGGCTTGCAACTACCCGCAACTCCAGCTCCATGGGACCCAATGCCCTCTTCTGGCCTCTACAGGCACTTGCATGTATACATACTCACCCTGACATACACATAAATAAGAAATGAATCTTGGGGGGGGGGGAGAAGAAATGAAAAATGCCCTCAAGATAATTCACTCAGGGGATAGAAAGATGGCTCTGCAGTTATCAGCTGGCTGCTCTTCCAAAGGACCTGGGTTCAATTCCCATCACCCACGTGATGACTTACAGCTATCTGTAACTCTACTTCCAGGGGATCTGACCCCTCTTCTGGCACCTTTAGGCAACAGGCATGCACATGGCGAATACACATGCATGCAGGCAAAACCCTCATACACATAAAATGAAAACAAATAAACCCTTCAGAGACATTTTGGAATGGGGGGCATGGGGGGATGGCAAGATGTATCAGCAGGCAAAGGCACTTGCAGCTAAGCCTGATGACCCAAGTTCAATCCCTGGCATCTACATGGCGGAAGAAGAGGACCAACTCTCAGAAGTTGTCCTTTGACCACACATGTGCTGTGACATGCATGCACTCATGTGCACGTACACACGCGCGCGCACACACACACACACACACACACACACACGCACGCTAAAAACAATTTTGAGAGAAAGAGAGGAAAGAGAATAAGAGAAAGAGACACCTCCATCACCCAGGAGGCTGAAGCAGGAATTTTGTCAAGTTGAGGCCAGCCTGGCTGCATAGTGAGTTTCAGGTCTGCTTGATTGTGATGTGACACACTGTCTCAAAAAAAAAAAAAAAAAAATTGAATCAAATAGATTACAAAAAGCACTATTTTCAAATCTGTGAGTAATCTACAGAACTTGAGGCAAGAGGCAATATAGGTTAGAAATTCTGGAACGGTCTCTCCATCTCTCCTACACAGAAAAAAAATTCCCAGAAAATTATAAAGTTACCATTTCCTACTTTTCATAATTATATGACATTTTCTCACTGCTTAGCTCTGAAATTCAATCCTTCAGAATTCCTAGTTTGTCCCACATGGTTGAATGGAATGTTCAGCATTTTTTTATATTATGCCTCATTAGGCAAGAAATCAACCAAAATAGACATTTATGATGGACTCAAAGTTCACTCATTTTAAGTAAATACACACACTAAACATTTTAATAAACCAAACTTCTAAGCACAGCCATCCCAGCATAACCACAGGGGACTGGTTCCAGGAACCCTGTGGAGTCCAGAGGCCACAGAGTCTCAAGCTCTGGACATAAAATGCTGTAATGTTTAAACAGAATCTGCACACCTCCTCCTGCCTACTTTAAATCATCCTCGGGTTCCTTCTAAGACCCAAGGCAATGTAAGTCATCCATTATACCATATTCTTTAGAGAATGATGATGAAGAGGTGTCCACACATGTTTAGTGCAGGCACATCCACAGCGGGCCACAACTACACAGGACCCAAGCCACAGCTGATTGAATCTGCAGAGATGAAAACCCTGGAGTTTAAACAACCATGGAACACTGGAGTCAACATATTGCGAAAGGCTATGAGACCTAAACCTGAAGACAAATAACAGGAGGTAACTGAATGTTGGCTTCCTGTTTAGTGAAGTAAATTGTTGGATGAAACATTGCAAGACAGAGCATGCATGACTTGTGAATGCTTACACCAGCCACTGCTTGCAGTATTTGCTAATGAACTGAAGACTTAGGTGGCAAATCCCAGGGACGCTAACGATGATTAAAATGTTCGGGAGGACTGCCCGCTTATAAGAAATGACAAAAGCAACTGGTGTTGTCCCATCCAGAAAAAACAACAAAAAACTAGAGGGTGATTCAGAGTAAATTTCAATTTACAATAGCTGTTAAGCAGTTGGGGACAAACTGTTCTCCAGTGGGACCACCAGGCAGGGATGACACAAGTTTCAATACAAGAAACTAGACTCAAAACAGGCTTCACCATAATGAGGCTCTGTGAAGCTTTAGCCTGGGTAACTAGAGGGTGACAAGTGTGACCACTTGAAGCCAGCTCCGGGAATCTGGGGAGGGGGAAGAAGAATGTATTCCCTGACAGACGGACGGCTCATGAGGAGATCAGGAGGGTGTCTCCTGGCACATCACAGAGCAAGGGACTTTCTGAGATGCCTCCTAACTCCACTGGTCCTTCCAAGACAAGGCTCTGAGTGAGGTGCCCTGCCCCAGCAGGTCCTCAGTTCTCTCCACCCCCTCCTTCTGCCCATTCAAGCACATGTTTTCAGCCTCCTTCTCTTCCCACACAGGCATTATCACAAGATGTAGACATAAAAACACTTGTGATGAGATTTTATGGCCCCCTGGGTACACCAAGGGGGTGGTAACTGTGCTGGCCAGTTTTATGTTAACTTGACACAAGCTAGAGTCATCTGAGAGAGGAGATCTTTAGTTGAGAAAAGGTCTTTATAAGATCCCACTAAAGGCAGGCCTGTAGGGAATTTATTTGATCAGTGATGGATGGAAGAAGGCTCAGCCTGTTGTGGTAGTATCCCTGTGCTGGTGATCTATAAGAAAGCAGCCTAGGCAAGCCATGAGGAGCAGGCCAGTAAGCAGCATTCCTCCATGGCCTCTGCATCAGTTCCTGCCTCCGGCTTCCTGGCCTGTTTGAGTTCATGTCCTTCCTTCAGTAATCAATAGTGCTGTGAAAGTACAAGCTGAATAAACCCTTTCCATCCCAAGTTGCTTTGGTCATGGTGTTTTATGGCAGCAATGATAACCCCAACTAAAACAGTAACAACATGTATTTCTATAAATGATACAAATTCCCATGCAACCTCCCATTCCCACCTTTGGAGGTAGTGGGATAGAATGGGCTAAGAGAAGAATAAACTCCACTGTTAGGAGTCAATCAGTGCCAGGCATGGTGGCACACACACTCAGGAGACTGAGGCAAGAAGATCATAAATTCTAGGCCAGTCTAGACTGGATAACAAGGCCCTGTCTTTAAAAAATGTTAATTTCTTTTATTTAAACACCCTCTTCCAGACATAAACACAAATCACAGTTTGAACTCCCTCTAAGGCTCTTCTCCTTTTCTTCAAAGATAAGGACTGTTAGATATGAAAGGGGTTACATGTTTCAGATGATGTGACTAAAGGGGATGATTGGGCCTAGTGATATTAGAGATGTCCCCTATGCACTTAGTAGCACCCAGGAGGTGACATTGTGGTAAGCTCCTTTTGGAAAAAGTTGAGGATCTTGGGGGTCTTTGCTTTGCTTTAGCCCAGGCTGACCCTGGTAGTCTTTGGCATCAGTCTCCTCTTCAGCTTCCAAAAGTACCTGGCAGATTGCAAATGGGGAAGGAGGGCTTGTCCCACCTGTGCCTCGGGTTTCAGTCCTTGCCTTGATATACATAAGAAGTTATGGGAAGCTGGAGAAATGTCACAGTGGTTGAGGGTACATGCTGCTCTTGCAGAGTCAGGTTCAGTTCCCAGAACCCACATAGGAGTGTACAACCGTAAGTTATGTCTGTTCTAGGCCTCTGGGGACACCAGGAACACACATGATGCACTTACACATGTACACAAATGCAGGCAAAGACAGCCATACACATAAATAAATTCATTCAGTATAAATAAATCTTTACAAAGCAATTATGAACCAAAGGATTCTCAAGGCTCTGTTTTGACCCTCTCTCTGCTTATACCTTCAACCAGTTCAAGCTTCCCCCTCCCCATGGAGTGTTGCATTTTGGGTATTGTTGATACTGTATCATGGAATACTAGAAACAAACCTCCTTGTTCTCTGGGCAGGTAAGCCAACTGTTCCACAACAACCTTTCTCTCTGGTCCATCTCTCCTCAGCTTTCATCTTCTGTTCTCCAGAAGGATGAAATAGAATGGAAAGTGAAGGGAAAATGATTTTATTCTAACTGAATTGTAGGCCTTCAATAATCACATGCCTAAAGTGAAAGAGTAGAAAATTTGTGACTAAGAAAAAATACTTCAGGCTGCTGCCGAGCAGGAGACCAGCAGGGCCAGTCCTCAGGGCTGTCACAGTGGGACCCATGGAATTGCAAGCAGCCACATTCCAGGAGGGATGAATCCTCCATACTGTTTCCTCCAGATTCCTTTTATGGAGCATGTGTCAACCTTTAATTACTATTTTAGCAATGGCCTTGTGTCAAATACAAGGTGACAGAAAATGTCTCTCCTGCCATCTTGCAATTTGTGTGTGTGTGTGTGTGTGTGTGTGTGTGTGTGTGCCTACATGTGAGGATACACATGTACAAGTACACATGTTTGCACATACATGTAGTTGCTCAAGATTGATGTCTTCAGGTCTCTCACTGAATCACCATTTTGGCTAGCTTGTCTTTGCCTCCTGTGTACTGGGATTACAGATGGGCCACGCCCACCTATCTTTTCACTTGGATTCTGGGAATCCAAACTCCAGTTCTCATGCTTGTGCAGCAAGAACCTTATCCACTGAGCCCTTTCCTCAGACCCTTCATACAATTATAAGTTTATCTCCTTCTTCTAAGTGTGTGAAAGTGGATAGACGTAATCCCAGCACTTGGAAGACCGAGGCAGAAGGACTCACCCAAACTTGAATACAGCTTGGTCTACATAATGAGCATCAAGGCAGCCGGGGCTGCACTAAGATCCCTCCTCAGATGGACTGGCATTTCCCTTGATGGATGAAATGAGCTGACCAGTCATCCTGGACAGGCGGCACCACACTCCCTTCTAGGTTAATTCAAAAGAGCCGTTGACTCTGTAAGAACAAGAAACACGAAGTTACATTTGCTGATCTACTAGTTAATATTCTTATATTTTAGCAAATCAATGTCTCCCAAATGTTGCTCTCTTGTTGACCAAATGTGTGATTTTCCTATAAGTTAGTAATGACCGAATCTCTCCCCTCCTTTTGGCTACATCTTCTGCTTTATCATTCTGCTCAGCATCTCTGCCTGCAAGACAGTCCCAGGCAGTGACCGCAGCAGCTACTACACAGGCAATTCATCATGTTGGCTGCATTTAATCTGGGCAAGATTTGAATTTTACCACTTTCCCAATATGCAAAGCTCTAATGGTATCCTAAAATGTTTGCCCTGGAAGGTTTTTGGTAATAGGTGTTTAATAGACTTCATATTAAAAAAAAAAAAAAAAAAAAAAAAAAAAGTTTCTGAGAGAGAAGCATCCATTTAATAGTAAAATGCTGCCTCCTTCTGGGTAAATTGAATTATACATGAGAAACCTGTCAAACTGCCACAGAGATATATTGTCTTAGGGGAAGGGAGGAGAGGAGAGATTTTTAAAAGAAAATTTTAATATAAAGAAAATAGAGGCAGAAGAGTTAACTTGAAAAATTACCCAAGTCTGACTTTGAAGTAATAAAGCATGTAAATCATGTATCCTATGCATGAGGTTTTGTTACCAAAGAAATGGGGCTTTTCATCTTACTGATGAAAGAATTTAAGAACAGACCAAAAGAAGCTTGAAGACATCCTTACTAGAGTTTAAAAGAAAACCCCAGGGCAGACAAGATGTAAATCCTGGCAGCTGCCTGGTGGAGGAAGATGGAGCAGAGAAAGAGAAAGCACATGCTGTTTGAGTTAAGCCTGGATGTGGGTCTGCCATATGCTAGATGACCAGCAGCCACATGGTGGGGAGGGGAGCTTTATCAAAAAAGTAGGTCAGAGGGGCTGGAGAGACAGCTCAGTGTTAAGAGCCTGCCCTTCCAGAGAACCAAGGTTCAATTCCCAGCACCCACATGGCAGCTTACAACCTGTAACTGCAGTTCTAGAGGATTCAAAACCTTCCTCAAGCCTCCCTGGGCACTAGGAAAAGTGGTGCACAGACATACATGCAGGCAAAACATCTATATGTTGTATAATATTTTGTTTGTGTTCTGACAAATAAAGCTTGCCTGGAGATCAGAGGGCAGAGCTAGCCACTGATTAACCATAGAGGCCAGACAGTGGTGGCACACACCTTTAATCCTAGCACTTGGGAGGAGGAAGCAGAAAGATCGAGAGTTCAAGGCCACCCTGGGCTTCATGACATTGAACCAGTCTAAAAGAGAAACAGAGTGGGACAGTGATAGCTCATGCCTTTAATCCCAGCACTAGGAAGGATTATGCCTTTGATCCCAGTACATGGTGGCTCATGCCTTTAATCCCAGCATCGGGAGGTGGATACAGGAATATAAGGCAGGTGGAAACAGGATCTTGGTGCCCATTCAGTCTGAGATTTGTAGAGACAGGATGCCCTCTCAGTCTGAGATTTCATAGAGGTAAGAAGTTTCTAGTGAATGGCTGGCTACTCTGCCTCTGATCTTTCAACTTTCACCCTCCATATCTAACTCCAGGTTTTTATTGTTAAGACTAATTAGGATCGCGCTTCACCCATACACATAAGTTAGAATTTATTTTGCAAATGAACTCCAGAGTATAGGGAAATGAAGCTTAGAAAAAGAAAAGACAGAAGAAAAGGAAAAGTTCCACTTTTCTAAGTAACTTACTCTTTGAGTAAAACAGGCTGAAAAGGCAGCTCTGTAAGCTACTGCATGAGCGAGGGGATTCCCAGGAAAGAATTACAGGGTTAATAAATTCTCCTAATCTCTTTAAAATGGCTTAAGGTGATCCCACCTTCCTATGGCATGGTCCCTGGGCCAAGCGACTGGTCAGGCTGTTAGGATTCTGCCTCCACGCCAGCTGCATGATTGCATATGAGTAGTTCAGGAGCTAAGCAAGGGGTCTTGCGTCTTACGTCATCAGTGCACTGCGTGGCGTAGCTGTAGCTCCGTAAGCCCACCCTGCCTTAAAAAGCCGGACACAGACTCCCCCTCTTCCCTTCTCTTTTCTCCCCCTCCCCCACATTTTCTCTTCTCTGTTCTCCCCTCTGCTCTCTGCATGTGCTTCTCCCTAGGCCTGTTCTTTTGTCCTTCCCTCCCCCGCCCCAATAAAGCTCTGATCCTGCGTTTTGTCGTGGCTCGAGCCTCATGACCTGATGACCTCATGACATGGTAACCAGCTCCGCTTATCATTTTTAACACAAGCTATCTGGATTAGGTCTTAAGGGCGGAGACAGTGATATGCCTCCACCCAGAGATAGATTCCATTCTTCTGGCTAGGAGGCAACAGCTTTCTCTTAGTGGGCCTTCAAGGCTTCCGTCACATCCCCTTTCTGATACGGTAACACCAAAATTATTTAGGAGGTGGGCTGATATTAGGATATAGAATTTTTTTTTTTTTTTTTTTTTACAACAATCTAGAGATTTGGTGAGGAGGAATCTGTGTCTGGACTGCAGTTTTAGTTCCCACCCTCACAACGAGGAGATAAGAAACCAGAGCTCCTCTCTAGTCCTCCTGGCTAGAGACCCCAGGATGTTTCTGGAACTGCTGCTTTGCAGTCTCTGCTCTGAGCTGCCTTGTCCAGTTTCTAGCCGCCCCCCACCCCAGCCCCGTTCCTGGAATAACTCACTTAAGGATGCCTGTTTAGTCTCGCCAGGCAGGGAATCAAAATTTCCCTTTTTGGGAAAACATCAGAATTGGGTTGGTTAACACCCAGTGAGGATTGGTGTATGAAACTGCCATATCACGAATTAGGTTACAATCCTATCCTGGGTGTGAAGATCCAGATATACTCCCTGTTTTCAGGAGAGAGGGTAGAGGTCAGAATGATGTAGGGGCCATGTCAGGTAAGGTCAAAGGTTTGAGGAAACTATTGAAATTCTTTGTGACAGGCACTGAGGTCAGGGACAAAGGAACCCAATGGGTTTGTTTGTTTTTTGTTTGTTTGTTTGTTTTTTGAGATCTGCAAGAGAAGGGAGACATGGGTACACACGGGCTCTCGGGGACCCATTACCCTTGGGAAGTGGAAGGATGGATTGGGTGGGAGAAATAGCAGACCAATAATGAATATGTAGTAAGGAAAGTCGAGACAGGTAGAGGTTTGGTGGTGAAAGGTAGGGTGGGAAGAGGCTCGGTAAGCAAAAGATGTCAGTGGGTGCAGGGGTAAGAGGGTTAGCAGCAAAAGTAGAGCGTGGGCAGAGGCTTGGTGGAGAAGCAGGTGGTAGCTCAAAGGTTAGGGCTAGGTCGGGAGGATGGTGTCTTCAGTCGGGCCTGGCTGGATAAGGAGGAGAATCAGCAGGGAAAGACAGAGAAGCAAATGAGTGTTTTCAGCAAGACGTGTTTAATCCAAGAAAAAACTGCAGAACGGGGTTCTCTAGACCTTGAAACCAGGGAACTCACTGTCCACTTACAGACTCAGGATAGTTATAGAGAAAGTGGAAGGAATGAACCGGGCACTAGAAAGCTTCCTCTTTCGAGAAGTCCAGTGGGGGGTATCAAGAAAAAGAATGTCAGGAAACTGATAAACAGTTCTTGTGGCCAGTGGTAACTTGGGGTCAGTAGGATGGGGGTAGCAGGAATCTAGGAAAACAAGTTGCTTTAGTTCGGAGGCTGTTAGTCACTGTGTTTCAGGAAATTATCAACAGTTAGCCAGATGGAGCTGTACAAAACGGCCTGTCCCTGGTTAATGAGTTGGGGGTAGAAGGGGTCTGTGCCACAGACTGTGGATGGAGGACAGTTTGGGGGGACTCGGCTCTCTCCTTTCCTGTGGGTTCCGGGAATCAAACTGGGGTTTTCAGGAGCCCTTGCTCACTGAGCCATTGTCCTGGCTCCGCTACTATGCCGCAATCTATAACAATACATTCACAAGCGACGGTGGTCACATTCGCTCTTGGCATTACCAGATACTCCCACTTCCTGTGGTAGCCCTGGCAGGCAGACACGTGTCCTTTTACTCCAATCTTAATGACTAATATTAACCCTCAAACCACATGCTACGCATCATACACTAAATATATCTATGGTGAGGAGGCTTACAGAATGGCCATCAAGGGTGCAGAGGCCAAGAGTTTCAAGGAGTCCTGTCTGGGAAAGCAAATCTGAAAAACTGATGTGGACTCAGAAGTCTCCTTGTTGGCAAGACAAGCCAGGCTGGAGAAGCTGCTGTTCTAAGTCGGGCTGCTGGGGTCACAGGTTTGGGAGGGAAACCACAGAGCTGTAGGGGCAAAGGAGCAGGCCTGGATCCAGGTTAAGGAGTGGGGAGAGAGATGGCCAGGCAAACAAGGACAGTTGTGTAAGGACTGTGTCCTTAATTATGTCATCAGCCTGCGATGGTGTCCCAGCCTAAGAAGCGGGCGGGCCCTCTGTGCATTCCTTTTCTCTTTTCCGCTCTCTTCCCTCCACGCGGTCTCTCTCTCTCTCTCTCTCTCTCTCTCTCTCTCTCTCTCTCTCTCTCTCAATAAAGCTCTAAAAAGGTAACTATGGCTGGTGACTCTCCTCCAGCACTCTCTTCCATCGGCATGGCCGCTGCAAGCCCCAACCAGCCACCAGCAGCGCCGCATTAACCAACAAGTTGAGTAAGCTGTGCCAAGAGTAGAAACTGAAGGCCAGGCATGGAGACGCACGCCTTTAATTCTAGCGCTTGGGAGGCACACGCAGGTGGATCTCTATGAGTTGGAGGACAGCCTCATCGACACAGTGAGCTCTAAAAAAAAAAAAAAAAGAGTAGAGGCTGGGGTGGTCAGGCATGTCCTTTGCCTGCCCACCCTTGCTGCTTACAGCAAACATTCGGTAGTTGGATGACAGGGTGGCGGAGGCTGTTTTCATCCCGGTGTGATGTGTTCCACTCTGGGATCTAGATGAAGAAGTTGTCCTTTCTTTGTGTGATGAGCCTCACAGGGTCTTGGGCTGCTCATGGTATGATTTTAATACTTCTGTATGCCCCTACAGTCTCAGCTCACCGTGATAAATTTACAGGGTAGCGCTCTTTTCATTTAAGATTTACTTTATGTTTTAATGTGTTTATTGGCCTGAGGATATGTACGTGCACCATGGACAAGCAGGTATCCAGAAGAGGGCATAGGATACCCTAGAACTACAGTTACAGGCAGTTGTGAGCTACCTGATGTGGGTGCTGGAAACTAAACCAGGGTCCTTTACAGGAACAGTGAATGTTCTTAACCATTGAGCCATCTCCCCAGGCCCGTAGTGTGACACTCTTTCTACTCCCAGGAATAAGCCCCTCACTCAACTATGGGTGGGGCCACACAGATAGTGTGGTTTAAAGTGTTCCAGGGGCTCCAGTAGTTCTCCCTCAAAATGGACTCCACGGCTGCTTGTAAAATGGAGTCTCTCTCAAAGGTGGGCACAATCTGAAGAAAACCACCGCTTTACACAATATGGAGTAATTAGAGCAGGCACAGCCTGATGTCAGCACACGGTCTTGCAATTTAACTCTTATGAGTTCCAGGCCAGCCTGGTCTGCAGAGTGAAATCCAGGACACTCAGGGCTACATAGAGAAACGCTGTCTCAAAAAACAACAACAAAAACAAACAACCAGTATCTCTTTCATTAGGTGTTGAGAGGGTGAGCTGAGTCGGAACAGCCTGGTATAGAACAGCTCTGTGGATGCTGGCTGCTGCTCTTACACACACCACAATCATTGCTGTCACTAATCTGCTGGCCATGTTTCTCAAGCACTTCAGTTTTCTGAGACAGAAGCTTGATCCTTGGAGCCTGTGGAGGACAATGTGTAGAGCTGTGTTCATGAACTAATTAGTTACATGAACTTACTAGACACATGCCCTGTTTATTTTTCAATGACAAAGTAGTAGAATAAAATAACTAGTAGTGCTATTTGATATTTTATTAGTTATAACAAGCAGATGGCCCCAGAACAAAGGCTGAAGATTATACACATTTCACGCTGTTAACAATGTCTCAACAGTAATATTTTTCAGATATCCATTAAATTAAATGAAGCTAGACACAGTGGCACAGGCTTTTCACCCCAACACTCAAGAGGCAGAGGCACATGGGTTGCAAGTTCCAGGCTAACCTGAGCTACATGTAGACTTGGCCTCAAAACAAAAGATAAAATTAGTAGATGCTAAAATAAACTACAAAATAAATGTAAGCGTAGGTGCCATAGAGTAGAGATGACATTCTTTTGGATATGGTTTTGGTTAGTTGATTGGTTGGTTGGTTAGCGACAGGGTCTCACTATACAGTCCACGTTGACCTGGAACTTGGGGTCCTCCTGCCTCCATCTCCCAGTGCTGGTATAACAGGTGTGTGCCACCACACTTAAGTCTCAAGATATTCTTCTACTTGGGAAGATTTTTCACAGAGATGCCAAGGACATAGTTAAGGATGATTTTTCTGTGTCTTGCAAGTTTCTGAAGACTTCCTGTCAGATTTGAAGCGAATGATGTTAAATTCAGATACTCCACTAGGTGGCGCGAGTATGTTATCTGCTAATATCCTTACCCAGAGGACCATTTATTCCCATAATAAAATAAAATAAGGCATATTTAATATACATGGTTGAAGAAATGCTCCTTCTAAAGAAAAAACATGATTAATCATTAAAAATGTTAATAAGAATCATGAATTGCCTAACAAGATAGACAATTGAACACAAGCTTTAATTTCCACTCCCCCCAACCCAAAAGGAAAGCTTATAAATTCATCCAGCGCTCTACACAGCTCCAGTGACTGTCCTAACAGGGAGACAAGGGGAGGAAGAAAGGACAAACACATATATATATAAAAGCTGGGGTCTCTGCAAGAAGGGACGGGAGGATGTTTTGTATCCACATTAGGAAATGAATCAAGATGGAAGACCTGAGTTCCAGGCTCAGGTCTCTCTAATCTGGGAGGGAAGACAGGATGAAAGTGGCCCAGGAATCTATTCAGTGAGTCACAGTGCTCACATCTATGATGTGAATGGAGACTGTTATAAAGGGAAGGGAAAAACAAGCGGAGCTGCAGAGTCCTCTTGTTGGTACAACCTTCCTCACGCTGGATTGTATTACTCTCTTGGAATTATAAGCATGAATTGGTGATAGATACATATGTTTTAAAACTAGGCAAATTTTTTGTTTTGTTTTGATATAGGTTCTCTCTACATAGCCCTGGCTGTCCTGGAATTCACTATGTAGATCAAGTTGACTTACAGAGATCCTCCTGCCTCTGCCTCCTGAATGCTGATTTGGCTGATCTGCTGTCTGGGCTGGTGTCTCCTTCCTCAAACGCTGTCTTTAGGTGTGCACCACCATACCCAGCCAAACTGGGCAATTTGGGGGGGGGGGGGGTGTTTGTTTGGGTTATTTTGTTTTGTTTTGTTTGTTTGGTTGGTTGGTTGGTTGGTTAGTTTTTCAAGACAGGGTTTCTCTGTGTAACAACCCTAGCTGTCCTAGAACTAGCTACGTAGATCAGGCTGGCCTTGAACTCACAGAGATCTACCTGCCGCTGCCTCCTGAGTGCTGGGATTAAAGGCATGCATGTGACACTACCACCTGGCTAGGCAATTTTTAAAAGCAAGATCGGATGTGATCCTTGACAGAATCTTGGATGTAAACTTTCAAAACTCTATTTTATGGAGACAGTTGGAGAAAATTAAATGGGGACTATGTATTTTAAAATATTGTGGCAACATTAAATTTCTTAGAGATGATAAATATATTGTAACTAGTATATTTAAAATTGTCAGCAACTTCCTACCCCCAATAATGAGAGCTTGTTTGGAGGTTCTGGGGGTGGGGGAGCACAGCTACATATACCCTTGACCAAAGATGGTCCTTCTTTATTCAGGGAAGGTTGTCCTCTTCAACCAAGCATGCAGCTTTGGGAGGGAAGCACATGGGGTAGTGGTGAGGGAGGGAGGGAGGGGACACCAGCCCAGACAGCAGATCAGCCAGATCAATCCTGGTGATCAATGGGGTGACAGATATCTCAGCCAGATCACCCCCACATTCCTACTCCCAACTATGAGTTTACTGTTGACACATAGGTTTTATGAAAACTCCCACTAAGTCAAAGCTGGAAATGGAAAAGATTCTTACCAAAATCATTATCACCAGGGACATTGATGTGAAGAATGGACATCTGATGGACAACTGTGGAACTCTCTGGAAATGACACAGCAGATGTGTGAGTAGGATTGACACCCTGGCATGAAGGGACTCCATCCAAACCACTGCACAACAGGCAATATTGGGCCATGTTTTCCTGGCTGTTCTGCTGCCAGGTGAATTTGAAACTGGAAGGTCTAAGAATGGATAGACTTGTGTCAACACTCTTCTGGCTTATGCACTGGGTCTGAAACAATTAAGTGTCAATGTAAACAAAATGAATTCCAGAGTCACCTTTCACCAGAAGACAGATGGGGAAATCATTCAGGAAGTCGGGGCCTAAATAAGGAAGCTGGCTATAACCTTGACACAGTAGCCTTTGTGTCAATTTCTGCTTGGGACGGTGACAACATGCTGAAGCCAAGTGCCAATATGCCTTGACTCAAGAACTGGAAAGTTACCCATAGGATGGCACTGTTAGTAGACTCCCATTGCAAAAGCTTTGGGTTACATTCTACTGCCAACTCACCCAACTGCCAAGCCTTTGAATCTGGCCCTCCACTCGGTTTACAAATTGATGGTATTCATACAGTCGCTATAGACCATGTGGAGACCGGCACTCTCAACCCCAGCATAGGTTTGCTACTTTGCTCCAAGTAATGTCACAAGTGAAGTCTGTTGAAATTCACCACAGAGCTTTGGGTGAAGGTCTTCTCAAGGACAAATGTGCTGCAATGTCAAGAACACACCTATCAAAGACATTCACCATGGCAATGTCACTGGTATAGTCAGCAGCAGGAATGGAGGCAGAGACTCACACTATCACCCACAGAAGCTGGAGGAATTCCCTTAATCATTTAGAAACCTCAATTCAAGGTAAAACAAGATCCTTGGTTTCAGAAGAAAAAGTAATTTCAGGACAAGCCAGTATGAAGCAGAGCTGGGGGTTATTAAAAATAGAAAGTCATTTCAGAAAAGAACGAAGTATATACGTGGCCTTCTCAAGGATGAATTGTAGTTTATTAAAAGGCTTTTAAAATTTTTATAATATTTTTATTTATTATTTTGCTCATATGGGTGAGCACATACCAACCATGGTATGCATGTGATGGTCCCTCCTTCCAACATGTGGGCCCCAGGTATCAAATTCAGGCCATCAGACTTTTTCCACTGAGGAATCTTTCCAGCCCATCTTTTTGAAATGGGTTTTTAGTGTGTCACCCTAGCTGGCTGGAAACTCATTATGCACACAGGGTTGGCCTCAATTCACAGAGATCTGCCTGCCTCTGCCTCTCAGGTGTTGGGGTAAAAAAAGCTCCAGGAAAGATATTCATCCAAGTGTAGGTATAGTTATCAAGGGGCAATCATACTAAGTGTCTCACCATTAGCCTCACTATCATTTTGGTAGCTTTCGAAGTATTGCCAAGAAACTTACTTTTTCTTTTTTCTTTTTTTGATAAATGATGTTATAGGGTGGCTCTGGTAGTGACTTAAATAGGATTCTTATTTGATAAGGGAGTCACTGGGGTTTTGTACAAAGTTTAGGACATCTTTTAATGTAAATGACCTGATGAGGTCCCAAGTGGTGTACGCTTAGAGCTGGGAAAGGGGAAAGGCCTTGAGCAGATGTTGTTAATTTTGTTGGAATTCTTGATTCTCAGCTAGTGAGAAGCTTCAAACAGACTCTGGGAGGAGGGGCTCCTTTTCATGTCTCCACAATTTTCCCCAGCTTCTCTCCTGTCTTAGTATCAGTAAAAGTGGCCATTCGATGGGGGCAGCTATTTTCACTGTTCGATTATCTCGATCCATCCAGGCCATTTCAGTGCTATCACTGCCCACACACTAGGTGGATTTACAGCTCACACTGCTTGCAAGTTTGCTGAGCTGAAGACAAAGGCCAGTAGGCACTCTGGTAAGATGCTAGAAGACAGCTCTGAGTTTTTGAGATCCGGTGTTTCTGCCATCATCCCAGACAAGCCCATGTGTGTTGAGAGCAAGTGTCCTCCTCTGGGTCATTGTGTACATTATGATGTAAGGCAGACAACCACTGTGCACGGCATCAAAGCATGGGCAAGAAGGCTGGTGGAGTCATCCACACTCCCCAGAAAGCACAGAAGGCTATGTTAACACTCCCTACCACCTGCTGCCACAGTGTTAATCATCACAGAAATGCGGATCTTAACTGCCCATCTAACTAAAGAATTTGTTCATAACACATCCCAAAACCTTCAGAAGAGAAGGTGAACGTCTTTCTTTTTCTCCATCTAAAATCTTTTCACTGAACTCGTGTTAACCCTAAGAGAAGGCCTCAAGTCCCCTCCCATCCTTCCACTTTAACATCCAGAATGTGGGGGATGACAGGCATTGTCGCCACACCTGCGTCTTAGGACATAAAACTATGCAGCACAACTGACCCCTGGTCAACCTGACACATGAACAAATCACTGTAAGGTCACAGCCTTTCTTTTCTTGTTCATCCCCAAGGTCACACATTAACATAAACATTGTAAGTATAAAACATTTTACTAACTTAAAAAGTCCCACAGCCTTACAAATCCAAACACTTTAAAAATTCAGTCCTTTACAAAAATATATCCAGTTTCTTTTAAAATACAAATTCTCTGTAAAACTTCAAAATTTCCTTTTTTAAAAATGTAAAGTCTTTCGACTGTGGGCTCCTGGAACATAAAAAATAAGTACTTTCATACTTCAACAGGGGAAGAAATAGGGCAAAGAACAAAGCAAAACCAAACTCCAACAGTGTAAATAACTCAGTATCCAACGTCTGGGATCCACTCACAATCTCCTGGGCTCCTCCAAAGGGACTGGGTCACTTCTCCAGCTCTGCCCCCTGCACCACACACAGCTTGTCTTCTGGGCTCCAGCTGGCTCCATTCCACAACTGCTGCTGTTCTTGGTGGCTATCCCATGGTACTGGCATCTCCAAAACACTAGAATCTTCTTCTGAAACTAGGCTGCACTTTCATCAATAACCTCTCCTGGGCTTTCTTCGGGGACTCCAGCATTGCCACATAGTAGCAAGCTTCAGCTGCTCTCCATGACCCCTTCATCCCTTCAAAACCAGTACCACCTGGGTGACTCATACTACCAAGTTCAGCTGCTGCATGAGGTACAGCCTCAGCCATTTCTGGAACACAGCTTTCTGTGTGCTGACTCTGAGGAAACACTTCCCAGAAGACTTCAAGGTGAATGTCTTATAGACCATTGGATTGTATATGTATAGCAATTATAAGGTATTGCTTTTTATTTTAATTCAGAATTTCAAAACCGTGTGTGTGTGTGTGTGTGTGTGTGTGCGCGCGCGCGCGCGTGTGCCTGTGCGCGCGTGTGCGTGTGCGCGCATGTGCGTGTGCGTGTGCGCGCGCGCTCAATGTTAACACTCTCCCTACCACCTGCCGCCACCGTGTTAATCAGCAGTAGAACCGTCACAGAAATGTTGATCTTCACTGATCTTAACCATCTAAGTAAAGAACTTGTTCATAACACACCCCAAACCTTCAGAAGACAAGGTGAATGTCTTCTGGGATGGACAAGAAAAGAAAGGCTGTGACCTTACAGTGATTTGTTTGTGTCAGGTTGACCAGGAGTCAGTTGTGCTGCATAGTTTTATGTCCTAAGATACCAGGTGTGGTGACATCGCGCGTGCGATGATGATGATGAAAAGAAGGCACTGGATCTCCTGGGGCTGGAGCTGCAGGAGCAGTAAGCGCTTCTAACCACTGAGCCATCATCTCTCCAGACTCGTAATAGGTATTTTCCATAGCAACAACTTGGTCAAAAATCTGTCCCAGAACTCTAAGACCATTAATACATTAATACAAAGTTTGATAAGAAAAGACTATCAGCAAGGGTGATAGAGAAGACAGACTGCCTAGAGAGAGACTGTTGGGTGGGGATGGAGGAGCTAAGTCCAGAGGAATGAGTACCCTTCCCGTGGCATTCCAGGCCGAAGCCACATAGCCGGTGGGAAAGCAAAGGCCAAGCCACTTTCCTAGGCACTCAACAAACATTAGATCAGGGTAGCCCAGTATGCAGAAGTCAGTCTCCCTGCCTTAGGGCCTTTATTTTCTGAGCTACAGAGATGCCTGTAGAAATGCCCTAAGGCAGCTGGGGTGTAGCTCGGCAGTGGTGATTGTGATTAGTGTGTCCACCACCCTGGGTTTAGTCCCCAGCGCACACTAAAAACCAGAGAGAGGTGGAAGGGAAAAATGTTTCGAGGTGAAGCACACTCAGGTGAAATGACCAGCAGAGATGTCTGTAAGGTTCTGCCCATGAGAAAGCAGCAGCAGAGAAGGTTAGAGAGGGGTCTTTATGACATGGCTTTTATTCTGAATTTATTAAGCAGAGGAATGAGATGAGCTGTTGTGGAATATTACTTTACACTATGTGACGATGTATCACTGTGATTGGTTTAATAAAGAGCTAAACAGCCAATAGCTAGGCAGGAGGTATCGGCAGGACTTCTGGACAGAGAGAGCTCTGGGAGGAAGAAAGGGAGAGTTGCCAGCCAGACACAAAGGAATTGGGGCATGTAGGAGGAGAGGTAAAAGCCACAAGCCACATGGCAGCACACAGATTAATAGAAGTGGGTTAATTTAAGTTATAAGAGCTAGTTAGAAACAAGGCTAAGGTAATGCTGAGCTTTCATAATTAGTAAGACGTCTCTGTGTCATTATTTGGGAGCTGGCAGTACAGAAAAAGATTTGCTACATTTGGTGTCCAATGCATGGCATGTAAATCCACAAAGAGCCTGAGAAAGCTGGGGGGCAGGGGGGAGTCCAAGTAGACTTGGTGCTTACAGAGTACACAGGAAGGGGTCTTTTAAAATGCCCTGCTACTTAGCACTTGAATGGGGTTTATGAGCAGCAAGCAACACACTACTTGGTGGCCAGAGACTAGGTAGGAGCACCTATGGGAGCTGGGGCACATAGACCAGCTCCAGGCTGGGGGCCTAAAGCATGAGGCTCCACTCTCACCCACTTGAAGAGGGCAGAGCCAGCCATCAGGCAGGTTAAGATTTGTCTTCATGGTCAGAGAATGCTGTAAGTGCTCAGTAAAGACAGATCCAGACAGAAAAGAAACTCTAAACAGGCTACAGTGTGTTTAAAAAGTGTGTGTAGGCTTTAAAAAGGAAAAAAAATAAATGGGTCTAGACCATCAGAGGGGGGGGAAAGCCTTATAAATAATGAAATGAAATCTTTAAAGAGAATAAAATGATATAAAAAAGATAAGCCACATAAAAAATGGAAAAGATACAGGGAGTGTGGATTGCCGATGAGCGAGCTGTGAAGAGACATTGGCTTGTAAGAGGGCTACTGAATTAAACCAGCCTAGATACTTTTAAAGCCTTAACTTTAAAATGAAAACCAGAAAATGTATTGCTTTAGGGGAAGAGTTTATGCTTTTGTTTCCACAGAAAACAAAAGGTTGTGGATTCATTCAAGGTTGATAGAGATCAGAACCCCTGAAAATACTGGCTACAGACATAAATAAACCTAGAAAAACTACAAGACAGGTGACATATATTTTGCCTGATCAAACATAAAACAAAAACAAAAATCATCTTTGGCTGGCTTGTGTACAACACACAGTCCATAGCTGTGTTAATGCAGATATGTGTGTTACCTTTGAAAATGTGTGTGTTTTCAGAGCAAGGGGATGAGACAACAATGAAATGGGTGGCTTAGGTGATCCAGCCGCTCATGGTGCCTCTATTGCAATTTCCTCAGAGTTTTACATCCAGAACAGCTTCAAGGCTGCTGACTGAGATGGTCCAGCCTCATAGACTATTCTAGCCAGGACTGCAGATAAGCCTTGTGCTTTCCCATTGCACAGAGACTGGACAACAAATGTTTTGGCTAGTTTTCCCAGGACTTGACCATTATCTCAATTTTCTCAGGTTCCCTAATGGTGCCATCGCCCCAGACAACAGGAAACAGTCTAGAGAACATGACGCTCACATTCCCGAGAGGTGTGATGGGTGGTTTTGGTCATGTGGTGGGTTATGAGTGTTTACTTTTTAGGAGGGCTGGTTACAAGATTTTGTGGGTAATGCTCAAGAAAAAAGCTGAAGAAAGAAGGTTAGCTTTAGGAATCCATTCTGAAGAGAAAAAGCAGGGGATATAGTATAGACATGATGGGATAAAAGGGTGGATTGCTGAGTCTGCCTTAAACAACCACTAGCTTCAAATATTTTACATTGGTATGGATTTGTGTATTTTGATACAAATTTAAGGTTATTTTTGTTATACTGTACATATGTTTTTATTCTTACTTAAGGTATTGTACCTATGCAGCTCATTTTAAAATGTAATGTAAAGTTTTAGTCCTTGAAAGCTATTTAGGATAATAAAGAAATACAGGTTAATCATTAATCATCTATAACAATCAAACTTATAGTCATGTTAGATATGTTTTCTAGGTCATACAGAGATATATTTTAGATAGATGGTCTTCAAACACTTTAAAGACCTATAGAATATGGCATTTAAAAATGTTATAATAACATAAGGCTTTTCATGACAGTGAAACACGCCTGTTCCTGGCAGCAGAAATCTACTTCAGAAAAGGATGATAAGCATTGAAGAACCTCCATATGGAGTTTACTTTCTCTGTGGCAAAAGCTAGCTATTTGGGCAAGAAACCGTCCTTGCCTTGACTGCTGACAGTATATTGTCCAAACTGGACAAAAGGACACAAACGAAAGAGACTGCCAAACTTCGACAGGACAGGGTAGGACTGTAATTGGAGTTTTCTCTAGTACCACTCAGACTCAAGTAAATACACAGATATGTATGTGTGTATACACACACACACACACACACACACACACACACACACACATATATATATATATATCTTATGTGTGTATGTATGTATATAACTTATAAACTGTATGGCCGTGGCAGGCTTTTTGCTAGCTAGATCTTACATCTTAAATTAACCCATTTCTATTAATCTATAACTTGCCCATGGCTTGTGGCTTACCAGTACTTTATATCTTACTTCTCAAGGCAGCGGCAGTGGCTGGCAGCATCTCCTGACTCAGCCTTGCCTTGTGGGCATCACAGAAGCCTCAATGGGAGTAGTGTTTCCAGGACAAAGCTGGAACAGCTATCTACTACATCTCCCTCTTTTGTCTAAATAAGAAAGTTCTAACCTAATACAAAACTATATACAATAGGAATGACTATCAAATATTGTCCAGGAGGAATAAGGGATAATGACCTAGACAAGATGAAACTATAACCAATACAAACAATATCAAACAAGAGACACATACTAAAATCCGGAGAAGTCTGGAGCATGGGTAGATGGCATGTTACAAAGGTCATTCTAAAAGGTGCCTTATCCTGAAGAACCTGAATCTAATACTTAATATGTTTTAGCTCAGATAGAAGATTGTAATTGTAACTGTTAAGTCCTCAATTCCATCAAAGACCTGAGAAGGAATATAATAATACCTGGGAAATGGGAGAAGGACACAAGTTACTTTCGGGAGTCTTGCGAGAGTAGACAGAGACAGCTGGCAGCCTGGACAGTCACCTAATGTTTCTCAGCATCATTGGTGCATTTAAATTGTCTACAGGCCAATTAGAGTATCTGACAGACCATTTTCAGAAGCAGGAATTCTGAAAGACCATCTTACCTTGTCTTGGCAGAGTACAGTGGTCACTTTCCTTGTGTCCTGCTTGTCCAGAAGGACAGCACTCAATTTGTCAGCAGCTGAGGCAAGGGCAGTTCTTTGCCCAGCAGGCCATTTTGTGCCAAGAAGACAAACTTCCAAATGGAAATGTCTTAGAAGCCCAACATTCTCTCGGGATCAAATTATTGTTTTCTGGAGCAATTGTGTCTCATGTCAACAGAATTCTAAGTTATTTAAATGCCATATTCTCTAGATCCATGAAGTGTTTGAAGATTACCTGTCCATCTGACCTATGTGTCTGTAAATCTGGATAACCTAACTAACATAACTATAGAGATGACAAGCATAGGTGACTATAAATCTGTAAGTCTTTTCTACCTAAATAACCCAAGTACTAAGCTTCATGTAAACAAGATAAACAGTCTGTAAGCAAATGTATGGTAAAAGGACAATGACTTCAAAATTGTGACAATACACAACAGAGGTAGGAATGTGTAGTGCAATATGCAATATGACAATAATCCTAAATATATATCAATATACAAAATATCCTAAACAGAGGATATATACATACAATATGAAAGATATAAATTTACATTTGTATCAACATACAAAACATTTCAAGTAAGAGTAGAAATATATGTACATTACAACAAATATAGTTCTGTATTTGTATCAATATAGAAATTATCTTAAACAGGAATCAATATACAAGAATCCATAACAGTGCAAATTATCTAAGGCTGCTATTTACTAAACTTGTTTACTAGTATATACAATAATCTACCATAATATCTTATACCTATTCATAGAACAATCCTTTAAGAATTCCTGCTTTACAGAAAAGTCTGTCAGATATTCTGGTCCTGTAGGCTGAAGGTGGATGCCCCAACATTACAGAGGAACCTTGGAGTGACTTTTGAGGCTGCCAGATGTCTCTGTTCATTTTTTAGTTTTTGAAGTCACTTGCTCTGCACTTCCTGTTTACTCAGGTAATGTTATATCCTTCTCAGGTCTTTTATGGGGTTGAAGATTAGATAGTTATAGTTACAGTTTCCCTTAGTCATGATAGAAAGTAAATTAGGTACAAAACTTTGGACTCATCAAGAGAGAATAGATAATGGAGTGTTTTCTCTGAATTTGCCAAATACAAATGGACTGGACATTGTGAATATAATTCTTACCTGATAATTGTTCTTTTTGTTTATAGTTTTATTATGTTAAAGTTAAAAACCTTTCCTTTTTATTTACACAAAAAGGGGGAAATGTTGCAGAATATTCCTTTATACTGTGTGACAATGAGTCACCGTGATTGATTTAATAAAGAGCTAAGTGGCCAATATCTATGCAGGAAGAGGTTAGACAGGACTTCTGGGGACAGAGAGGTCTTGGGGAGGAAGAAAGGCAGAGTCCCCAGCCAGATGCAGAAGAAGCAAAACATGCAGGAGGACAGGTAAAAGCCACAAACAACATGACAGCACACAGGTTAACAGAAATGGGTTAATTTAAGTTATAAGAGCTAGTTAGAAACAAGCCTAAGCTAAGGCAGAGCTTTCATAATTAATAAGTCTCTGTGTCATTTTTTGTGAGCTGGCAGCCCAAAGAAAAATCCATCTACAATGAACTGAACCAGGTATTAAAGGATTGCTGTGGTGTTTGTGTTTAGAACAGAGTGTGAGAGACACAATGAAAAGCAGATAAGTCTTAGGAGGGCACTGGATCACAGTTGCTAGTGGACAGAGAAAGATGACATCCACTGGTTGACCTTGTCAGGAGCAGGTCTGAGGGCACTGAAAAGGTGAAACCTGGCTTGAGTGAATGTGACAAGATGGAAAGAGCAACTGGGAAGACAGAAAAACGTTGGGCTGTGAAGGAGAGAAAATGGACAATAGCCGGAGGAGATGCAATTACAATATGTGCTGACAGGAATAACCCACTGGGTGACAACTGCATTAATTTGCATTCATTTATTGGCATAGATTAATATATTATCGGTTGATATTAATAATTTATATAGGAGGCGGGTATAGTTGGACTTTCTTTGGACTGCCAGCTCCCGAGTAATGACACAGAGATTTATTAATTATGAAAGCTTGGCCTTAGCTTAGGCTTGTTCCCAGCTAGCTCTTAAAACTTAAATTAACCTGTTTCTATTAATTTATATTCTGCCATGTGGCTCATTACCTCTCCTCAGTACCATATGCCTGAATTCCTCTATGTGTGGCTGGTGAATCCCTAGCCTCAGATTCTTTTTCAGAGTTCCTACCTTCCACCTGGAAGTCCCACCTATTCTCTCCTGCCTAGCTATTGACCATTTAGCTCTTTATTAAACCAATCAGAAGGTGCCTTAGGCAGGTGAGGTAAAACAGAGACATCTTCACACAGTGTACAAAAAGATTATCCCAACAAGCAGGAACACTTGCTACTCCAACAACCTTGAGTAAATAGAAGGAGAAAGGCTCATCAACACAGACAAAGGTGGCCCTCAGCTAAAGCCACAAACATTCCACCCATAATAGCATTGGGGAGGGAGCGTATATAGCTCCAGGTGCAGAAAGTGTGTGGACATGGTGGTAACAGCCACGAAACTTATATTCTGACTCCTTTTATTTTCTTAGGAAAATTGGCAGGATGAGGAAGGGAGAGGCAATAGACATCTGCAGGCTGGGAAGTATGAAAGCTAGGTATCTGAGAAACTGACCATACCCCAGAAGGTACATCCCAGAAGGCACACAGCATGTGTGCTTGCAAGGTGTGGAGTGTGGGATGAGTGTTCCAGAGAAATGTGTAGCTAGGTATCTGAGAATCCAACCACCATTCAGAAGGTACATGGTATGTGTGTGTTTGGAAGGTGTGCAGAGTGGGGTAACTCAGACAGAAAAATGTGTGACTGCAAAATTGGAGTCCATTTGGGGCTGGAATCCTTTAGTGTGAGCCTAGTAGGCCTCACTGTGTTTTTTTCTGCTGTTATAGTATACTGAGTGCGTTCAGGCTGGGAACCTACTGGCCACTCAGCTCTTTATGAAACCAATCAGAAGGTGCCTTGGCAAAGACACATCTTCACAGTGTACAAAAAGATTATTCCACAACAATGACTTACTGAGAAGTCTCACTGGACAACATACTGGCAAACACACACACACACACACACACACACACACACACACACACACACAGTGAGAGAACATGTGTTACATAAACGATTGCATTATGGAGGGGAGGAGTATCATGTAATCTGAGAACATGAGTTGGAAATAGGGAAAGGGTAGAGAAATGGTCTGGAAGCCACCAGGAGAAGAAGGCTGAAGGGCAGAGGTGGATATCAGCTGCACTAGAGAGGACAGCAGGGGAAGAGTATTCTCTGGGGAGCAGAGTTTCCAGTATGCCAGGAAAGCAAAGGGACATTTACAGGTAAGAGAACAGAAAGAACCTGCATGTGTGACCAAGTTTGACAACACTAAAGCATCAAAACCCAGTGTCCAAGTCATGCTAACAATTCCAAAGTTATCGTAACTCACTGTACTTTCTGGTCCAAAACATACTTAATGTCTAACCTGCGACCCAGTCGCCATTCTTATTTCCCAAGCAGACACGATAAACATTTCCCTAGAAGTAGCTCTAAACACGGGCTTTGTGGTGATGAAAGCCTGAAAAGCGGGGCAGTGAATGGTGACCCAGAATGGTGCCCCCCCTGAGATGCTAGGAGAGGAAGAGAGCAGGAGTGTGACAACTCTCTGGGTACTGTTCGGGGGTGGGGGGTCAGTGTGGATGAGTACATCAATAAAAGAGTCAGGGATTGGGGATTCAGCTCAGTGGTAGAGCACTGGCCTAGCAAGCACAAGGCCCTGGGTTCGATCCTCAGCTCAAAAAAATAAATAAATAAAATAAAAAAATAAAAGTCAGGGTAAGGGAACAAGAAAACCTAAAAGCTTTCTGCTTTTAATGAAGTAACCTGAGACTCTGTGATGCCTACAGTTCAGTGTATCAGAATGTCCAGGAAGCACTGGGAAAAGAAGTCTCAAACTCAGAAGAAAAGTGAAACGGAGAGATTTCTTAGCAGTTATTGCACAGATGACTGCTGTGGGATGTTCTGTATGTTAAATGTGTTGCTCTGATTGGTTAATAAATAAACACTGATTGGCCAGTAGCCAGGCAGGATGTATAGGTGGGACAAGCAGAGAAGAGAATTCTGGGAAGTGGAAGGCTGTGGCAGAGAGATGCTGCCAGTTGCCACCATGAGAAGATGTTAAGATACCAGTAAGCCACAAGCCATGTGGCAACTTACAGATTAATAGAAGTGGGTTAATTTAACATAGAAGAACTAGATAGCAAAAAGCCTGCCATGGCCATACAGTTTGTAAGCAATATAAGTCTCTGTGTGTTTACTTGGTTGGGTCTGAGCAGCTGTGGGACTGGCGGATGAGAGAGATCTGTCCTGACCCTGGGCCAGGAAGGACTGGAGAAAACTCCAGCTGCAAAGATGACTGAAGTCATTCCACAGATATGGAAGCCAAAATGGGTGAGGGGCAAACCTTATTGGAAAGAATGCAGAGAGAAGGCTTCTCAGAGTGAGACTCCAGAGCTGATGGGCAGCAGTTCCCCTGTCAGTGGGCAGCAGCTCCCCAGTTGGTGGCCAGCTTCCTGCTAAAAAGTGATCTTGCACTTGTACTTTAATACAAAACATATTTAATATCTTTATAGCTGATTCAAGGGTGAAACTTAGAGACTGATGAGGTGGGAGTTCTGTGCTGAGCCACAAGGCAAAGGAAGAAATCTGTAATACTAATCCTATCTACAGTGTTGAATACAGTCTCCCCCAGGTTCATATCCACCCAGAGCACCAAAGTGTGACCTTGTTTGAAAGTTGGTTCTTTGCAGATATAATTAAGTTAAAAGAGAAATCCTTCTGGATTATAACAGGCCCCAAATCCACTGTCTGGTATCCTTATGGGAAGAGATGGCACAGAGATACCCAGGAAGGCTTGATAAGAACAGAGGCAGAGATGAGAGGCAACTGTACACCAAGAAATAAGGCCATCAACAACTATGAAAAACAGAGAGACAGAACATTTCTCTCTGAGGAACTCTGTTTTCTAGAATGGATGGCTAAATCTCTTTTAGACAATAGATTTGGGGTGTTTATTTGAACATTCCTAGGAAAATAATATGCTGCTTATTTGAAATTTGGTATTTTCTGATAGCTCTCCTAGCATTAAGCTTGTGTTTTTGAAATACTGTCTGAAGGGTCATGTGGTGGTTCATCAGGTGAAGACAGTCATTTGTCAAGCTTTATGTACAGCCCATATTTTTGACACACTTTCCTCAGAGATGTGGGGGCTGTAGCTACTCCTCTTGCATAGGCATAGCCTTCTGACTGCTCCAGCCAACAGTTCTTGGCCATGATGCTAAGGCAGAGCAATAAGGCTGTACAGTGCCTGCCTTATTCAATAGAACCCTCCTGTTTAGAGTCCTGAACTACTACAAAATCATCTGGCTATCCTGAGAATGCTCACTGTATTTAAAAAAAAAAAAAAAGCCCCATAAGGCACAAGTCCCAATCGGTAGCCAGTCCATGTTGAGGGATAAGATCCAAAACCTCAAAAATAGTGCAGTCATCTCTATGACATCTTGACTGATTTCCTGACCTACAAAAGCCATGAATTTTAAAAAAAGGTTGTTTTGATGCTTGGTTTTAGCCAACAGGCCAAGAAACAATAGAAATGGCAGGTTCAAAAGTAAAAATTTTGGTGGAGCTAATTTGCTACACCAAAGTAGTAAGCGTTGTAATCACTTAATATCACTGTAAATGAATTCAACAATTTCCCAATCAACTCAGGAAATTCACCGCCCTAGAATAAAAAGTTTCCCAAATACTATGACCTTCCATGTATATGGTACCCTACTTGATGTTTCCTATTACAGTGTCAGAGCAATGAAACTTAAGTCCAGGCCCTTTGTTAATGCTGGGGGTCCACTCACTTCTTAGTTGTAAGAAGGCATAACTATTTGTTTCTTTGTTGCTGGGGGTGGAGCCCAGCTTTGCATGTTAGGCCAGCCTTCTATCCCTGGCCTGAGAGAATCCACCTTAGTTGTGCCCTTTTAAGCTCTCATTTCAAATTCGATTGCGTGAATGTGGTAATAAAATGTATGCTCACCATTTCCACACCACTTATACCTATAAAGATTTTATTTCATGTCTGTTCTATAGTTCTACCAGGGAACATGTCAGCAGTATTGTTGACATTTAAAAGTCAATATCATTCAATAATTACTTGTATTTGTATTTTAAAACTACAAAAATTAACACCCAATAATGCTCCTGCCCCCTTCACTGTCATATACAACATAGAGTATAGACAACAAAGTCATATAAATACACAAAACTCTCTCTGAACTAAGCAAACTTTCTTTTTCTACCTTTCTGGGATGCAGGTTCACCACTTTGTGATTTACTTCTGAGAAAATGAAGTTAGAGAATCGCCACCCTAGGAGGCAGGATTTTTTTTTTTTTAAACAGAGCTTCTGTGGTTTACAGACTTCAAGGTGGGCGTATAGAAATATCCAGGTCTGGGAATCATTTATTGCTTTAGAATAATCCTTCTAAGCTGGGTGGTGCTGGCGCATGCCTTTAATCCCAGCACTTGGGAGGCAGAGGCAGGTGGATCTCTGTGAGTTCGAGGCCAGTCTGGGCTACCAAGAGAGTTCCAGGAAAGGCACAAAGCTACACAGAGAAACCCTGTCTCGAAAAACCAAAAAAAAAAAAAAAAAAAAAAAGTTAGCTAGTAATAAGCCCGAGCTATCTGCTGAACACTTATAATTGAGTCTTCATGGTGGGCGGGAAAGAAAAAGTCTACCTATAAATGGCGTTCCAGCATGGGGCCAGGCTCTACCTGCTTGTGAACTTTTGTTCCTGCTCAAAACAAGAAAATAACACTTAAAAAAATTTTAAAATGGCCTCTACTAGGTCTAAGTACAACATATTGCATATAAAAAGGGAATCATTCATCTTAATATTCCATACCTCTGAACCCAAATTGAGTTATGATCTGATTGTCCCTGAAATCAGGAGCAAGTTCCTAACAATCCAGTTTCAATAGACATGAATGAAGGTCAAGTTCTCCCTAACTTAACCATTAATGAAAAAGCAACCTAAGGTAAATTGACGCTAACCAATTAGGTTTTGGGTTTCTGTCTGCTTGTTTTTGTCAATTGCTATAATCCCACTCCTGCCTTACAAGAAGAGTAACTGTGAAATGACCAGTTGCTTTTTCCTTTCTTTAAATGTTAGCATTTAATTAACCTCCCTGGGTGCCTTCAAGCCACCAGGACACAGGCACCTCCAACACCCTTCATCTTCTCTTCAGCTCTTCTGCTGAAACATTTGGCTTTCACGATGACAGGCTGCTTAGGGAGTTTTCCCTTCCCCAGAACTTGGTAGTAACCCAATCGCACAACATCAATGATGGGAGCAGCTCCAGTCTTGTCTTTTTGGTTTTTTTTGTTTTGTTTTGTTTTTTGTTTTTGTTTTTTTAAAGATTTATTTATTTATTATGTACACAGCATGTATGACTGCAGGCCAGAAGAGGGCACCAGATCTCATTACAGGTGAGCCACCATGCGGTTGCCGGGATTGAACTCAGGACCTCTCTGTAAGAGCAGTCAGTGCTCTTAACTGCTGAGCCTTCTCTCCAGCCCCTCCAGTCTTGTTCTTTGCAGCGTGGACGCATTGTCTTCTCATTGAACAGTGTCCACAGTTTATCCAGATTGGGGAAGGGAGGGGAGGGGGAGGGGAGGAGAGGGGGAGACTGGAAGAGAGGGAGAGGGAGGGAGAGAGAGATGCTGACTCAATCTTCAGGAAAGAAGCCAAAGATCTGACCTGTGGCAAAAAAACAAAGGAAGCAATGATATGGAGAGGAGACAGGACACAGAGGGAATTTAGGAAGGAAACTAAAAGCATAGAAAAGGGGGAAAGACAAACGCAGAGGAAGCGACCGCACTCAAAACACTGCAGACTTAAAGATGCTTTAAGCCGACCAGAGTACTGGCATGAAGGCAATGGCTTGAATCCCATCCCTTAGACAATCTTGTTTATTTGTCTGCAAAATTAGACAAAGCCTTTTGGACTTTTTAACTGTTCTTTAAAACTTCATCAGCTTTTCATGCCCAGCCTTTCAAGGTGCAATCCTTGGACAAGATAATCCAAATGGAAACTACATTTAAAATTACAAGCTAAGGTGTCTCATCCCAGCCTTCATATACAATGCTTCCCATGATCTCCAGCTCACAGAGGGAAAACATACACACAGCTCAAAGCCTCCAGATAAACCTAATGGACCTATTTTGTAGTTGTTTCCTTTTAACAAAACCTCCCAGCTTGGAAAGTGACAAATTACAGTTTTACTCAAAAAAAAAAAAAAAAAGGTACATTTAAAATTGGAAGAAACTAGCCGGACGGTGGTGGCCCACGCCTTTAATCCCAGCACTCAGGAGGCAGAGCCAGGCGGATGTCTGAGTTCGAGGCCAGCCTGGTCTACAGAGTGAGATCCAGGACAGCCGAGGCTGTTACATAGAGAAACCCTGTCTCGGAAACAAACAAACAAAAAAACTGGAAGAAACTATTCCAAAAGATGTTCATTTAAGCGCTTCGAGGCCACAGGCCCAACCACAGAGTGGACTGAGGATTCTGCTGTTGGCGTCACAGAGGGCTGGCGCTGCAGGGGGCTGTCGGCATCACCCTCGCAAGGACAGACAGCGGGCGAACCAGTCACGACCGCCCACAGAACAGGCAGCCAAGAAACTGGGCTAGGGCGGGCCTAGGTGACGGCTTCCGGCGTGTGCACCGCCCTTCCGGTCCGCCGGGCGGCCGGCTGGCTTTCCCCGACAGGGCCGGCCCTGCGCACGCTCTCCGGCCGAGGCTGGGGAGGCTGACGCTGCTGGTCGGCCGCGCTGTGGTACCGTGTGGTCAGCGAGTTGGGTGGAGGGGAGAAGGCTTCCCTGGTTCCCTCCCGCACAGCGCGGCTGTCCCGGGTCTTGATCTCCTCTCCAGTGTCCTATTGGGGTGGTGGTGACAAAGGTGATTCTTTAGCCCCGTAAAACTAGGAACTGCCTAGTTAGTATCAGTTTACCAAATTCACTTGCCCCAGAACATTTACTAGTTTTCCTATCAAGAAGATAGAGAGCATGTGATGTCATGGCCTTGGCATTAAAAAGTTCCGGGAGGCTTTAATGGAGGGCAGAACAGTTTCCTCTTCCCGGAACTCACTGAGGCCCAAGGGATAGTCCACATTGGACAGATCCTCCGGAGAGCCCATACAACACATAGGAAAACGCACTCTTCACCAATGTAACAAACAGGCTGATGTCTAGGTATCAAGATTTTAAGTTTAAAGCTGAGTCGGACTGACTACCCATAGTAAAATTGACGTTATAAACGACTCAATGCAGTGCCTATGATTGTTTCTCTAATTTTATATTATTTTGTTGTTTGCTTGGTTGGGTTTTTTTTGTTTTTTCCCTCGAGACAGGTTTTTTTCTGTGTTGCCCTGGCTGTCCTGGAACTCGCTCTGCAAACCAGGCTGGCCTTGAACTCACAGATCCATCCTGCCTCTGCAACCCAAGTGCTGGGATTAAAGCCAATACACCACTACTACCCAACTGAAATTCTAGAAATGAGGTGTAGATTGTCCCTATATAATACAAAATAGTAATGCAGCCAGCACTTCACTGATCCCTGGGGACTACTGAATTAGCAACTTTTGAAAATCCAATGATACACATGAAAACACTGTAAACTATAAAAGCAATTCTGTACACACTCCACTGTACTCTGTTGTAAAGTAGCTGAAAAGCTTAGGAATGTAAATACCTCTAAATTGTTTATTTATTGGTGGAAAAAATCTTTTTTGTGATGGTTTGGAGGTGAGGCAGATGAGCAACATCTGCTCCTGTGGTGTGTGGCACTATACAGAAATAACAACCATCACCAACCCAAAACTTGTTTCCAGTGAGGTCAATGTCACAATGTATGCAACTTAAGTCCAACTAAAATTCCTTCCAAAGTACCCTCCAAAAAGACCTTTCAGGAGGTCTTTTTGTTACGATTTTATTTTATCATCATCATCATCATCATCATCATCATCATCATCATCATGCAGGGGGGGAGGTTCGAGGGTATCCTGTGCATGCAGGGAACCATGCTGGGCAGATGTAGCTGCAGGGCAACCCACTCCATGCGGGCATGGTGGCCCCATGTAGGGTGGACATTCGCAACTCAGAGGGTGCATCCTTGTGGAAATAGTTTATTATAATAGAAAGATAAAGAGGCAGAGAGACAGAAAGAGGGGGAGAGAGAGAGAGAGAGAGAGAGAGAGAGAGAGAGAGAAAGGGAGGGAGGGGTGCACACCTCTTGGGAGTGTGGAAGAGGAGAGAAATGGGCGGAGTTTTTCCTTAAAAGAGACCTTTAGGTCAGGACATGGTGGCGCCAAGGGCCGGGATCAGAATATTTACCCTTTTCCTTTAGTTACAAAATGAGGTATTGTTCATTGTGATGTCACAGCCCTTCCGAAGCTGTAGAACCTTTGCTGTCACAGAAAGAAGGGCGGGGCCTGGGAATCAGGAAAAACAACAATTTAGAAACATCCTCAGTGACTGCCGGAGTCAGTGACTGCCACCGAAGTCAAGAGATAATGGTTCATTTTCCAAAGTTTACACTGAATAACCAGAGTGTTTTTCTAAAATCACCCTATTAACAGAATCTCTTTAAAAAGCTCTCCATTCTCATTCCATACAATCATCAGCAGAGGGGAGATGAAAGCAGTCAGTCATGTCAACTCTAATAAATCATTTACATGTAACGTGGACTGAATTAACAAGACTAAAAAGCCAAGTCAACCCCTTTTGCCAATGGACAGATCTCCAGGTCACCACATACTGATGGCAGTTAAGCATGTTTCTAACACAGATTGGTTGTTTAGAGGTATAATTTGTAAAGCAAGATAACCAAATTAAATGAGCTTTCACAAATATTGGCTTTGGAAGTTTTTAAAAAGGATAGTCCTTGTAGGCTTCAAGGCAAGAGCACAGGCCTCCATCTGGGTAGAGAGGCTAGATTACATTCCACCACCAAAGAGCCCAGGTTGGAGAGAATCTCCATCTTAAGTCGGTGGTTCTCAACCTTCCTAACACTGTGACCCTTTAATACAGCTCCTCATGTTGTGGTGACCTCCAACCATAAAATTATCTTGGTTACTGCTTCCTAACTGTAATTTTGCTAGTATTATGAATCATAATGTAAATATCTGATATGCAGGATATCTGAATTCAACCCCTGTGAAAAATTCATCACCAAAGGGGCCTCGACCTACAAGTTAAAGAACCGTTGGTCTAAGTCCTCTCCTCCAGAAAAATAAACCGTAAATAAAGTCCACAGGGAGACTGGAAGTGAGGCTTGGTCTGACCTTAGGAGGAACTGTGTCTATTCATGGTGGGGGGTACTTTTGTCACCCACCTGTGCAGATAGCCAAAATTCCTGCAGAAGATGAGATATAGCCTCTTACAGGGGCAGAAATCACTTCTGTAATCCACAAGGGAAGCTGGGAAGTGTAGTTTTCCAGCAGGAAACTATCAGGATCCACATGGTTCTGGAAGAACAAAGTCCCACAACCTGTCCTCTAGCATTTGGACAACATGTGCCCTCTGACAGAATCCATGTAGATGGGGTCACCAACTGAAAAAAAGAAAACTTTAACCTAAATTTAGTCATAGGGAAATAATCAAATCCAAGTTGTTAGTGCTGCAGATACACTAAAAATGGATTTTTTCATGAATTTATGAAAAATACCAAAATAACACAAAAACCAACTCTTCTAAAGTGACCCATAGGGAATTTGAAGAGGTCATTATTTCTGGTTTTATGTTTAAATGCTCAAAATTATAACGTTCATTAGATTTCCAGAGTTATTGTTTCCAGTAAGAAAACAGACACAAAAAATGCCAAAAAGCCTAATTCTTATCATTCTTTTTTTTTCCTGATCATTCCTTTTTTCTTTTTTTCAAACAAGATTTCTTTGTGTATCCCTGGCTGTCCTGGAACTCACTCTGTAGACCAGGTTGGCCTCGAACTCAGAGATCCACCTGCCTCTGCCTCCTGAGTGCTGGGATTAAAGGCGTGCACCACCTGATTCCCTTTTTTCTTCAGGGAAATTCTGCTTGTGTTGAATGTGTCTTCAAAACAGGATACCTAGCTAGGCTCGTGAGATGACTCAGTGCGTAAAGGTGCTTGCCACAAACACCTAACTTCCTGAGTTCCATCCCTGGAACCCATGTAAAGGTAGGAGAGATTGCACAAGGTTGTACTCTGACCTCCACACACAGGCCATGACATGTCCATACACAACACACACACACACTAATTTATTATTGTTGTTGTTATTATTATTATTATTATTATTATTATTATTATTATTAAAAGAAATAGAAAACACTATTGACTGGGTTCAAAATCAAACAACTCAGTCCCTAAAAGGAAAATGGCATTTTTCGGAAACTTGCCAAGCCCTCTGTTTCTTGTCCAGGTCCATTTCTAAGCCTCCTTACTGCTGCGGTAATTTGAATGAGAATGACCTTATAGGCCATGTGTTTGAATACTTGGGTCCCTAATGGGAAGGATTAGCAAGTGCGGCTTTGTTGAAGGAGTTTGTCACTGGGGTGTCACTTTGAGATTTCAAAAGCCCTTACCATTTCCTGTTAGGTCTCTCTGCCTTATGGTAGTGTCTCAAGATATGAGCTGTCAGCTACAACTCCTGTGTCATGCCTGCCTGCTTGCTGCCATGCTCCCCACCATGATGGTCATGGATTCTAATACCAAAACTGTAAGCCCCAAATAAACACTATAATAAATCACTTTGGCCATGGTGTCTTATTGCAACAATAGAAAACTAACAGAGACACTACTAATACCTAATTCTTGCTCTTTGAGGCACAACCATCTGCTGGGTACTTATCAAAAGGTCTTTATAGCTGATGCAATGGCATATAAGACTGTAATCTCGGCATTTAAGAGCTCGAAGCAGGAGATAATAAATTTGAGGCCAGAATAACCCTGACCAAAACAATCAAATAGTTACAGTTGTTAATGGGTATCTTTTGCAGCTTAGAAACATCTCTCCAAGAACCCAGAAACATCCCCAAGAATGTTACCATCAAGACCCTGTCTTAAATCCTGTGGTGGTGGAACATGTCCTTAATCCCAGCACTTGAGAGGCAGAGGTAGGTGGATTTCAGAGTTCCAGGCCAGCCAGGTCTACAGAGTGAGTTCCAGGATAGCCAGGGCTACACAGAGAAACCAGTTTCCTAACTTTGATAAACACACACAGATGACCTACTCTTACGTATCCTAACCAACCTTTCAAACACCCCCTTAGCCGTTTCTAATTGGATTTTGAAATGACAAGCTCTAGAGGTCACAGCTGAGCTATGTATGATGAGTCTCCCACAGGCTTTGCTGCAGACAGACAACACCTCTGGCACGTGGGTGGAGATGCCAGTGGCTGCCAGATTACCTTCTGGGAGCTTAAAGGGTGCTTTTGTTGAAGTGATCTGACTCATATGATCCTGCAGTTTCTGCTCTGTGCCCTTTTAATGTCAGAGAGCCCCAAATTCCACATCCATACCATGCTAACCATCTCTGAGCATGCGCTTTAAGTCTCTCTGCTGGGTTATTCCATAAACAACCCTAAACTCTGTTCTCTAGAAAGAGTTTTTGGGATTCACCCCCTCCATGCTTGGCCCCCGTAAATAACTCATTTGTTAAACTCATTTCAGTGACTGTTGGGATAATGCAGAACACCCTGGATGGAGGACACTGCTCTAGACAGTCATATCCCTAGCTCTCCTTTCCCAATTGTAAAAGTTCTGTAATTATCAGAGGGAATCAGAATAGCAAAAGCGCACACCTCATCAAAGCATGAGGAACTAAATGGTCCTAGCAGTGAGTTTCTGGTTCAGATGGGTTTGTTGGGGATACTGTTGCTTTAACCCTTTCGTAGCTATACAATAAAGGTCTATTCCTTAAGCCTTCACATTCCAGCCCCTACCTACCTCCACAGTCACACTAGTCCCAAGTATAACACACTATGTTATGGCAAACCATAATTAAAATGTTACAATTAGGGGTTGGGGACTTAGCTCAGTGGTAGAGCACTTGCCTGGCAAGCACAAGGCTCCGGGTTCGATCCTCGGCTCCCCCACAAAAAAGAAAGTAAAATGTTACAATTAAATTAAATGTCACAACAACAAAATGTCTGGATAACCTAGGGGTGGAAGATAAGGAGCCTCTACACTTGGAGACATAAATTAATTCATTGCTATCTGTTTCTACTCCTGCTCTCTGCTCTTTGCTGGCTCCACTCTCAAGCTGGTTCTTCTCGAGTGTCAATAGAACACAGTGAAGACAGTTGTCAAGGAGTAGGCAGACAGCGTCTAGTACTTCGAGGCTCTGGGTTCAAATTCCAGTAGCACACACAGTCAGTAGCTCTGACCTCACCCTCTTCTTTGCAATCCAGAATAAGAACTTCTCTCTTTTCCCCTCATGGTTCCAGAAAAAGTCCTGGGGCTGGCACACATTCTGAATCAACCACTGTGGGGAGATGAAGGTTGGGAGGTATAGCCAGGAACTGGGGAATATGTCAGCTTCTCCCAAACCACATTCACTAAAAATAGAGATATTGCGTGTCCCCAAGGGAAAACTGGAGAAGGAAGATGGGAATCTGGAGAGACAACACGACAGACGTCCACTGTATTTCTCAACACACCCAGCAAACATTGCCTCTTCAACTTTGCTTCTGTTTTCTGCCTAAAATGCAGGATCCTCCATATTTATCCTTATGGCAAATGCCTTTAAAAAGAAAACAGACCACACACTTCCTTTCTAACGTATTTGCTTTTCACCACAATTACTTCATCCTTTGAGCCATTTCTGTCTTGTGCCAACTTCTATTAGACTACATTGGAAAATTCTCAAAACAATCTCTCTCTCTCTGTCTCTCTCTCTCTCTCTTCCCTCCCCCCCCCCCCGACCCATTTATCGCCCCCTCCACACACACACACATTGGAATGGCTCACAGGTAGAATACTGGCTGACAGTTGTCCTTTGGCTAACACCAGCACACTATGGCACACACATACCCTCCAAAATGTTTGTTGATTTTGGGGACTGAATGAAGTTCATCAAGTTTGGTGGGAAGTGCCATTACCCTTAGCCATCTCATAGCCCTGGCAATTCTTTAAGTCATGTATTTTCACTAAAGAGGAAAAAAATAATGAGCTGTGGATGCAGACAGACAGACAGACATATGATTTTTTTAAAGGCAGCACAGGAACTGAAAGTAAACTTTAGAAACTTTTATGGTATAAACTGAAGTTCCCAGAAGAGAGAAAAGCCACACCTGTGTTAAAGACTCTAAAAGGTTAAATGATGGACTAGAACTTTATGATTTTGGAAAGTTAGAAGGTTGTGGATCCAGAGCTAAATTATCTTGAGCTATACTTAGCCCACTTAATAGTCATTCCTTGCTCAACCACCTGACCTAATGTCTTTAAGATTTATTTTATGTTTGTGAATGTTTGACTGCATGGATGTATGTACACCACATGCATACTTGGTGCCTGCAGAGATCAAAAGTGTGTGGGATCCCCTACAACTAGAGTCACAGGCAGTGCTGGGATATGTAGTGAGTGCTGGGAACTGAACCTGGGTCCTCTCCAAGAGCAGCCAGTGCCCCCAGCCACTGAGCCATTGTGTTGGCAAGTTTTACTTGGCACAAGCTGTCATTATCTGAGAAGAGGGAACCTCGAATGAGAGAATGCCCCCATAAAATCTGTCTGTAGGGCGTCTTCTTAATCAGTGACTGACGTGGGTGGCCCATATCACTGTGGGTGGTGCCACCCGTGGCCTGGTGGTCCTGGGTCCTGTGAGAAAGCAGGCTGGGGAAGGCATGGCTGGAAGCGCCAAGACACTGGAATGCCGAGCTATAAGTGAGCAATCTGTGGTGAGAGAATCAGAGGGTTCCGAGCAGTTTGTGTGCCACAGAGAGAGCTGAGCATGAGATGCGAAGGTGGTGAGGAACAGCCTGATGTGGAAGGCCTGCACTGCCACCAGAGGCCATGGTGGTGTCTGGGCTGTGCTGCAGATAAGGGCCTTGTCTGGGTCCCTGGTCTGTTGTAGAATATCATTTTAAGATGTATTACATTCGTTTATGCTGTGGAATATTTAATGATGCAAAGATGTGTTGCATTCTTTTTTTGTTTTTGTTTTTGGAGACAGGGTTTCTCTGTGTAGCTTTGCACCTTTTCCTGGAACTCACTTGGTAGCCCAGGCTGGCCTCGAACTCACAGAGATCCGCCTGGCTCTACCTCCTGAGTGCTGGGATTAGAGCCGCTGCCGCCTGGCTGTGTTGCATTCTTTTATGTTGCATTTGCTTAACTCTGTGAAGCTGTGTTACTGTGCCTGTCTAAAACACCCGATGGTCTAATAAAGAGCTGAATGGCCAAATAGGGAGGTAGGAGAAAGGATAGGCAGGGCTGGCAGGCAGAGAGAATAAATAGAAGGAGAAATCTGGAAGGAGTAGAAGAGCAAGAGAACAAGGAGAGGAGGCCTCCAGGGGCCAGCCACTGAGCCACATAGCCAGTCACAGAGTAAGTGTATAAGTAAGATATACAGAAGTGAGAAAAGGAAAAAGCTCAGAGGCAAAAGGTAGATGGAATAATTTAAAGTTAAGAAAAGCTTGCCGGGCAATGGTGGCGCATGCCTTTAATTCCAGCACTAGGGAGGCAGAGCCAGGCCGATCTCTGTGAGTTCGAGGCCAGCCTGGGCTACCAAGTAAGTTCCAGGAAAGGCACAAAGCTACACAGAGAAACCCTGTCTCAAAAAAAAACAAACAAAACAAAACAAAAAAAAAAAAAAAAAAAAAAAAAAGAAAAGAAGAAGAGAGAAGCTGGCAAGAAACAAGCCAAGCTAAGGCTGAGCATTATAATTAAAAATAAGCCTCTGTGTGTGATTTTTGCAGGAGCTAGGTGGTGGGCCCCCCAAGAACAAAAGACCATCCAAGAACCAAAAGAGTAAAAGAAAACAACCAACAACAGTGGTCCTACTGCAGCGAGGGTCTGTGTTGATGTCAGTGGCCTGTGTGCTCTGCAGACGTCCATGGTCTGTACTGCAGCCTGAAGCCAAGTTGATGTTCAAGGACCACACTGAACTGGCTCCACCCCTAACTCGACACCCACAGTGGTGCCTGTGGTAATGTGGGCACGGGAAAGCTGGTCCCCAGTCCCTTGCTGGGGTGTCACAGGAGAGCTGGTAGGCTGACTAACTCAGCCACCACCCAGGCCCAGATCTAGGACTTTGAGCTGGCCCATCCCAACACCTACTCCATCTATGAGCTGCTGGAGTGTGTAAAGGGGCCAGTCCTGCAGGATCTCCACGACTGGGGTAACAGCGGATATCCAAGAGACTCTAGGAGGGTCCAGTACTGGTGTAGCAGAAGCCAGAAACAGTGACCCGCTGCAGTGAACATTTGCAAGTAAAGCTGTTTGGGCAAAGGGTATATAGTACGCGACTCACCACAGCTTTCAGTGTCACTATGATGAGTGAATGTGATTTGGTTTTGGTTTTGCTTTGGTTTGGTTTTTCCGAGACAGGGTTTCTCTGTGTAGCTTTGAGCCTTTCCTGGAACTCACTCTGTAGCCCAGGCTGGCCTCGAACTCACAGAGATCCGCCTGGCTCTGCCTCCTGAGTGCTGGGATTAAAGGTGTGCGCCACCACTGCCCGGCTGAATATGTGATATATTTTTATTTTATAGATTTACCTAAGTGATTTTTATTCTTTTTTATTTTCTTTTGTGGGGGAGGTTACAAAGGTAGAAGGCAGATATGAAAGGACTGGGAAATTAATGGGATTGTGGTGCATGATGTGAAATTCACAAAGATTCAATAAAAAATTATATTAATAAAAAAGAAAGCAGGCTGAGCAAGTAATGAGGAGCAAGGCAGTAAACAGAACTTCTCCACGATCTCTGCATCAGCTCCTGCCTCCAGCTTCCTGCCCTGCTTGAGTTCCTGTTCTCGCTGCTTTTAATGATCAACTCTTACAAGGAAGTGTGAGTGAAATAAATCCTTTCTTCCCCAAATTGCTTTTAGTCATGGTGTTTCATCACAGCAAAGGTAATCCTAAACTAAGATGGCCACCTATCTCCAGCCCCTGGCCTGACGTTCTTTTGACAATCAAGTACAACTTTAAAAATGTATTCTGGCTGGGCGGCAGTGGCGCACACCTTTAATCCTAGCACTCAGGAGGCAGAGCCAGGCAGATCTCTGCGAGTTCAAGGCCAGCCTGGTCTACAAAGCGAGTTCCAGGAAAGGCACAAAGCTACACAGAGAAACCCTGTATCGAAAAAGAAAACAAAAAAACCAAAAATTCTTAGCAAACCACTAACATCTACTATCCAAATGATACGAGTATCAGTCATCCCAGAGTATCTGTAACCTTAACAGTTTTCTCTTCTTGAGTGCAACCCACCTACCTGCAGTCCCCAAGAATGTATTTGGTAAATGCTTATTTATGACTTTGTTTAGTAACTACTAATGTATCAGTTTCCATGCTGGAACATATATGAATCTGTGTTCCTGGGTGTCTTAGTATTATAATTGCTATGTTGCAGTGAGAACAGAAACTCAAGTGGGATGAGGATCTGGAGGGAGGAGTTGATGCAGAGTTCATGGGGGAATACTACTTACTGGCTTGTTACACACAGAGCCCAGGACCAGCCGCCAGAGGTGGCACTATCTGCAATGGCTGGGCCCTCCCCCATCACTCACTAACTAAGAAAACGCCTACAGGCCTGCCTACAGTCTGACCTTATGGAGGCGTTCTCTCATTTGAGATGCTCTTTTCTCAGATAACTAGAGCTTGTGTCAGGTTGACGTAAGACTAGCCAGCACACTGGGTCATGGACACTCATATTTGGCTCAGAATAAACTATCTCTTACAACTTGGGAGTCTGGAGTTGTGTTTTTCACTGATAACGTCATGTTGACCTAATATTTCTGTTTAGGCTAATGATAACTCAGGCTTGCATTTTTTCTTTTTTTCTTTCTTCTTTTTTTGGATTTTTGAGACAGGGTTTCTCTGTGTAGCTTTGCGCCTTTCCTGGAACTCACTTTGTAGACCAGGCTGGCTCTGCCTCCCGAGTACTGTGCTGGGATTAAAGGTGTGCGCCACCACCACCCGGCTCAGGCTTGCATTTTTATGTCTTGAAGTTTCAACTGACTAGTAATTCATCTCTATCAGATTTTATTATCTTTTATACCACATTGAGAGAATTGTTCCTTCACTATAAAAGCCTTGATAATTGTATTGGTTCTTGGCCTTTTGGTTAAGACCAAGTGTAGAACTGTATAAAGTATACAAAGAGAACCATGAACCTTCTTCCTACCCACCTCCAATCCAGAGTATTTTTATTGGTTTTGTTGTTCTGAAGATTGAACCCAGGCCTCTTGCTTTTTTTTTGTTGCTGTTTGTTTGTTTGTTTGTTTTGAGACAGGGTTTGTTTGTGTAGTTTTGGTGCCTGTTCTGGATCTCACTCTGTAGACCAGGCTGGCCTCGAACTCACAGAGATCTGCCTGGCTCTGCCTCCCGAGTGCTGGGATTAAGGACGTGTGCCACCACCACCCAGCCCTCTTGCTTGTGCTTAACCAGCTACAATTCTGTTCCTCTTCAGTGTATAGTTCACTTTCATGTAAAGGGGGTTATTTCATGTTATACTGGAATTTCATTTCACTAGTTATTCTTATGCATGTGTATGCTTGCCTGAATTTCTATACACATGTTGTACAGAAGCCTACAGAGGCCAGAAGAGGGCATCAGATCTTATGGAATTGGAGTTACAGATGGGTATGATCCACCAATGTAGACTCTAGGAATCGAACTCAGGTCCTCTGTGAGAGCAGTAAGCACTCTTGAATTGTGAAGACATCTCTCCAGCCCCTGCAACTTCCTTTTGTTCACTTAATAATGTATGGATGTCAGAGGTCCTTCAAACCTTTTACAAAGCCTTACCCAAATTCAACACATTTTCGAACCAAGTGTAGTGAAATAGGCCTGTAGTTTCAGCTTATGGAAGCTAAGCAGAAAGATCTCAAATTAGAAATGAGTCTACATAGGATGACCCTTTTCCCAAAACACAAACAACTAATTTATCACATTTTTAGTTTATATAGTGTCTTAGTTAGGGTAGCTATCACTTGATGAAACACCATAATCAAAAGGTATCAGAATTGCTGGGAGGTGGTGGCCCATGCCTTTAATCCCAGGACTCTGGAAAGCAGAGGCAAGCAGATCTCTGCGAGTTCAAGGCCAGCCAGGGTTGTTACATAGAGAAACTCTGTCTCAGGGAAAAAAAAAACAAAAACAAAACAAAACCAAAAAGAATCACAGATTCATGAGGTTTTTGTTTTGTAGAGTGCTGAGATTAAAGGCCTATGTCACCACTTCAGCTCTATATAGTGCTTTTTTGTTTTGTTTTTTTGTTTTTTGAGACAGGGATTCTCTGTGTAGTTTTGGTGCCTGTCCTGGATCTCGCTCTGTAGACCAGGCTGTCCTCGAAACTCACAGAGATCTGCCTGCCTCTGCCTCCCAAGTGCTGGGATTAAAGGTGTGAGCCACTGCTACCCAGCTAGTTTTGTTTTTTAAGGGGTTTGTTTTGAGAAACTTATTATGTAGCTCTTACTGGTTTGGAACTCCATATGTAGACCACTGTGATGTTGAACTCAGAGATCCACCTGCCTTTGTCTCCAGAGTGCTTGTTCAAGCACACCTAGCAAAAATGAGCTGTAAAAATGTCTTATTTCGACAGGGTGGTGGTGGTGGTGGTGGTGTATGCCTTTGATCCTAGCACTCAGGAGGCAGATGGATTTCCGAGTTTGAAGCCAGCCTGGTCTACAGAGCGAGTTCCAAGACAGCCAAGGCTACACAGAGAAACCTTGTCTTGAACCCCCTCCCCCCCCAAATCTGGCTTCGGTGACATAAATGACAAATATTACTCTATAGGTGGAAGGTTAAGGCACTTTTCTTTCTTCTTCTTCTTTTTTTTTTTTTGGTTTTTCGAGACAGGGTTTCTCTGTGTAGCTTTGGAGCCTGTCCTAGAACTCACTCTGTAGCCCAGGCTGGCCTCGAACTCAAGAGATCCACCTGGCTCTGCCTCCCGAGTGCTGGGATTAAAGGTGTGCGCCACCACCGCCTAGCGATTAAGGCACTTTTCATCAAGACATTAAGCCTTACAAAACAAAACAAAGTAACAATCCCCAGGCTGTGTATTAGGACAAAGTTTTTTTTTCTTCTCCCTAGAGAGTATCTCGGAGGATTGAACTAGACTAAAAGACCCTTGGGCGGCCAGAGGCTCCCCACATGGAGGGAGGAGGATCTACAGTTCCAAATGTTGGCAGCCTCAGCTGTTTGGGAGATTTAGTGTAAAAGTAGAAAACCACAGCTCTTACACTAGAGGGAATTCAGGAACGTTTTATCCTGGAGCCATTTTGGTCCATGGCCCGGGAACACAAATGTAGGTTACCCCAAATTCCACGTAAGAGGAGGGTTGTGTTTCTTACGTTGACATAGGTTCAGTGTAATAAACAAGACGTTACTTTCCCGACTCTAAGGACAGGAACCATTTAGGATTAGACTCCCTGGTGCAGTGAAATCGCCGGTGTCACGTCCTCAACCTAATTCTATTTTTGGAGCCAGGGATTTTCCAGATTACTGTAAACCCGGCGAGGTGAGGTCAGGGCCAGGCCGACGTCTCCCCGGCTGCGCCCCGACACCCACGCGCGCCGAGTGCTTCCCGGAAGACCGCGCGCTTCACCTCCCTCCTTCCCTCGTTTCTCAAACCCGTGAGGCTGCCCTGTTCCGAGTCACTTTACACACCCGTGTCGCCGATGGCGGGACGCACACCGACCGGGGAGCGTTTCGAAGGCCGACCCACCAGGCGGATAATCCGGTGCCTAAAGGGATTACCACCCAGGCAGCCCTGATCCGCCTGGGAAGCCTCCACGCCTATCCCAGCCGGGAGGAACACGTAGGCGCGCGCCGGGGCGGGGCGGGGCGGGGCGGGGCGGGGCGGGGCGGGGCGTCGGCGTGGTGACGTCAGGGCGGAAGCGCACGCTGCGTGCAGCGGCCTGGAAGCCGGCGGTCACGGGAATATCCGTCGCGCCGAGGACGCTGGTTAGTCTCGCTTTGGGTTCCGGCTGCGTCGGCCGTACGTGCAGCTCGCTGGAACTATGGCGTCCGGGCCTCACCCGACCTCGACCGCCGCCGCCGCCGCCGCCGCCGCCTCCGCTTCGTCCGCCGCCCCGAGCGCGGGCGGCTCCAGCTCAGGCACGACGACCACGACGACGACGACGACCGGAGGGATCCTGATCGGCGACCGCCTGTACTCGGAGGTGTCGCTTACCATCGACCACTCGCTGATTCCGGAGGAGCGGCTCTCGCCTACCCCGTCCATGCAGGACGGCCTCGACCTGCCCAGCGAGACGGACCTGCGCATCTTGGGCTGCGAGCTCATCCAGGCCGCCGGCATTCTCCTCCGGTTGCCGCAGGTGAGAGTCCCGGTTGACTGCCGGGGTCTCCGCCGCCCCCCGGGTCTCTCGGGAGCTCGGGCGGCCGGGCAGGCGGGGAGGGACGTGGGGACGGAGGCAGGGGTGCGGGGGCCGGCGGCGCCGCGCGGCCCGGGCGGGGGGGAAGGGAGGCGAGCGGCCGCACAAAATGGCGGCGGCGGCGGCGCCTGGTGCGGGCCCGCCTGACCCCGGCGCTTCCGTTTCTCCTCTCTCGTCTGCAGGTGGCGATGGCAACGGGGCAGGTGTTGTTTCATCGTTTTTTCTACTCCAAGTCTTTCGTCAAACACAGTTTCGAGGTAAGCTCGGCGGGGGCGGGCGAGAAGGGACGTCTTCATCATCCGGAAGCGGGAAGGAAGGGGTAGTAACCAGCTTTTCCAGAAAGGGAGTGGTTAGCTTGGGCCTTTGTACCTAGTTCCCACCCACGAGGAAATGCGGCCCGCAGAACGCCTTTTCAAGAACTAGAAAATGGATCCCGAGTCCACGTGCTCTGTTACCGAGAACCACGTCTAGGAACAGTCGAGCAATAGAAACGCCCATAGCTGCTAAGGCCCGTGCGCTGAAAACGTCGCCCTTGATTCCATTTCGCCCAAAGCCCCGTTGTATCCTAAGAGTTTCTCTTTAAAAGTAATTTTTGTTAGACTTCGGGCAGAGTTGTCTCCAGTTTAACGTTACACTTCGTTATAAGTTTTGTCCCCTCGTGGGTTCTTTCAGATTGTTGCCATGGCCTGTATTAATCTTGCATCAAAAATCGAAGAAGCACCAAGAAGAATAAGAGATGTGATTAATGTATTCCACCACCTCCGCCAGTTACGAGGAAAAAGGTAAGACTGGCCCATTGAACATAGTCTCTTGCTACTGCTGTTGTATACCAATCATCAAGTCAAAACATCTTTTTTTTTTCTTCTTCCTCAAGTCAGTACGGATGCAAAAGCAAACTGGCATTAGGTGTTGAAATTCACATAGGAACCCTGAAACTTAAAAAGCCCTCAATTAACCAGCTATCTAAAGTTTGTAGAGGCAGGTGGCATTTGTGGACAATCGTAGCAGTGCTGTGGAGCCAGTCCCTTGGCTTAAGATTAACCGAGAAAGGGGGTACGGTTGGCTCAAGTGGGAGTGTGCTCTGTAAGTTCTTCTTCCCCTCCCCTCTCTGGAAAACTGAAGGCTGGACGTGAAAGTGCTGTAGTTCAAGTTACTGTCGTGGCAAAGTTCGTGTAGGTTGTTACTCCGCTTGGAGCCCCAGTTTCTCCATCAATTGAGGTTGGCTTTTTTGTTAGAGTACTTCTCAACATTGAACTACGATATATCGGATAATACCGGATCTGAAAGGACTGGAGGATGATAAAGTTTGAAGTCAAAGGGATTGAACAGGTATTTTGTTTTGGTTAGATACAGTCTCAGTGAGTGGGTTAGAAAAATAATGTACTGAGTTAGTTGCCTTCAGCTGGGACTCTCTACCTGATCTTGTAAGAAAATACAGTCTGGAACAGGATCTTGGAGGTGTGGTGATAATCTGGTAACTGTGGGCCTGTGTGGTCATCTGTGGCAGTACCAGAGTTTGCTGCAGGATTCCCTGTTGTACAGGTGATGCTGGGACCGCTGATGGACAGTCATGTGTAGATGAACTTCTGAGGAGTTGTGATTAGTTTGAAAGGAAGGTAGCTGTGAGAAGATGAGTTGTTTGGGGGCTGGGGTTGCTTAGTCCGAATGAGCATCGTGTCCGGTGGTGGTAGTCAAGGTGCCAGCCAGAGAAGCAGATAGATAGTAAAGTGAGTTCAGAATGGGTAGCATGGTCAAAAACTGCTGCCCCAGTTTTGTTTTGTTTTTATAGCTTTTGTTTTGTTCATGCTTTTTCAGCCCCATCTTAGTGTGTTCCGGATATTTCTTTTGTTTGAAGACATTTTTAGTTTGTGAAGAAAGTAGAGAAATGGGAGACTTTCAAACTGGTGTTCAGTATGTTCTGAGCTTTTATTTCCATTTAGATAGTGGCTGAATTTTTTTTTCTAAGATGTTTTTAAATGAGACACATAAAATAGAGAATTCTTATCTTCAGTCAAAGAGCTATGCTTTAAAAGGACATTTTCTAGTATATGAGTCATTGAGCCAACTATAATTACATTGTGGCATTTTCCTGTGGGACTTGACTTTCCTTCCTTGGTTGTCAGGATAGGATCATCTTAATTATAAAACTTCAGAATTCAGAATAATCCAATCTGACTGACTTGTATTGGATGTAATTGCATTTTTGGTCATCATTAAAGAGAAATTGATTTTGTTTCAATGTTACCGAGTTTGATTATAGCATGAAATTCTTAAAGAAGTTAATTGCATGGAAGCCCCCCCTTTTTTAAAAGCAGGATATAAGTGTTTCTATGCATTTTACAAGTTTACTCAGACATGTAACTTGTATATGTTATTAACTTCAACTCTTTTTTCCCTTGCAACCGACTATACAGCGACCAGCTACATTTACCAAAGCCTGGGTGATGTGGAGTGGTACATAGAGATGAAGCTGTCGTCATGGCAACAGTGAGTGAAGTATCGAAAATCCCCAAGGAGAAGCCAGTGTTCTGAGAATAGGTCACTGGAATCGGGGACTAACAGGTTGGCCACTGGTGAACCATTTAGAAAAAAACAAACAAACAAACAAAAAACTCCTGTTTCTTGTTACAAGCTTTTTTCTTTGCTGTCCAAGTTATTAAAACTATAGCTTAGTAAGGTGTTGTGTGTTCTTTGCATAGTAGGTATTAGAGAGTATTCGTAAATGGTACACTCTGATTAGTTTGACTTGAATTTTAGTACAATTTGAATGCTAACTAGGTTACTGTATGTCCTTTTCAACTACGGGGGCACATGTATGCAGCCTTAGAGTCATTGTAGTCATGGCTACATAAAGATAACTGTAATACCCATGTCCAGTTCTCAATGAGGTACCTGACTTGTCCCCCAATAGTTTTTTTTTTTCATAGTTTGATAGCTCTTCAGAATGGCTGAATTTAAAGGAAAAGAAAAGCTATTTATACCAGTAATTTTCAGATACAATTTGCTATTTATATGTAACATATTCCCAGTGTGTTAAGAGTTTTTTTTTTTTTTTCTTTAAAGAAGTCTGTTCATATCATTTAAGGTTTATGTTACAAGATAAACTTAAAGACTTAACTACTTTTATTGGTGATTGTTGATGCTGTTTTCAATGTATAAAAGTAAGAATTGGAAGGGTCAGGTTAGTATTGACAATTTAACCATTTGTAGTGTATTTCTGTGGTTCTGAGGTAACTTCAGTTTGACATTTAAGGAATGCTCCTATTCAAAATAAGCATTAGAAATTTCTGTGTTGAATAGGAGTCCTGTCTCCCTCCATGTGTATTAATTACCCATGTGGTTTATAGTATAGTTCCTTGTGCTACTTCCAAAGTATCGGTCCTTTGTAATACATGAGACTAACCATGTTTGAACCCCCTGCTTCTAAAGTTTTGTCATTCACATGCTGTGTTTCAGTCATACCATAAAAAGTAGCTATCATACAAACAGACCAAGAGTTCCTAAAGATGGAAATTTGATTTCAGATTAGTTAATGAGCAAAGTCTGGTAATAAAGAGTCTTCAGAGGTGGAGTTTGGTGGTTTTGAGTGTTGTCCATATTCCTGATTTCTGAAAAGATGAGGACTTTTTAACTCCCTCAGCTTTAAGTACCACCTCTTTATCTAGGATCAAGGATGTTTACTGAATTGGGAGGAAATTCTGCCAAGCCTTGATTCAATGGAATGTATGGCTAAAAACATTTCTGTTTGATTGCTTTGTTACTATAAAAAGCTTTTGCTGCGTAAATGCTTTTTCAGAATCTTTGCTTACCGATTTAAAGACATTTTTTATGTTTTATCATGGTCTAAAATGATTCTGTAAAAGTAGTTGTTAATTTTGTATTCATTGAGTTTGAGCTTTTCCTTGATTTATGAGGTAAATTTCTGAGCAAAATGAAGACAGACAGAGATTATGCATTTACAAAGCTAACTTGGAAAAATTGGTAGTAGCAAGACTGGACAAGAGCTTACATGGTTGAGTCGTAGTAAGGTTGGTTGGTTTGGAGTTTTAAGATTCAGGTCTCACTGTCTTAGCTTAGGGTGGCCTGAGATTTATGATCCTTGTGCCTTAACCATTTTACTCCTGGGATTAAACAAAGCCTGTGCCTTTACATGTTCTTTGGGATTCTGATGTGAGGAATGTGCTTATGGCAGAGGAGTAACTGAATCCTTAAATTTGGCACCAGTTAGTAGCCAAAATTGAAAAATTGTTTACCTGTTTAGTCACAGATTTTATTGCCATTTAAAAGTAACTAACTATAAAACAGTTTTCTTAGCAATGCATTTTAACACATGGGAAAAATGAGAGAGACCTTGGCTTTTGTGAACTATCTGTATAGGGATTTTAATGGTGCTGTTTACTTACTGTCTGGATTTCAGGGGTTAAGAACTAAGCTTTGAACAGATAAAATGGAGCCTCTGACTCCTAATACCAGTTGAAGGACAACCTTGTAATGACATTTATAAAACCTGAAAAATTGTAAACTCTTACATCGTATCTCTTTGGAGTATGTTTTCATACATACATTGGTTGCTCCCATTTGAGTTAAACTTGACTTTTCTCTTAAGTGGAATTTGCAGCTATTGTCCTGATAAAAGTGATTCAAAACAGGCCATTGCCCTACTTAACCAACCTTTAAGATTTCTCACTTTGAAAATGTAGTAGATACTGAACTTGAAGCAGTCTTGCATCATTACTTTGTTACTGTTAATGGTGTTACTTCTGCCAGCTATTAATTATTTAACACAAAGTTACAAAATAGCAGTAACTGATTTTGCTTTTAAGTGAAATAAGGAAAATATAAAGTAGCTTTATTTTTAACTCTTGAGAGCCTGATACCAGGGAGGTAGTAATGTTCTTCATTTCAGATTGTTTGTTAGTCTTGTGTTAATTCAGGTTGGCCTCAGTTCACCTGATTAGTGGATGAAGAATGTCCTTGAAGTCTTTATCTCCACATTCCTCTACTCCCACCCCATATGGTGTTGGGCTTACAGGTGTGAGCTAGTACTCCTGGCTCAACATTACAGATGAGATTGTTTCATTACCTCCAAGTGGTTATGCGTAAACAGGCTCTTTGTTTTTGAGCAGGTTGTGTGTTGAAGCATTCAGGCAATGCATTCTCTCTAGAGTGTAAAACTTACCCATATACTTACTGTACAGTCATTAATAGATATGTACATCTTGCTGTTTGAGGTAAGAATGTATCAGAAAACATGCTAAATTTCAGATGACATTAACATTACTTAACTGGCAGATTGTAAGACAAGCCAGATTGCGCTTGCCTCTAACATAACCCGCTCTAGTGAGTGAGGCAGAATGAGCTCCATAACCAAGACTTTATTTTTATTTTTATTTTTTTTTAAAGAAACAAACTTACGTGATGTACATGAGATGAGTGGCTAGGTGTCCCTTCCCCCAGTATGAAAAATGACTTATGAAAACAGCTCAGGGGACATCCCACACAGGCCTTGAATGTGGTTTCTGAGTCTTGGTTCCCTCTGTGGTCTAATAGGAGCTACATTGACTGAGCTACCTAATTTATTCTTTTGTCTTTTTTAATATTTCATTTGGCAGTTGAACTAATTTTGGGTTTGTTTTTTGTTGTTTTGGGGTTTTGTTTTGTTTTTTTGGTGGGGGTTTTGTTTTTTTGACCAGGGGTAGGTGCTAACTAAACAGATATTCTTTGTGTATTTGTTTTTAGTGTGTTGACCATAAATTTAGCAAAGGTTTTACTCAGAATTTTTCTAGGTCTTCCTCATATTAGAGCTGTATAGTAAATCTTTCAGGATCACATTGGTTCTTGTCATTTCGAAGTTTCTTCTGGGAGGCTGATGAGGTTTGTGCCAATAATGCTTATCACTGAAGTTAAGTGCATAAGTTAAAGAAGAAAAAGTCAGACCCTAAGAATATATGGTAGTTTGTTTGTTTTTTAAAATTGTGTTAGTTTTAGGAGCTTTGTCTAGTTGCATATAATTAGTATAACTTGGACAGCATAAGATTAATGCTTTAACTTGTTAGCAGGAGTTTAAAAAGCTGGTTTCTGTTGCCAATAGTTGGTTGGAAGGGAAAATGGAGATGCCACAAGTAAAAGGTTTTGGATGTGCAAAACAGTTTTGATTTTATTTCTTACAAACTATAGGACTCCGAGCCCTCTGATCCTTGATCAGAACTACATTAACACCAAAAATCAAGTTATCAAGGCAGAAAGGAGGGTGCTAAAGGAGTTGGGATTTTGTGTTCACGTCAAGCATCCCCATAAGGTGAGTTATAGAATCCAGAAATTACATTTCGTAAGTATTAGGGCTTTGCCTAAAATTTTGACTTACGTGGAGAGTTAATCTGAGTTTTCAAAAGCTTTCTTTTAGGTGTTGATGTTTGTCAGTAAACTGGTACTCAAAACAGGCTTTGTTATTTGTAATTGTGTGATCATGAATATTCTTTGTGGTTAAGTTCTCGTTTTTCTTCCACCTAACAAACTCTTGTGATGGAATTCCTCATGTAAGGAGTGAATTGTACATATGTGTAGAAACTGGCAAAATGTTAGCTACTCACTGTAAACCATTCATAAAAAGCTTTCTTTCCTGTTGCCCTTCTAAACAGTTGAAAGAATTGGGACTATTGGAGATAGCTAGCTCTGCTCTTAACTGGGTGACACTGGCTGGTATCTTCAAGTTCTATTTTTCTAAAATTATAAAATGATAATGAGGTCCAGAAACACTTGGCATGAGCTGAAGTAGTTATATGTATTTAGTGAGTCTTGCTGGGAGCCAAATGCAAGGCAAGCATTCTATCATTGAGTTATATGTAGCTTCTATTTAAGAAACTTTAGTGTGCTAAGCTTTACTGCAGAAATTAATTGCTATAATGCTTAGTATTCTAGAAAATGTGCTGAGGCCAATGTGTATTCTCATAGCATAAATTCTGCTCTTTTTGATGAATGCTAGTGGAAAAAAGTTGTTAGCTACCACTTGTATCACATTTTTCTAGAATTGAGTAATGTGATAATCCACACTGAGTTTGGTATGTTTGATGGTGGCCTACATTTGTAATTGTATAGGAGTTAAAGCTATAACTAACACTTGGTGCTTTATTCATTGACCTCTGCTGTGAAAGAACCACCAAATATGCTGAGTGGTTTTTCTTTTCCCCCCAGATCATTGTGATGTATTTACAAGTCTTAGAGTGTGAGCGCAATCAAACCCTGGTTCAAACTGCCTGGTAAGTTGCTTTTTTACATTTCTTCTTTAGTCAGGAAAACAGAAGCAGAAATAAAGTAAGTTTCATTTTTTTTCTTTCCAAAATAATGAGATAAGTTTGTTTTGGGGCATTTTGTTTTTGTTGTTTTTTAACCAAAAGGTAAATCATGCTTATTTCTGCTTCCTGTTTTCTTGGCTTGACTAATTACTTTTAATGGAGAACTCAATTTAACTTTGTTCTTTTTTCTACTCTTTAATTAAAGGGTAGTCCATGATGGTAAGTCATAGAACTCTGCCCTCTGCACTTCAGCCCATGACCTCAGGATGGCCTGATTGGCTAGCCTGCTCTCCAGCCAATCCAGTGCAAGCTCTCATCCGAGATTCACTGAAGTGGTCCATATCCATCTGGCAGCATCTTCTAGTTCTGTCGGGGTGTCAAAAGGATTTGTATATTTGCTTCTAGAAGTAACTATGCATCATGCCTATGTATTTAATGTATACCTGTGACTATCAAAATGAATATTTCATTTTTGATAGATTGTTGTCCAGCCATTATGAATTGTTTTTTTTTTTTAATTGGGTTCAGTTAAATTTCTACATGCAGTGTGTATAGCTTCCATTCTACCAAAGGAGGCTCCCTTAACCTTGTAGCTTTAAATGGGTACCTGTTGCCATTGTAGGTTACTCCAGCTAGTGAGCCATTGCAGGCAGTGATATAAGAAGCATATAATTTTAAAAAGAAGTTAATGTTATTTAAATATTTTTGAACTTGGGCCTCTGAGATACAGAAAGGGTAAGCAAGGAAATTGTGGTTTGGCCATAAATGATTTATATGACTGTTGATAAACAAGCTTTAATAATTCTGGACTTTCCCAGAAATACATCTTTTTTAAATGACTGCCATGCTTCTTTTGGACTCAGTAGATAATGGTAACATTAGAAAAGCCACATTTCTCTATAAAATGCATGAGTTTTTAATGTATTCTGTGCAGCCAAAAAATACAGTAATTTTAACAAGAGTGAGGATATTAGAACTAATCCATTTAATTTCCAGCTCAGGCTTTTTATAGCAAATACAAAGTTTTTGTTTTTTTGTTTTGTTTTTTTTTAGTTAAGGAATTTCATGGGAAAGTTTCTCTAGAAGTTTATTTAAGTTAGATCATTGCTTTTATTTATGCTTAATTGCAAAAAGGTATGTAAACAAGGCCATTATGATGTGTATTATTGCTCACTTCTCTATCTAGATTTTTTTTTTTGAAGTTTTTTTCCTTTCTTCTAACTGTAAGAGTAAATTGATGAATTCTTACTAAAATACCTTTTTACCCCTATTTCTGGTATTGAGTTTTTTTTTTTTAAGAACTTGGTTGACACTGCTTTTCATTATGGATAAAGGAGAGATGGTCAGTAACTAATGGCTTGAAGTATTGTTGGAGTGGTGAACTGTGAAACTCATGATGTCAGAATTGACTTCAGAATCATTACCTTTTATAACAGTATGCTGAGAGAACTTTAGGGGTAAGAGCTAGATGCTAATATGGAATTGTTTAGAAGTGCTATGGGGAACGGGTTAGAAACTGGACATAGTAAAGATGTGAGTAAGGAGAAGAAAAAAGAATGAAGTAGATTGAGTCTCCAAGTGTGTGTGCACCTCAGAACAATTGATTTGCTATGGACTAAGCTTACAGCTGAAATGTTTTTCAGGAATTACATGAATGACAGTCTTCGAACCAATGTTTTTGTTCGCTTTCAACCAGAGACTATAGCGTGTGCTTGTATCTACCTTGCAGCTAGAGCACTTCAGGTAAGTGTACATTCTTCTGTGGTTTTTAAAAAAGTAAATTCTAGGAGTTTTGTTACTTCTGAAGAAAGTGTAAGTTTGAACCATTCTGTTTTTAATGGTTTAGATTCCATTGCCAACTCGGCCCCATTGGTTTCTTCTTTTTGGTACCACAGAAGAGGAGATCCAGGAAATCTGCATAGAGACACTTAGACTTTATACCAGGAAAAAGGTAATTTCAGTTACTGTGTTTGGTGTTTGATGACATTTCTAAGAATCTATCTAAAGAGGAATGCTAACTTGATTTTTATCCAACAGCCTAACTATGAATTGCTGGAAAAAGAAGTAGAAAAAAGAAAAGTAGCCTTACAGGAAGCCAAGTTAAAAGCAAAGGGATTGAATCCTGATGGAACTCCAGCCCTTTCAACTCTTGGTGGATTTTCTCCAGCCTCTAAACCATGTAAGATACAATCAGAATTGAATGAAATGTTTGGCGTTGGTCAGTTGTGATCTAAGGGTTAGAAACGTAGTACTTTCGGGTGTATTGGGAAATAGTTCTTTGAAAAATCCTGTCCTTAATATATTGTCCTTGTCTTTTAAAAGCGTCACCAAGAGAAGTAAAAGCTGAAGAGAAGTCACCAATCTCCATTAATGTGAAGACAGTCAAAAAAGAACCTGAGGATAGACAGCAGGCTTCAAAAAGCCCTTATAATGGGTGAGTGTACTTCAAAGGCTTGAGCTTTTATTGTTAAGCCTTTGTGCACTCCCTAAAACAATGTAAACAATGCTGCCTGCATTTTTTTTTTTTTTTTTTTTTTTTTAGTGTAAGAAAAGACAGCAAAAGAAGCAGAAACAGCAGAAGTGCTAGTAGGTCAAGGTCACGAACCAGATCACGATCCAGATCACACACCCCACGAAGACAGTGAGTCATGGGGCCTGTATGGGACGGGCTTTTAGGGCCTTTGAAGATTGGGGGTGGGCTTCAGGCTAGCAGTGAGTGTTTGGGCTTTTTGTTTGTTTAGAAGGTTTTATTTACTATATAGCACCAGTTTGCTAGGATTACAAGCATCCTTCAGGATTAGGCTTAATGTAAAGAGAAATAAACTTAAGGACATACTTTGATTATGTGGTACTTTAGTGGTGTTTTTAAATATGCATAAGTGGGTTATGCACAGAAGTTACGGGGAAATTGTAAAAGTCAGTTCTTTACTTCCACTATGTGGGTCCCAGATCAGACTCTGGTCTTTGGGCTTTGTGGCAGACCCGTATACCTGTTGAACCACCTCACTGACCCTAGTAGTGTGCCTTAATGGCATTTTGTGCATTCTACTTTGTCTCGCCATGCCTACCCCCGTTCTTGAAAAGTGTCCAGAAAATGCCCTGTGGGTATATATATGTATATAAAGCTGTCTATAATGTGAAAACATTCTTTATATTCAGTTTGCTAGAAATGTGAATATTTCATTACTGTATTAAAAAGCCTAAGACTTCCAGTCAGCTTTGTCATTGGCTTGCAGGTTCTGGTGCTTCAGTGGCATTTGAGTAATAGTCTTCAATTGGGAGAGGTCAGGATGGGGAGACTGAGGAACATGTTAGTCAAGGTTTTTTTTCATTGCTCATAGCTGACTGTTCTGAACTTGGTAATGACCAACAGTTACTAATCTATTGCCAGTAGAAATCATAACTAAACTTGAAATTTTTATTGTCTAAGTTATAATAATAGGCGAAGTCGATCTGGAACATACAGCTCAAGATCAAGAAGCAGGTCCCGCAGTCACAGTGAAAGCCCTCGAAGACATCATAATCATGGTTCTCCTCACCTTAAGGCCAAACATACCAGAGAAGATTTAAAAAGCTCAAATAGACATGGTCATAAAAGGAAAAAATCTCGGTCTCGATCTCAGAGCAAGTCTCGGGATCACTCAGATGTTGCCAAGAAACACAGGCATGAAAGGGGACATCACAGAGACAGGCGTGAAAGATCTCGCTCCTTTGAGAGATCCCACAAAGGCAAGCACCACAGTGGCAGTCGCTCAGGACATGGCAGGCATAGGCGTTGACTTTTTCTTCCTCTGACACTGCATGGCTTCCTGGTTTTGCCTCTGTGCAGTGTGATGTATGGACTCAATCAAAACATAAAGCAAACTGATTAGGAATTGATTTATTAAAATTGTCTAGGTCTCTAGAAACACTGAGGACATTTTCTTTGGAAAAGAACTATGGTAAGGTTTTTTGCACATTAAAATGCCCTAGCAGTATCTAATTGAAAACCATGGTCAGGTTCAATTGTACTTTATTATAGTTGTGTATTGTTTATTGCTATAAGAACTGGAGTGTGAATTCTGTAAAAATGTATCTTATTTTTATACAGATAAAACTTGCAGACATTGTTCTATTTAAGTGGTTATTTGTTTAAATGATGGTGAATACTTTCTTAACACTGGTTTGTCTGCATGTGTAAAGATTTTTACAAGGAAATAAAATACAAATCTTGTTTTTCTAAGCTGCTTCAAATACCTTATTGATTTAAATTTAAAAGATTTTAATGGTAAGATGGTTTTGCACTGATTTCTGACAGGTGTAGTTTGGGATAAAGTCTTACAGTATGCAGTGGTCATTGTGTATATAGGAAAAGTAAATTGGAGTGGCCTGATACTGTTTCAGAACCACTAAAATGCAAAACTGATTTGATCTGAATGTATCTGAAGATAATTTTAAATCTTAACTATTTGTAATGGGAATTTAACAGTTGAGCAAACCAAAATCACAGCCTAAAACTAAGACCCATCCATGGAAGTTTTAAGTGTTTTAGCATGCCTGGCATTCAATGGAACAACTTAATCTAGGATTGTCAAAATCAGTGAGATCATAAAGTAAAAAATTGACTACAAAGACATGAAACAATTCATGTACAAATAGGTATCAAGTTACTAGAGGACGAGGTACATTGGCAAAGGAGAGTATGGTGTGCTACTCAGGGGTTATATTCAAACATCAAGAAGTTCAATGTATTGTGTGTATGGTGGGATAAGAAGAGGAGGCTGCAGGTTTGGTCAAAGCTGGGTGAGGCAACCCAGTAGGAGAAAAGGGTACCAAGAGCAGGCAGAAGAGTCAGACACCCCCTCTCCCCCACAAAACACCAAGCCTAACAACCACAATATATATACAGAGTACTTAGTACAGACCCATGTAGACTCTGGTTGCCACTTCGGTCTCTTACTCATGGGAGCCTTCCTTAGTTGATTCTGTGTTCTGGTGTCCTGTACCCCTCATGCTCCTACAATCCTTCCTTCCCAACTTCCAGGAGTTGGTTTTCCATGCTCTGCCTGATGTTTGGCTGTGGGCCTCTGCATCTACTCCCATCAGCTGCCAGAGGAAGCCTCTGGTGGCAATTGGGCTAGGTACTGATCTATGAGTATAGCAGAGTATCATTAGGAATCATTTCATTGACTTTAAATTTTTTTATTTACTTTTTGGCCGGTCATGATTTGTTCTATCCTAGGTATCTGGGTCACTCGGCCTCCTGTTCCTGACCATCATGGGGTGGGGGTGGGGGCATGAGCTCCCTTTTATGGCCTGGGTCTCAAGTTAGTCCAGTCGTTGATTGTTCACTCCCACAAGCTCTGAGCCGCCATTGCCACAGCACATCTTGCAGGCAGGACCAGTTGTGGGTTGAAGGTATTGTGGCTGGGTTGATGTCCCAGTCCTACTACTGAATGTCTGTCCTGATTACAGAAGATCCTAACCATTCTGTCAGGTGTAAGATGGAATCTCAAAGTTTTGGTTTGCATTTCCCTGATAGCTAAGGATGTTGAACATTTCACAGCCATTTGAGATTCCTCTATTGAGAATTCTGTTTAGCTCTGTACCCCATTTTTAAATTGGATTTGTTGTCTTGATAAATAGTTGGGAGTTCTTTATTATCCATTTTGGATATTAGCCCTCTGTTGGATGTGGGGTTGGTGAAGGTCTTTTCCCATTCTATAGGCTGCTGTGTTGTCCTGTTGACAGTGTCCTTTGCCTTACAGAAGCTTTTCAGTTTCAGGAGTTCCCATTTATTAGTTGTTGATCTTAGTGCCTACACTATTGGTGTTCTGTTTAAGAAGTTGTCTCTTGTGCCAATGCATTCAAAAGATATCTTATTCTGAGCATTGTGCACATAGAACTGTGGTTGAGGCCTGTGTACCTAAACCTGCATCTGGGTTTAGAGAACAGTACCTATCAGCTCTAAAAGTAGTGATTATTAGTTATAAAACCTTTGCCATTACCTTACAGATTCACTTCATGCCCTTATTGGGGAAAATTTCACATAGGGTCTTAGCTGTTTTAATACCCCACTCCCCAACCCCAGCCCCTAACAGCCCCATGATACTTGCCTGGTTAGCTGCAACATGTTAGGGCCCAGTAAGTATTTCTTTAGTAATCTAGCTCTTTTGTCTTCTATTCACACTTCATATAAATTATACAATTGCTTTCAGGCCATTTGTAAAAGGTGTCTATGAAGCAGGCACTTAATTTGTGAGTTTTGGGTGGGAGAGGGGGAGACAGGGACTCATTGGCATGCCCTGGCTGACCTGGAACTCTATACTGGACTAACCTCTAACTTGTAGAAACCTACCAGTGTTCCCTAGTGCTGGGATTAAAGTCGAGCACCACTATGCCCAACTAACTGAAACTTAGTGTTTACACTTAGGTCCCAACTCCATGATTATGTTGTATATGTGCATATGTTTCAAAAATCTGAAAACACCCAAACACTTTCGGTTCTGAGTATTTGGACATTTTTGCTTTTTCTTTTTTACCCCTGTGTAAACAAAGTCTCGTGTAGTCTAGGCTGACCTTGAACTCAGTTCTGCCAAAGCCTCCAAGCACTGAGGACAAGATGTTCCAACACTCCTTGTTAAGATTTTATTTCAAAGTAATTTTAGAAAATGAAAATAAGGCAAAAATGCACAGACCTTCACTCACATTTCCCAATGTTACCATCCTCTCTGTCTTTTCTGATATTTTGGAGATGTCCCTTTATAAATTCTTAAATTATGTATTCCATGTTAAAAAAAATCCACACTATCATTACCCAGGTTTAAGGTCTATTGACCTTATTTAACCATAACCATTTTTCTTGTAATGCCCCATTTTTTGTTTTGGGATGTAATTTTGAATAGTGTTTGCCTTGAGTTCTTTTTTTTTTTCTCTAGACAGGATTTCCCCTGTATAGTCAAGGCTGTCCTGAAACTCGTTCTGTAGACCAGGTTGTACTCAAAAGATCTAACCTGTCTCTGCCTCCTGAGTGTGGGGATTCAAGGCATGTGCCACATACTTATTTAGAAACAGGGTTCTTGATCCTGTCTCTCAAATGTTGGTGTGTGACAGATACTCGTCCAGCTCCAGTTTTTATCCTAGACAAGATCTTGTGTATCCAGGCTGGTACTTGGCTAGTCAAGTTTCCACCTCCCACATGCTAGGATTCCAGGCACCTGCCACCATGCTCTGCCTTTGTTTTTAATGAACAAATATGCTTATGAGGGATGGTAGCGTTCAAATATGTGTATATACAGTATACAATGACCAGGTCAGGGCAACTGGCATGTCTGTGACCTCCTGACTTTGATAGCTTTCAGTGGGAGCCAGTTAGTAAAATATTCTTCAGCTTAGTTTTATTTGATACTTAGTATGGTTAGATTTGGGTTTCATGGTTTGGGTAGGAATACAATGGAAACAGGATCAGCTCAGTGTATCATTTTAGTTCATGGTGATTTGCCTCATTAACTGCTGCTGTTAACTAACTTCAGTCTCTGGTTAAGGTGCTGACTATGTTCTTGATAAAAACATTCACTTCCCTTTTACCATTGAGTGTTTTGCGGGGGTCAGAATTTAAGATCATATTGTTTATAAATATGTTTGCCTGCATGAACTATAAACCAGTATCTCCTGGACATGACAGGAGCAGAGCAGCTTTTGTTGCCTTTCAAAGACTTGGACAAGATAAGGCAAGTAATCAACTTTCTAGTCTAGCTCAGGGGAAGATCTGACGAACACCCACCTCTACCGGAGGCACTATTGACAAATGGCTGCTGAGGGGCAGGAAGGGTCGGTTTTCAAATGGAGGCCCCTGATCAGTGGACAGGCACCAATGGATGGCATACTCAAATGTGTGGCCTCATGAATGGGACTTGATGGTTCCTTAAAAAACAAGGAGACAAGTTGGGAGGTGGGAGTGAGTGGGAAGTGGGAGGAGTGGAGGTTGGTACAAATTCTAAAAGAACTTTCTTGTAATGCCAGTGCTCCCCATGCCAGTGGCATCCCACGGTATGTTTCCCCTTCATTTATTCCTCATGTTAGTGCAACAAAGTACCTGACAAAAATGAGGAGCTGGAGAGATGGCTCAGCGGATAAGAGCACTGGCTGCTCTGCAGAGGACTGAGGTGCAATTCCCAGCACCCACATGGCAGCTCACAACCGTCTGTAACTCCAGTTCTGGGGGATCTGGCACCCTCGCACATGCAGGCAAAACACCAATGCACATGAAAATAAATATCTTTAAAAAATAACTTGAAGGATTTATTGGGTTTATGCTAATAGTCCCAGGGAATCAGGTCCATGATATCCATGAAGGTGGGGAAGGAGAAGGCAGCTAGTCACACATTGTGTCCACAGGAAGCAGAGAGTAATGAGAAGCTGTGTTCGGTTTGCTTTCTTTATACAGTCCAGGATCCTAGCTCATGCAATGGTACTGTCCACATTAAGGTGCATTTTCCTACATCACCCTAATCTAGATAACCCTTTACAGACCAAAGTTGTGTTTCCATGGTGATTCTAAATCCCTCAAGCTGATTAAGATTGCCTCCCCCATCTGGTGGATGGGTATATTCTTAGTCAAGTATCTCAGTGTGGCCAATGGAATACATCGTAACAGTTCTTTTGAGGGCTGGGAATTGAATTCAGGACTTGACACACCTAGGCAAGCACTCTTAACACTGAACTATAACCTCAACCCTAAAATAGTCCTTGTGTTCCATTAATAATGAACTTGATTTTTTAGATATAGGAAACAAAGCAAGTTGATTGATGGACACAGTGTACACCATGCAGGAGAAACCTCCACAGAATAGAATTCTGAACAGTGGCCCAGAATTTAGGCTTACACAGCATCTTCACTAAACAACAGGATTTTAGAGAGGTGACAAAGTGGACATCAGGCTTGGCTTTTGGCTTTCACTGGTGGGGCATTATGAAAAGTGAGTATGGAAAGAAATAATGCAGTAAGTCTTGTGGAATCCTCTGATGCCACATCTGAGCTAAGATCTTCATTGATTAATTTCTGTCATTCCTTGTAGCTGTGAGAGGAGAGAGACCCCTTTACAAGTTTATGCCCTGATTGTAAAGAGTTTTTCTGATGCTACTCACAGAGCCTTCAGCTCAAAAATAATTTATGTAGCTGGGCAGTGGTGGTGCACACCTTTAATCCCTGCACTCAGGAGGCAGAGGCAGGCAGATCTCTGTAAATTGAAGCCTAGACTACAGAGTGAGTTCCAGGACAGCCAGGGCTACACAGAGAAATTCTGTCTCAAATATATATAGTTAAAGAGACATATATTTTGAGATGATATACTCTGGCTTCCTTCACATACAACCATTGAAGAATTACAAAGACGAGAATTCTTTTAGAATATACCTAATGAAAAGCCATTTTATATACGATGTATACATTAATTGTTAGTTAATTTATGCATTAATGCATAGCCATAACAATTTTCTGAGCATGGGGCAAAAAGGCTGAACATTTGTTCTTCCTTCTCTGGAGGTTCTATTAGGCACTCAAAATAAGTACTACCCAACTTTACCTTCTCCCATTCCGTTTAGGCCCAGGGAAAATAAATGGGCTGTCATAATGCTTAGGGGTCAGTAGTAGTAACTGTAAACTGAAATTTATCACCATGAATTCATTCTATTCCAAGTCTGTCTTTATAAAAGTCTGCTGGTTTCCACAGCCAGTTCAGCCTCTCTTCATTTGTTTTGTTAGCAGTAGAAATGGCTTATTTTTTTCTATAATATTCTTAAGATCCTGTATATTTGCTATTAGTATTTCTAATTCTTGCTTGTTTGACAAGCATCTGTAACAAGTTACCTTTTTATTTTTTGAGACAGGGGTTCTCTGTGTAGTTTTGGTGCCTGTCCTGGATCTCACTCTGTATGTAGACCAGGCTGGCCTCGAACTAACAGAGATCCACCTGCCTCTGCCTCCCAAGTGCTGGGATTAAAGGTGTGTGCCACCACTGCCCGGCCTACCTTTCTTTTCTTGAATGAACTTTTTCTGCTTGTAGACCTGATTTTGATATTCTAGAGACCTCTCAACCATACTTCTTCAATTTCAAAGATGGCTTTTCTGAACCTGCTTTTCTGTTCTTGTAAGCAACACTTAGTTCAGAATCTGATTGGAGTTATTGCTGAGACTGTTTCTGAACTCATTCCTACATTCACTTATTCTCTTACTGAAGAGTGATCTTCAATCATTGTGCAAAATGTGCAAGGGAGTCCAATGCCTTCCCCAGACCAGACAGGAAGCCATAATCACCAAGAGCCCCACGCTGATCCTTAGCTGCTGATTTTTTTGTTTTGTTTTTGTTTTGTTTTTTGAGCTGAGGATCGAACCCAGGGCCTTGCGCTTGCTAGGCAAGCGCTCTACCACTGAACTAAATCCCTAACCTGCTGCTGATTTTTTTTAACGTAGCCCTGGATCAAATTAAATTTGTGAAATTACTCCTGCCTCTGCCTACCAGTGCTGGTGCATGCATCACAGCACCAAGTTAAGAGGAACACCTTAAAACCCCTTTCATATGTATAACTTCTAAGATCCCTGCCATCATGTTTCTCTAGTGTGTGTGTAACTAGATCTCTTGGGAATATCAGCATTGGCCCGAAAGAAGGTGAAATGGACTGTAAAGGTCATGATAAATCCACTCCAAATGTACAGGACTTGGCTACTGTTTCCAGACCTGCCCTCCTTCCAATCATGATCAGCTCTCACATGGGCAATCCTCTTTCCCTTCTTAGAGCATTGAGATTACAATATAAATCTGGAATAAGTACCCTTGCCACTTAGATGTCACTGTTAGGCCGAGCGTCATGGACAGTCTCCAAGTTACGCATCGGCTGATCCACAAAGCCTTATTCTAAACACAGTAGGAAATTGTTCCCAAAGAATCGCACGTATCTTTAGGCATGCTACCTAATCCTTTGATAAATTCTTTTAGCTTAAGATATTTACCTTTATAACCCTTTTAATATAAGCAGTACATGCCTGATGACATTCTGTTTCACATACAACTTTTTACCTTCCCTCATTATTACTTATTTACTGCATTGCTGGGAGTTGAATCTAAGGCCTTATGTATGTTAAACATGCACTCTACCTGTGAGATTCATCTCCAGCCCTTTTGGTGCACCTTTCCAAACCCCTATTGTGGGGAAGAAATTCATAAAATTGTGATATGACACTGCCTGTAAGTGGTAGCCACTATTAAAGCCAAGATTGTGAGCTACCACCATAGCTTCTGGGAGCTGAACTTGGGTTTTCACCAGCTCCAGGGCTTATAATGTTCTCTGAGGGCTCCCATGTTCGTGTGTTCATACCCACATACCATATACATATAATTTTAAAAAGCATTTTGTGAACTCAGTTTGTTACAGAATCCAGACACATATTTGTAATCTAAGAAATAAAGCTTGCCTGAAGATCAGAGGACAGAGCCAGCCACAGAGTTAGCCACAGAGGCCAAGCTGTGGTGGCACACACCTTTAATCCTAGCACTCGGGGGAGGCAGAGGCAGAGATCTGTCTGTATTTATGTGAACTCAAGGTCACACTGGGCTGTGTAGTTCGTGTACGAGATTAATCCAGTCTAAAGAGAAACAGCCAGGCATTGGTGGCACACACCTTTAATTCCAGTGTAGCGATAAAGCCGAGCTACCGAGTTCACCAAGTCAGAGAAAGGGACTGTGGATCGAAAAACAGACAAGAGACAGCTGGTCATTCGCATCAGCAGAATGCCAAATGCCATTTATTGAAAGAGGGAGGAAACCCTAAATACAGGCTTACAGCACAATGGGAGAACCCCTGGAGGGCAGAAGTTTGCTTCTGATGTCTACATTCTTACATCTAAGCTGTTAACACCCAAATGCAGGATACACAGACAAGGAACTTCCCTTAAGCATTCAGGAGGGTGGAGAAGACAGGGAATCAGCGTAGGGAGGTCAAGGTTGGCAAGCAAGGTGGCAGTTACCAAATTGGGAGGTCAGGGTCCTCCATTCCAGCACTAGGAAGATTGAGACAGGAAGTGATATGGCTGGGCAGAGAAAGGAATATAAGGCGGGAGGAGACAGGAATTTACACTCTTGCAGAGGCTCTGTCAGGCTGAGGAGCTGGTGAGGTGAGAGGTGGTAGCTGTGGCTTGCTCTGTTTCTCTGATCCTTCAGCTTTCACGATGATATCTGGCTCCAGGTTTTTCGTATAAGACCATTTAGGATTTGTGCAACGAGACATTTAGCCGCTGTAGGATACACATCAACCTACTGGCTTTACTAGAGGCCTGTTTTAAACTGTCTTTCCATTTCCAAGTCTGGGTTTGCCAGCCTCTTTATGAAGAATCTGAAACCATCAGAGGCCTTTTGGAGATCAGTAGTAGATGCTGCTCACCAGCTGAGTGCAGCTGGAACTAGTCCAGCAGAGCTATACAGATGTCTGTCCCTGAGCCCAGTTTGTCCTCTAGGTGTTCAGGTCTGAAGATAGCCCATCCAGTGTTGGGCTTAGAGACTGGAGGGTATTAATTTTCCATGCTTAGCCACTGCTTTCTAGAATTGATGTCTGCTTGTGTTGGGAACTTCTTAAGTTAAGGCCAGAGTGGTAGGTGTGATGGCCTATGAAGGAAGAGATAGGGAGTAGTCGGGAAGCCAAAGGACATGGGCTCCAGTGTTAGCCTGGTCATTAGGAAGTCTGCTGCTCCCACTTGGTGGCTGTGTGGCACAGTTACTAACCTTTCTGAGCCAGAGTTTCTTCACCTGCAGATTATTGAAGATAATGCTTCTCTTTTATGATTGTGGAGTTAACAATGTGCATAGAGACCCTGGCACACAGGAGAAGGTACTCGGTTCTGTCGTCACTTCCTTGAAGACACATCCTCATATCCAGCCATGAGAAAAGCTGTCCCTGACATCAGGTGCTAAGTGGAGCACCCGCACCCGTTTCCTGAACACCAGCAGGCAATATTATTCCTTGAATGTTTCAAAGTCATTGCTCTATGCTGGCAAGTATCATTTTTTGTGCCTGACCAACCAGAGATGAACTCTTCATTCCTCTTTGTATCCCTTCTCTTAACCAGAGATTCCAACTTACTCATCAACGGCCTGTGGAGGAGAGAGATTGATACCAGTTCCCAGGTGTTAATGTAGTATGTGTATGTTAGGCAATGGGCCAGTTCTGGAAATACCAAGGTGAAGGAAACCTCACTGAGGAGCTAGTATTGCAGCTAGAACTTTCTCGAAAGGTTGACAACCATCTTTTCCTGGGGAATGGCTTCCTTTGTTAAAGCAATCTGACCTGCAGTGTTCCAAACAGGAGGTGAAAGTCAAGTACACAGCCTGAAGTCTTTTCACACCAAAGAACACAACACATGACATTTAGTGCTAGGCCCTCTGGGACCATGTGGGACCCTACAAGCTGTTCCTTGAGATCAGACCAGCAACCCCACTTGTTCCCACTAGGGTGAGAGCCTGGAGCATGGGAGAGTGCCTGCTGCTCTCTCACCTCTAGGTGTCAGCACCGAACCAGCATTGACAACTGTCAGGGTTGGAGTCCCCAGTGACTCTCGTGGCTGTGGCCACCATCCCTGGTGACTGCAGATTTGTTCTCGGGTGGAGGAAAGGGGAGAAGAAAAAAAAAAAAACAACAAAAACAAAACAAAAACAAAAAAACAAAGCCATCTGTTGGATTCACCGTTTACCACAAGTCATGAGTTCCACCTATGCAGATATCTTTAGTGCAATGAAGAAAGTAATTTGAAGGTTGTAGAAAACTATCCCTGTCTGAAAATCATGGTAACAGAGGGAATGCTGCACATCAATAAACTAATACTCTTTAATTTGCAAAAACAAAATGAGGTTTGGTTTTGGGGTGGGGGGGGGGAACGACTCTTAGGCATTAAAAAATGTAGTTTACTAACTAGCCCCCCCCCCCACCAGAATAAAAGACCTTTCCTTTTATCTGGGTTCAGTAAGCAACTCCGTGTGAGCACTTCATAAATATTCATGGATGAAAGAAATATCTGACAGAGAAAAGGAACCATTTTGCCACCACAAGAACACTTGAAACGCCAGTGGTTGAAGCGGGGGTCTTTCTGATAGTTCTCTGCAAATCTCGGAATAAGGCCAGCTCAGCTGATTTCATGGAAGAAACAGAACCAGACTGATTGTTCCTGGGGTCAGGGGCTTGGAACTGTGCATAGGAAAAGCAGAACCACTGTCGCAGTGGGTGGGGGTTTTAAACACCCACTCCTCAAACTTCAAGCAAGTGAGATTCAGCAGTTCTACTTTGGGGGGGGGGGGGAAACTCATCTGTTTTGCTTTGCGTTGTCTCCCAGGCTGTGCCTATAAACAGAAATGGTTAAAGTTGGAGTGGGTGTAGAGGGTCATTTCAGTCATCAGAAGCCCCAGTGGAGACTCAATCCTGCTGAGAGACATTAGCAGGGAACGGGGTGAAACCAATGCTTTGGTATGTTGCCAGGTCAAGGTCTGCTTGTTTTGGCCTGGCTATCCTCAGCCTTGGTCCATGTGATCTAGATAAACAGAAATGAATGTACCTCAGCCACCGTTGCCATATTGCCTGGGTTGGTAATGCCAGATCATGGCCAAGTCGCACCAATATGGTTTGGAGACCTTCCACCATGAGGCCTGGGCTACCTATGTGTCACTTTCCCAAAACTTTTTTTTCTAGGTTCCAAGAAATACTTTCTACTTGGTAATGGTTGACTTGGCCAGGGCAGAGGTGGGACAGTCACTGCTTGGATGTGGGCCTGAACTATCTTAGGCCTAGAACAGAGCAATCCTATTTCTCTACACCAACCCCCAACAGGTCTCCCACTCCTACACTGCTTCTACACATACACATACACACACACACACACACACACACCCACACACACACCACACATACCACATATACACCACAATACACACACACCACATACACACACACATCACAATACACACATACACCACATACACACACTACATACACACATACACACACCACACCACACCATAGTACATACATACACACACACCACACCATAGTACATACATACACACACACCACACCATAGTACACACACACACACACACACAGAAACAGAGATGGAGACAGACAGACAGAGAGGACTACTCTGACAGCTTAGATCTGTCTTCATATGGGCCCCCAGGCCTTCAGGCCATTCATTAATTTAAGTCCTCTGACTACACATGCAAAGTAGACCTTTGTGAAAAGAGGAAAGGCAAGGGGTAGCTGTCTCCTCAGAAGGGAAAAGGGCTGGGGATGGACAAAAGTTCTTGCTTTGTGCAGGAAGTTATAGACATTTGATCTCAGTTAATCCCATTCTCTCAGGCCTAGAAGGAAGAGTTCTGTCCTTGAGTGCCAGAGTGGTGTCAGCATCAAGAACAGGACACTGCTAATACTGGAGGTGGCCAAAGTGTCTTGAGTTGTCTTGAACTAGGGGTCATCAGACTTCAGCTGTCTCCCTTGTTCTGCCCTAGTTCACCTTAGCTAGACCTAAGCCATGGATCTGAGATGCATCCATGGCGAGGTTGGCACCACATCTGCTCTGACTCCCAAGGTCAGGTCCCTGGGTCTATCTCTACAAAAGGCTGGTGATGCCGAGATAACTGATGGCTGGAACGATGTGAGAATTAGAGTGAAGCTGATCATTCAGCAGAAAGACCCAGACTGAGAGGTGCCTTCTGCCTCCTTCCTCCTCCTCAACACCCCCAAGGAACCACCTAGAGACAGAAACAAACAACATGATTAAACCTAGTGGAATGCCACTTTTGATGAGATTATCAGCATTGCTGTACAAGTGCAGCACTGATTGTTTTTTCAGCCAGAGAACTTCCTTGAACTGGTTAAGAAATCCTGGGCCCAGTACAATCCATGTGCTGTAATGTCCATGGTTGCCACCCTCATGACATCATAGATGACATCAACAAGTGGAATGACCAGTTAGTTCACAAAGTACAAGAGAAATGATCTCAAGAAAAGATCATCTAACAGCCAGAAGAGCAGGAGGAGAAGAGAAGGACTACCGTCTGTAGCTCTGGATATGACTGTCCCACTGGCAACCTGGAAACTGGGGTGTTGCAAGCTCTAAGTGGGGTGGGAGCTGTGTGTGTTCTACAGGGAGTTACATTATTACCCCATTGGCTAGTCTGTAAGAGGCTTAGCTAAGAGCCTGTGTACAGACAGGAATCCTCCTGCTTCATGGCAAGGCCTCCCGAATCCCCCACTGATTCTCTAAACAGTGTGAAGAAACATCGCCTCCTAGAGATGGCTGTGCTTTCCTCATGGCCAGGGCCTTAAATGCCAATCTTAAAGCACTATGTGGGAAAGAATTTGGGGACTTTCCTGAGCCTTTTGGGTCCTTGAAATGGTGTCTCTTGCCCTAGGATTGCCAGCTACCAGCCCTGGGCCTGATTGTTCAACAAGAGGCTGTAAATAGGACATAGAGTTGGGGCCCTGGTGTTCACCATTTCCTCTTGACTTCTCCTTGTAGCCCACTCGTATCCTACAATTAGGTAGGTTTTTTTCCCCCTGAAGATATGGCACAAGTGAAATTTATGTTTTAGTTTCTAAAGTTGTACTGGCCCCATTGGAAACTTTTAATTTGATGTGTATGGGTGTTTGTATCTATGTCTATACCTTACATGCATTGCAGTCCCCATGGAAGCCAGGAGAGGGCTTGGGATGCCCTGGAGCTAAAGAAGGCTATGTGTCACAATGTGGGTGCTGGGAATGAAACCCTACTCCCATGGAAGAGCAGGGTTGTCCTGAAGGGCAGTTAGTGCTGTTAACAGCTGAGCCATGTCGCCAGGCCGGCAGAGGTGGAATTGAAACCCAAACCGACCTAGTCCCAAGGCCTGGGTTTTCTCCATTCTTTTCTTGGTAACTTAGCCCACAGCTGCCCACGCATCTGTGGCAGACAGACAGACAGATGCAGTCACAGGGATGACACAGGCATGATTTGGCCTTTGTCTACAGGAAAGGAAGGGAAGGAGAGTTGGGACAAAGGGCAAATCTGGTGCAGTCACACCTATGCATAGCTGTGTTATCTGATGGCTCAATCTGCGAATCTAATCTGTGCAAACATGACATGCACTCACCTCACATGCCATCCGGGCCTTGCTGCACCCCAAAGCAGAAGTGTCCTAAATTGTCCTTGGTCAGACACGCTGTCTTTTCGGGGGGGGGGGCATTTTCGGAGCTCACATCAGGTATGAATCAACACTCTCCTCATTAGCCTTGTGATCTTGTGCAAGTCTCCTAACCTCTCTGAACTTGATGTACTAACACCTACAACGGCAAATCATCCTTCCCTTGCAAGGCTTTCCTTAGGGTTGTGAAACAGTACGTGTGAAAAGGCCAGGGCCTGGCACACAGATGTTTGTGAAATGCGTGTTTTCCTGGACTGAGTAAGAACCAAACTGTGAGCTCACTGAATGCCTCCAATAGAGGCAAGACCTGGGAGAAGGCTTTCTGTGTGCTTACTGGAATTGCCGTGACTCACATTCAGGGGTATACAACTCATGTGGCCCATGGTCCACATGCACCTCAGGACAATTATGGACCGGCAATTATTTTTGATCATACAGTTCCTGAATGTGAACTTTGTAGATAACACTGTGCTGAAATGTCAAAAGGTTGGTCGGGAGTCCTTCCCGGAACCCAGTCCTGGAACAGGGGATACAATGGCTTTCCTGGATCCCCGAGGGCCTCTGTGCATGTCTACTTTCTCTCTGTCAGTCACTCTCAAGCTATTCTGAGCTGTGCTTGTCAGTGTTATGAAAGCCACACAAACTTAGCACCAGGTTGACGAAATTCTCCCTGGATCTGCTGTGGGTAATATAGAAACCCATGATGCTGTCTGCTCAGGGGGACACAGAGCTGCAGGGACATGAAGGACAGTGTCCATGGCAATCATTAGACTAGGAAACTCCTCAAATCTGGGAATACTGAGGTGACTATTCCAGGCATGGTGGTACACACTTGTGACCCCAGCCCTCTTGAGGCTGAGGCAGGAGGACAGCAAGTTCAAAGCCCACATGAACTATACACTGAGACTTATTTTCTCCCATCTTCCCAAAAACTAACAAAGGAAAAAAAAAGGAGAGAATGAGGAGGAAGAGGAAGGAAAGGGAAGAGCGAGGAGCAGGGGTGGGGAGAGGTGGAGGGGAGGGGAGAGGGGAGCTTGAGTCCCTGTGACTCTACCGCAGAGGAGAAAGCAAAGGAAAGCAGTTAAGCAGGTCAGAGGGCGTGAGTTTTCAGCTCCCCTCACTGAGACTAGAGGGAGACTGTTGACCAGATTATCTATTCCACAGGTATGAAGGCAAAGAACGTTAATTTTTGTGTGTGTGTGTGTGTGTGTGTGTGTGTGTGTTTTCCTCCCCATCCTGCAGCCTGTTCTCATCCCAACACAGCCAAGGAGCTAGAGAATGGAGTTGGAGTGCCTGGTTGGGACTGTCCAGGTTCACGAGACAGCCCTACCTCGAGGCTGTGAGCAATCAATGAGATCACATCTGAGGATGCTCTCACAGAGAGCCCAGCAGCCATCAGCCACACAGATCCGACCTACAAGGAAAGAACTCTCCAGACTGGTGGTGTCTCAGTATCAGCAAAGAAGAAGTTTGACACCAAGTATTTTGTGTTCTTCAGTGACTTGAAAAGATTTGAGAGGGCTGAGGAAGAACAGCCACGTACTTTGATTTCTCCATTTCCTTCATCTTGTTTTGGGGGACATGGACTCTACCGGAGAAGCCTTGGCAAGTGGCCACTGCCAGATGTCAGACAGGTTCCGGGAGGCTTAACCTAGAGGCAGCAGCTGGGACACTGGGGCAGGGCGTGCTGCCCATCTTCCCTGTCTCCTGTCCTAGGTTTAAGACTACCTGGTGTACTTCATGCACTTTTACCTGCATCAAAAAATATTGAACAGGCTTTATGGCTGCATCTTGTGTTCGGCTCAACTGTGTTCTTTTTTTTTTTTTAATCATTTGTTATTATATTCTCTTTCACAATGGATTTACATTTTCTTATGACTTTAATCGAAATTCAACAGAAATCAGCTTGGTGCAGTTTGGCCACTAGGGGGCAGCACGAGGTCACCGGATGCTTACGGGCAGCAGCGGGGCGGAGGATGGCTGGTTAACTACGGGGCAAGAGGCTCCAGCTCTGACTCACAAAGGGCTTTGGCTTCTCACAGTGTTTCTTCACAGTGCTTGGGATTGCTTCTCACATCAGGCCCAGGAAACTGGCGGGTGAGGCAGGAGTTATTGCCCCACACCGAGGGCCAGGGAAGGGGAGGATTACCTTGGGAGGGTCAGTGTCGTGTGAGGTCAGAGTGACAGAGGCGGAGCCCACCGGGATCCTGCCTCCTCCTGAGAAACTCCTCCCTCAGAGTCTCAGATGAGCTGGGTACTGTGACTAGGGGCAGAAACTAGGGGGCACCAGTCGCCCAGCTCAGTCCTTCCGCACCCACTGGGAAGCAGGAGCCTCGGGGGCCCCACAGCTTAGCTCTGCCCTCCACACTTCACCAGGCAGGATTGTATTCAAGACTCAGGCTCAGCCCTCCTCTCCCTGACTCCTCCGGGGCCAAGCATGTCTTTGTTCAAGCTTTCTCCGACCCTGCGCAGGTGGAAGATATGCTCAGTCCCCTCCCTCAGGAACTGAGCACAGTTCACTGTGCAGAGGGTGCAGGGAGAAGAAGCACGTGTTGCACAAGCTGAGGGATCAGGAAAGGCAATTGATCAGGAAAGGCAATTTGTGAAGGAGGTCAGAAAACAAACAAAACACCGGCCTGAAATGATCTGACCGTGGGGAAGCAGTTTTCTGTCCCCTGGGAGGAACAGCCAACTGTACCAGGAACAATAAGTCTGCACTCGTGTGTGTGTGTGTGTGTGTGTGTGTGTGTGTGTGTGTGTGTGTCCGTCCATCCCTCCCTCCGCTCCCTCTCCCTCTCCTCTTCCCGATCCCCCCTCCCCCTACACACACCAAGGAGACAGGAACAGCAGCAGGGAGGCACAGTCGATGCTGGAGTCTGGACACTATGAGGAGCTACCTTACCACACAGATACTTGTGTTCAGTTTCCTTCTGAGAAGGTGAGGGGGATGCATAAACCTACAAGAAAAATAGAAACCTAATTTCCTTGTAGATGAGGAAAAGGCATTGGTCGTTTCCTTAGGGAATACATTAACATGTCAACTAAATCTAAAATAGACACAGCAAGAAGCAACCTGGGCTGGTTCTTTATTTATTTCTAATTCAATTTCACTAAATTGATTATTTTGTGCGTGGGTGTTCTGCATGCATGTATGGCTGTGCACCACACACGTGAAGTGCCTGGGAGGACAGAAGATGTTGTAGCCCTCGGAACTGGAAGTATGGAGGAGTGTAAGCCACCATATGGGTCCTGGGACTTGAACCTGGGGCTTCTGCAGGAATAACAAATGCTCTTAACCACTGCACTATCTCTCCAGCCCTGGTTTAGTCTTTTTTAGAAGAAGCCAAAAAAGTTCTGGGAGGAAGGAGTTGGTAGGAAAATGGAGTCAGGCCTGAGGCAGGTGGAGGTGCTTCACCTAGGGGCCCAGGAAAGTGAGACAGGTAGACGGGGTCCTGAATGCTACCCATCACCCTCTAGGGTCAGAGGTAACAATCACCCATGAGCACTGCTTCTCTTCAGGGTCACCCAGCATGACCATAAGGCTAGTCTGACCAGGCGGGCTCAGCTGGCGGAGGAATCACAGGCCTGTCCCAAGGATGTAGAGCAAGAGACAGTTCAGTTCCAACCTCCACAGCGCTGCCATGGTCCTTGAGGACTGGTGAGTGCAGTTCAAGATTGGGAGGAGAGGTACCAAGAAATCTGACCATGAAAGAGAAAGGAACCCTTGGCAGGCTGCCTGGGCATTCCAGAGGCTGTGGGTTCACCACCTTCCTGCGAGGGCAGTCAGGCAGGCACTAGCCCAGTTTTCCTCAGCTGAGTAAGCTTCTGAGTAAGAACTCAGAAGATGACAGCCCTCCAGAATTAAAGGAAGATTTGAGGATGATCTCAGACTCCTCATACCGGCACTGAAAAGAACCTGGGGGTATCTGTCAAATTTGCTCCAGCAAGACCCACCGCACTGAATGCCGTTGGAAGACAGAAACAAGAAGCCCTGTTTTCCTGACTTATGGCCTAGAGCTCTTGCTGGTAAGCAATGCCACCTCAAAAATGGAAGGTGAAGGTAGCTAGACGTGTTCTGTGGACACTGCAACACTTTCCCAGGGCGTGTGAGGTTGAAGGCAGACAGTAAACCTTAGCTTTGAACCTGACCAGGAATGGAGCTAGGCCTCCCAACATTATGATTTATCACTGTGGCTAGAAAAAAATGAAATAGCCACCCCGAGAGGTCACACAGCAGTGGAGGCTGATGTAGAACATCTGGGACACCATGTCTGAGGTTCCTTTTGTCTCTGGTGCTCTGGGACACTTCCCTCAGCAGAGTCTGCCGCTCCAAGATCAGAGAGATTGGAGATTGGCAGGCCTGGGAAGGTCTGGCCGTGACCCCTCTGGTAGCCCTTGACTCAGCAGCCATTTTGTGCCATGCTGGCTGGCAGTCACTGAAGAACGTCTGTTTGGACCTCTCTGTTGGCTCTGACTAAGCAAACAAGGATAGACAGCTCATTTACCTGGGAGCATCTTCATGCCTGAGCGCCACCCCCCACCGAGAATTCCTGTCCCCCATCGGCCTTTTGGAAAGCAGAAGCCTGCCTGCCTTCCTCAGAAGCTCCCACATGTGAATACCCAAGCCTCCCTCTGCCTGGGTGGCACAGGAACTTTCAGAACCTACATAGTTCTTTTGTTTTTTGTTTTTTCTTCCATAATGGCTAATTTGTTGTTCCCTTTTCATTGCTGGGACAAAATACTCAACAAAAAACAGTGTAAGAAAAAGAACAGTTCATTTTGGCCCGTGGTTTGAGGGGATGGAGTCCATCATGGTAAGAAAGAGGGTATCAGAATGGGTCTTCATGGGCATGGTGCCACAGACACCAGCACTTGAGCGGCTGAGGCAGGTGGGTCTCTGTAAGTTCAAGAGCAGCTTGGCCCACATAGTGACTTCAAGCCCACCCAGCACTATATAGTGAGAGCCTGTCTCAAAACAAGAGTAGCTTTCAGCTGTGTGGCAGCAGGCGTGTGAGGCCCCTGGTCACATGGCATTCATGGTCAGAAAGCAGAGACAGGAGGCGGGAGCTCACATTTCCTCCTTTCAGGGTAGGTCTTTTTTTTTGGAGATGAGGATCGAACCCAGGGCCTTGCACTTGCTAGGCAGGCGCTCTACCACTGAGCTAAATCCCCAACCCCAGGGTAGGTCTTTTCACCTCAGTTAAACCTCTCTAGAAACATCCTCACAGACACACCTACAGATATGTCTCCTAGGTCATTCCAAATCTCATTAAGGTGACAAACGAAAATCAATCATCACACAGTCCCCTCACAGCATGCTCCATAAGAACTCAACTTTCAGGGTTGGGGATTTAGCTCAGTGGTAGAGCACTTGCCTAGCAAGCGCAAGGCCCTGGGTTCGGTCCTCAGCCCTGAAAATAAATAAATAAATAAACAAACAAACAAACAAACAAACAAATAAATAAGAACTCAACTTTCATCGGATGGTGGTGTCACACGCCTTTAATCCCAGCACTTGGGAGACAGAGCCAGGCAGATCTCTGTGAGTTCGAGGCCAGCCTGGTCTACAGAGTGAGATCCAGTACAGGTACCAAAGCTGCACAAAGAAACTCTGTCTCGGAAAAAAAAAAAAAAAAAAAAAGAACTCAACTTTCTGTTAGGGTTACTTCCCTCCAGCAGCTAGTCTCTTTGGGTGGAGTTGTTTCCTTGAAAAAAAAGCTCTTTTGGTCTATGTGGTCACCTCAGCTTCACTCAGCACCGGGAAGCTCACCCTCTTCTCACTTAGAATTTCTCTGTCCTCAGCAGGTCCAGGGTCCCACTTCAGAGTTCTCCAACTTAGCTTTCTTGTTATGATCAGCCCAGACTGCTGCAGGCAGCTCAACCATTTTGGGTTGTCTGGAGGTGAATATAGTAGCTGCCAGCATTCAGAGGACCTGAGGATGTTTTTCCTTCACAACGAGGTAGCTAAGCCATCATAAAACACCCCTGCCTTGAAGGCTTATTTAGGAAAAACATGATAATGTAATAGAGTGAAGATTCAAGGTAGCTGGGTGTGGCGGCATGTGTCTGAAAGCCCAGTACTTGGGAGGCTGAGGAAGAAGCGTCCAAAAGCAGCCTGGATTACATGGAGAGACCCTGACTCCCCTGAGCACAGTGGTTAACTGAAGAGTTAGGATCAGATAGATTCCTTAGAGTCAGTTGCTAGCTACCCCTAGATATGAGGACTTAGGATCTGGTCTCATGAGGCCTTAAAGGGCTCTGACTCCCATAAACCTATACCCAGTTGGCACAAATATGAGGAAATTCTCTTGAATACTATGGCCAATTCACTTAACCTCAAAACTCCCAATTTCACAACTTAAAGACCAATTCAAGCCGGGCAGTGGTGGTGCACGCCTATAATCCCAGCACTCGGGAGGCAGAGGCAGGTGGATCTCTGTGAGTTCTAGGCCAGCCTGGTCTATAGAGCTGGTCCAGGACAGAACCAAAAAAACAAAAAAACAAAAAACAAAAAAAACAAAAACCCAATTCAAGTGTTCACCATGCTAATCAGCAAAGCCTCTGGCGTAGCTCAGAGATAAAGATAATGTCATCAAGGCATCTTGCCTCTGGAGTGTGGGTAAGAGCATAGCTTGTTTTATTTTGTGTTTTTATTGACAGAGGCTCCCTTTGTATTCCTGACTGCTCTGGAACTCACTGTATAGACCAGGCTGACTTGGAACTCACCTCACAGAGAGCCACCTGCTTCTGGGATTAAAGGCATGTGCCACTGCACCTTTAATTCCACGCGGGCAAGAGCTCAGTCTAACAAACACACAACACTGCCTAAGCTGAGGCATTTTCTAACAGCCTATGAGTTACTAGGGACACAGGCAAAGCCTTCCTGAGAAGCCTGAACTCTGTAGCTGTCCTGTGATAGCCAGAGGCCAGCCAGTGTCCAGGACTCTGCAAAACCTGCAGAGGAGGCAAGATGGCATCTCTTCTCTTTGACCTCCTCAGTTAGATGGAATGATGCATATTCTCTACATACTGACCACTCTCATAAAAAAGAAAAAAAAATTCTATCCCTCAAGTCTCCTTCATCTTTCCCTCCTCATCCTCATGCCTATGGTAAGTGTTGGGCTCGGGGAGACTGATCTGGCTTCTGAGGTCACTGACTGGCAAGTTCTGTGGGGACATGTTATAGAGTTTGAAACCACCAGGAAAAGACACCAGACTCAATTTAAATTATAATGAGTCAAATTTATTAAAGCTGTTCACTGGACCACAGTCTCTAACCCAAATCAGAGATGTGCAACCCAGAGGCAGAGGAAGGAAGGACTTTTAGATTGTTTGTTTTTGGATTTTTGAAATAGGATTTCTCTGGGTAGCCTTGGCTATCCTTGAACTCACTCTGTAGATCAGGCTAGCCTCGAACTCAGAGATCCACCTGCCTCTGCCTTTGTGCACCACTCCTGTCTAGCACAAAGGAAGGGCTTTCAAAGATGAAAAGTCACAAGTGTTCTTTTTATTCTGCCAAGATTAGATGGTCAAGGTGACCTCAAAATAGTCTCTGAGTATCTGCATAAGCAAGTTCCAGAAGCCAAACCCAGCAGTTAGTCATTGGAACCAGCAGATGGTCACAGCTGTACGTTTGTGGGTGGGGTCTAGGAGGCAGGGTTTTCAGGAACGTATCTCCCAGGAACTTGAGTCAGACAAACTGCTATTAGGTGGTGCCATGATGGATGCCTAGCACAAAATGGAGTCTCTGAGCCATCACAGATTGTCTGGGCCCTCTGAATAGAAACGCAATGGGCACATATTACCTACCTCCTGTTCTCAGCTTCGAGGGATCAGGTGAAATTTAACCCCCTCTTAATATCCAATCACAGACTAGAATTTGCCTTGTTTACTTCTTGCCTTGACTGCCAAGGCTCAGTCGGTCAGTTGGTAGTTAGTTAATTATTACTGGAGTTTGAGTCAAGGTTTTAGTTGCAGCCCAGGTTGGTCTTAGGACTTTCTGTTTAGCCCAAGCTGACCTTGAGCACAGGACAAGATGGAGTTTAACGTTCATCCTGCCCTGGAGGTAGGCTGTCTGGATCCATCCTCCTCCACCTCCTCCACTTTCCCTCCTGTTTACTAGCATCCCCCCCCCCCCCCCCCCCCCCCTGCCACTTCCTCCCCCATCTTTAGTCTGTGCTCTTGTCTTTGGTTCTTGTTTTGATGGCTCCATGGTTTGCTCCTTTGCTTAAAGCCAATATGAAGTTATCTGGGCATAAATAGTTTTAAAATGTTATAAAGTTTTAATGTAGGCTTCCTAATAGGTGTTTACATACAGGCCAATGAGGAAAACATGAATGTTTTTTCCTGTGGGCAAGTAAAACAGAAAAGAAAAACAAAAACCACCCAACACAGACTGCATTCATTCCATTAGAGGCTACATTGGCACCACTCTACAATCAGACAAAGGACAGATTGTGTGGCACTGGAGAAACATCTCTGTTCATAAATTCCATACCATCTGGAGACACACCAAGGCAAAGCTTAATGCAAACATTATTTTCAAAGGAGACAAATGATGGATGGAAGAAGTGGGCAGGAGTGAGGCCCAGTGCTGAAGAGCGGGCCACCATGGGGTGTTACTCCATAAGAAAGAGAGGAAATAGGTACCGTTCCACTGAAAGTGTTGACATGCCATCTGGAATCTGGCAGAGCCATGCAAAGCCACATGGAAGGGACAAAGTGGCCTTATAAGGCCTGCAAGCTTCAACTAAAACCACCAATGGTGCATTCATATTAATGCAACAAGAGGAAAACAGTCTGGGGTACCAGTGGGAAGGAAGTGGGGTGACTAAGGCGAAGGATGCTGTATCCACCCTGTGGTGCCCAGAAAAGAAGAGCATAATGACTAGAGGCCTGTGACAGTGGTACCCCAAATGAAGACAAACCAGGAACTGTGACCCTTCTGGGAAACGAGTCTAGAGGAATTAAGTACTGTGGCCTCCTGGCTTCATGACCCTTGTCATTGAAATGTACAACTTGGTGTGTGTCTTAGTGTGACATCCTTCAGCATTTAACAAAGAGAGTTCTGCTGAGAAATAGGGCTTTCCTTGGCGCTAGCCCAGGTTAGAGCAATGGAACACCAGTATAGCCTGGCTCCAGAGCAGCATCTCCCAACCTGTGGGTCGCCACCCCTTTGGGGGAGTTGAATGATCTTTTCATAGGGGTCACCTAAGACCATCAGAAATATCAGATAATTGTATTATGACTCATAACAGTAGCAAAATTACAGTTATGAAGTAGCAACAGAAATTTCATGGTTGGGAGTCACCACAGCATGAGAAACGATTAAATACAGAGTGGCGGCATCAGGAAGGTTGAGAACCACTGTTCTACAGGAACCAGGCACACCGGAGCTGCACAGATGACTGTGATCCTGGAGATGCCGAGAACCACTAAGGCCAATCAGTAATGATACTGAGCTTTGTAGACAGAAGTTCTCCTGTCCCACAGCTGCTCTCAAATTAGCACACTGAGGTTTATACTAGTTATAAATGCTCAGCCAATAGCTCAGGCTTGTCACTAGCCAGCTCTTACATTTAAATTAACCCATACTTTTAGTTATGCTTTGCCACATGGATCATGGCTTGCTATCTCATTTTCTACACTTCCTGCTTGCTCAGTGGCTGGCTGGCAAGTCCCAAGACTCTCTTGACTCCACCCTCCCTCCTGTCATCATTCTCTCTGTGTCAGGCTGTCTCACCCAATCTCTTCTTGCCCTGCTATCGGCCAATTAGTTTTTTTAAACTAACACTGAGCATAACCCGCAGCAGAGCTTACATATTTACTGAGATGAATCAGAATCTCTAGGGATAGGATACAAGCATCAGCATGTTTCAGAACTCTCTCAATGATTCTAAAGATGAGCCCATGATCAGATCGACCATTCCATGTGAATGGTTTCCAAGTGATAGGGAAGTAAAAGTAGCACTATTTGGACAAGAAAAATCTATCCTGCAGTGAAATAATAGTGAGAAATAATATACAATTGGATAATGGCAGCTGATATTTGTTAACTGCTTATCATCCAGTGTTGGATTAAATTTCTCCTTCCAGTAGGTCTTCAGTGATAGATTATTATAAGTGATAAAACAGGTGCCCCATGAAGTTAAGAAATTTGTTCAAGGTCAGGCACAAGTGACAAGACTGGGATTGATCCCAGGCTCTCTCACCTTAGAATTCCTTTATGTGCCTTCACTAGAGGATGCTATGCACCCAGGATTCGAGCATATTGATGGTTTTAGCTTTTCTTGGCAAATACGTACACACACACACACACACACACACACACACACACACACTTGTTTCTCTGTTTTTTTTTTGTGTGTGTGTTGTTGTTATTTATTTATTTATTTATTTACTTACTTATTTATTTATTTATTTATTTTGGTTTTTTGAGACAGGGTTTCTTGTGTAGCTCTGCGCCTTTCCTGGAACTCACTTGGTAGACCAGGCTGGCCTTGAACTCACAGAGATCCACCTGCCTCTGCCTCTCGAGTGCTGGGATTAAAGGCGTGTGCCACCAATGCCTGGCCTTGTTTCTCTGTTTTACAGCCTAGACTGTCCTAGAGCTCACTTTGTAGACCAGGCTGGCCTCGAATTCACAGAGATCAGTTTGCTTTTGCCTCCCAAGCACTGGGATTAAAAGCATGTGCTTTTTTTTTTTTTTTTTTTTTTTTTAAGAGAAGATCTTACCAAGTAGACCAGTCTGGCCAGGTACTTACTATGCAGCCTTGGCTGCCCTTGAACTTGTAGCCCTTCAGCCTCATTCTCCTAAATGCTGGGATTACAGGCGTGAGCCTGAGCCACCACACCTGGCTTGTGGGCACTTTTATGAATATTGAGATGGTCCCATTATCCATTATAATGGTCTTGATCCCGGATTCCCCCTCTTAATGGTTGCTATGGCTTGAGTTTCCCCCTAAAACTTATTTTGAAACTGAATCCCAATGCAGTCAAGTTGGAAAGTGCAGTGTAATGGGAAGTGTTTGAGTCACAGGGAGGGAAGACAGGTTCATGCAGCTCTAAGGGGCCACGAGAGTGGTCTCTCTTTCTTTCACTTTATTGCCACGTGAAGAAGAGCATTTTCCATCTCTGGAGGATGCAGTATTCCAGGCTCCAAGGTGGAAGCCAATACCTGACCCTTACCAGACACCAAACCTGCATGTATCTCAGTCTTGAACACATTTTTATTGTTTGTAAACTACCCAGACTGTGGTACTTTGTTAGAGCAGGAGCACATGGCTAAGACAAGTGTCAAACAACCTGAGCAGGTCTTTTCTTTACCATCCCTTCTGGGCCAGTTTTCTCATCCGGGAACTGAGCATCGATGGGCCTATCTCAGAGGCTGGCTAGCAAGGCTAAACAAGCAGTTTGCCAAATTCCAGATGCAGTGCCTAGCACAAAGGCAAGGTTCAAGCCCCGCCCACCTTCTTCCTCTTCTTCTTTCCTATATGGTGTTCACAATCTAAAAGTTTTCTCCGGTTGCTTCTTGAGTGTCTTCTGAAATACAGCTCTCCTCATGATTGACAGATACCGTGAGTGCAGCTATGCATTCTGAGGGGATGACGCTTTCCTGTGGGATGGGAGGAGGTACAGACGCTAGGCTTCACTGAACAAAGAGTCCAACTCATGACACTTAGGAGGAAGCGAATCCGCATGAAGGAAACTAAGGAGTGACTCACAGCTACGGTGTCCACAGCATGCCCAGCGGAGCCCGCAGCAGCTGCACAGCTGCGCTGCACCAAGGGCCTGGGCCGAGGCAGGGCTTTCAGAACCCGAAGGTGTGCTGTGAGTGAGTCAGCAGTTGCTAATAGAAGAGAGCAGTCACCGTGGGTGACTCAGAGCAGTAGTACGTTTGACTAAGATACAGGTTTTAGACCGGCAGGATGGGGGCGGAAGCTCTTTTGCTGGGACCATGTGAAATTTGGGGTAGACCACTGGTAAGGCGCTTTGCAAGTAAGCGGATGCCATCCAAGCAAGGGCCAAAGTCAGGATGACTGCGCACGCATTGGAGGCGGCAGACTGAGGGGACCTTGGCACAAGCAGGATAGTTAGTTTTTATACCCTTTCACTTGTGGAAAAATTTACAGAAGATATATGTACCTGAAAACAAACTGAGATAAAAGAAAATCTGGTGGTGACTGGGGGAAAGGGCTATAGGATGAAACCTCGCCAGAAAGCTGTGCTGGGGGAGTTCTGGAGACTGAGCCCAAATAGATTCCTGGCAGATTTTCTACTAAGAAACACAACAAATGTCTATGATAGCCCCCCCCCCCTCCCTCTCTCTCTCTCCTTGGTTTTTCGAGACAGGGTTTCTTTGTGTAGTCCTGGCTGTCCTGGAACTTACTCTGTATGTAGACCAGGCTGGCCTTGAACTCACAGAGATCGGCCTGCCTCTGTCCCCTGAGTGCTGGGATTAAAGGTGTACACCGCTGCCTGATGGCCTGATGGGAGTATAGTAGTTTTACAGAGAATTTTAAGTTTTTCACCTAAACCATTGCTTAAAGTCACTGTGAATGTTAAGCTTCGGTATTAACCTTCCTGGATTTGAAATCACCCAGGAGACATATTTAGCTATTCTATTTTACATATATGGGAGTTTTATCTGCACATATGTATGTATGTGTACCATGTGTGTGTCTGATACCTGTGTAGGTCAGAAGAAGGCGTCAGGTGACCTGGAACTGGAGCTACAGATTAATGAGAGCCACCACATGGGTCCTGGGAACTGAACCGGGGCTTAACCATTGAGCCTCTCTCAGTCCCTAAATTTATTATTGTTATCATTATCATTAAATTAAAGTCCTTCTTAAGGCTGTAGAAAGCATTTGAACGTCCCCAATTCAGTAGTGACCAATTCAGGTATGTCCCAAGTTTCCAGTTTCATTATCAAAAGCTTCCCTTCTGAACTAGCACAGGAGCTCAGTCCAAGACAGTGGCATCCCTGAGAGGTTGCAGGACTCTTGAACAAAATGTGTCCCCTCATCCTCAAGAGTGATGTAGACCTCAACACCCACCATCAGCTCGCTGTTGCTTAGATTGCTGTGTCAAGCTTGTCATTTGGAAAAGTATAAGCTTCACTCTGTCCTACAGTAAGGCAAATGGAAACCCAAGGAACAACAGCAAAAATAATGGCAGTTGGGACTTGGGGGGACAGTGAGAAGGCCTGCACCTGTTCCCTAAAGAGACCGATCATAAGGCAGGATAAGGTCTGGTCAACGGAAATGGTCTTAGCAAATTCGAAGACAGCTCCTGGCTGTACCTTGTGACTCTCCTTGACCTCAGTGGCTGTTGTGGGTCATGTTGTCAGTCCCTAGGAAGGACAGGCCACAGGGATAGAGGTGGTGGGACTAGAATGGCACACCTGGGACCCAAAGCCCTTTTGTCCCATGTGCCCCCTTCGTGGACGCTTGAGAGACCGAAGGGGTGGACAGCTGACTGTGGACCCGAGACGTTAGGGAAACACCTGGGAAACCCTGCCATGCATATGTATCCCGTATGCTGCCACATTCCAGAGTTGGAGTCCTGGATGTCGCCCTCTCCTGGATTTGTTTCTGACTGTCTCATGGACTGATTCATGACCTGGGGGTGCAGAGCTTGGTGTAGAGCATAGCCCTGCTTCTCACCCAGCACTGTCAGGAGAACACAGGGACTTTGTGCCTTGGTGTGCTGAGGCCACATGACATTTGATTCCAGTGAGTCACTCTACCTTCCAGAGATTGTTTTCTTGAAAATGGGACACCAGGGCATTTTAGCCATCTGTTTTTGTTTGTTTTGTCTTTAAATGTTAAGTGTCTCCTGTACTTTCTTTAAGAGTCAGGCTTGAGAGATGGCTCCGTGGTTAAGAGCTTTTGATGCTCTTCTGAAGGACTGGGGGTGGGGCATGGGTGGACAAGGTTCAGATCGCAGCACCCACAGGGAGGCTCACAACCATCTGTACCTCTAGTTCCAGAGGCTCCAACACCTTCTTCTGGCCTCTATAGGCACTGCATGCACATAGTACACACATTTACATTCAGGCAAAACACCCATACACATAAAATACAAATAAATAAATCTTTTTAAAAAAGTGTTTATAGCCATGTGAGGTGGTGTCTGCCTTTAATCCCGCTCTCAGGAGGCAGATCTCAGTGAGTTCAAGACCAGCCTGGTTTACAAAGTGAGTACCAGGACAGCTAGGGTTGTTACGCAGAGAAACCCTGCCTTGAAATACAAAACAAAACAACAAAAACAAAACAAAAATTTAAAAACAGTATTTGTGTCCTTGTGTATTTGTATGTTGTAAGAGTTAATGTGCACAAGCCCAGAGACCAGAGGGAGACAACAGATATCTTGGTCTATGACTCTGGATCGTATTTCTTCGAGATAAAGATTGTCACTGCACCTGAAACTGGCCATTTCTCAGCTAGGCTGGCTGGCCAGCGGACCCCACCCAGCTTTCTGTTTCAGAGTCCCTGTCTGTTCCTCCTCTCATGCTGGAGTTACAGACTCAAAAGGCTTCTTCATGTGTGCTGGGGATCTGAATGTGGGGCCTCGTGCTCAGACAGCTAGCACCCCAATTCACTGCACCATCTCCCAGCCTCTGTATTCTCTTTTATTATCAAGGTACAAAGCAATGGTAGCAGGCATCTTTTAAAAGCTTAGTATTAAATATTATATATCTTTCCTCCTTTTAATTATACATTACTTTTGCCAAAAATAAAGATGAAAACTCAAGCTGTTCGAAGTGTAAACGTTTTTCAGTGAATAAAAGCCGGTTATTTTATTCTCCTTGCTGTGTAAGCCCATCAAGGCCCTAGAAAGATAAGACAAGGTAATGACTGTTTTTTAAAAATGTGCAAAAAAATAAACAAAAATAAATAAATTGCAAAGTAAGGATGGGAACAAGAAAGGAATATTTTCTTCAGAGGAAAACAAGAAAAAAAAATGCCCAAGATTTCTGATGTGTCCTAGGTCACAGTTTTCCTGCTCCCAAGTGGTTGGAGAATTGGGTAAAATCTCAAGGTGAGCTAAAGGGTCTTCTCTGTGCAGGACCAGTGGCTGCCTTGCTGAGAAGGCACCTGCTGAGAAAGGAGTGGCCGAGTTGACCACTGTCAACCTCCCCTCTGGGAATGGGACTGGGGAGTAAGCTAGCATGTGACTGGAACTAAATTCTAAATTCTTTCTTTCTTTTGTTTAGTTTTTCCAGACAGGGTTTCTTTGTGTAGCTTTGCGCCTTTCCTGGATCTCATTCTGTAGACGAGGCTGGCCTCAAACTCACAGAGAACTTCCTGGCTCTGCCTCCCGAGTGCTGGGATTAAAGGCATGTGCCACCACTGCCCGGCTCTAAATTCTTTAAAAATACTTCTTATGAACAGATGTCTTAGATTCTTCCTCTTGCCTCAGCAGAGAATTTATTTTTAAAAGATTTGTTTATTTTTATTTTGCGAATGCGTGCTTGCCTGCGTGTGTGTACTACTTGCATGCCTGGTGCCCTCAGGGGCCAGGAAAGGGAGTTGATTCTGAAGTTATAGGTGGTTGTGAGTTGCCATGTGACTGCTGGGAACCAAACCCACATCCTTTGCCAAAGCAGCAAGTCCTCTTAGCCCCTGAGCATCTCTCCAGCCCCAAAGAAGTTATTCTAAACATCTCTTGCGATATTCTTCCTCCATCTTTCAGGTGGGGAGGCTCAAAGAGAGTCCTCAGTACAAGCCACAGAAACCCTAAAGTAGGGAGACCCATGGAAATAGACACAAACTGCTACCAACACCAGGATGTGGAAAATCTGATGAGGCTGGCACCATATGACAAATTTTTCCAGAAAAGACTGGGGAATTTGAACAGCATAAATGTAGCTCCAGTGATGAACAACCAGGCCATCTGGTCCACTAGGGTGGCCTTAACAAAGCTCTCATTGATAGTAAAGTGAATGGGGTCATAACTTCACTCAGGCCAAGTTCCATGAACATTCTTGAACAGAGCAGGCACAAGATGTCAAACAGGGAAATAACTAGTTTCGTGGAGAGTGTGGTTGCCTCAGCCTGCTGTTGTCTGCCAGTGCTTTTGATGGATAAACATGTCACACTATGATGCTACAGAAAGGCAAATCCCACGACATAGAATTAGAACAGTTGATGACCTGGGCCTGTGGAGAGCAGGGGACAAGTAGACCCATGGAACAAAGCTACCCAGAGTTAGAAAACAATCCTTGGATAGTCTAGCATGGGAAAAGCCATTTTCTCTGAATGACAGGAAGTAGTGTGGAAGATCCAGGAGAAATGGAGGCAGATCATTGCACTCAAAAAGAACAAACCCCAAACACCTTCTCCTTTAAAGAGGTCATAAAATGCATGTTTAGTGTAAGCGTAGGCAAGGTTCCAAAAGAGAAACACAAGCCTATCAAAAAGACAGGTCTAGATGTTGCCACTTTTGTGTGGATGCCCAAGATGCTTAAAACAAGTCTGAAGGAGGGCATAGGTGATCTATGGCTGTTGGCCTTCAGCCACTCAGGAATCACATCATGCAGGATACATGTACTTCACACCATTGCTTCTTCCGGAGGCCTTGCTGGGTTTGCTCTTCTTCAGCTTTGTCTGGGTTGGCAGCTACCTGCTTGACTCCCCTCCTTTTCCAGTAGTGGTTCCCATCAGCCAGCTCCACTACATCAGTGTCTGTTACTGGCAGGAGCTCCATTGTTCTGTACCACCACATACTCTTTGTGGGGAGACATCTGGCCACATATCACAGCACCCTACAGCTGCCACTTGGGGGAACTCCAAGGTCATAGATTCCCTGTGATGTAGGCAGGCCCGGAGGGCAGGCTCTGCTGAGGGCCTCAGTAAGGGTGCTACATCCCTAAAACAGTGGAGGCAGAGTGTGGCCTGGATCTCAGCAGTCTCCCTGAACCCACCTGAGAGGCGCCTCATTGTAGCAGAAGCTTTTGAGGTTCCAGAGAAACAATGATATGGTCACACACTGAAAAATGGCCGTCTTGGTTGCTGCTAACCGAGTTCTTAAGCTCCTGTCTTTCTTGAGTCTTTTTTCTAGGAAATTATATTTGAGTAGGGACTTGGAGTGTCTTCCTAAAGAAGATAAGTGACCCATAACTAGGAAGTCACCACTCCCTTACCTCGACTCTAACTTTAAATCCATATTTGTTCTTTTCACCCTTAAAAGAATTCAGTTTGTTGGTTTCATGTTTTCATTATGAGGTTTCAGTGCCTACAGGTCTAGACCTGGGCATGAGCTGCAGAGACAAAGTCTGCTTCAGAATTGGGCAGTGGTGGAGCACACCTTTAATCCCAGCACTCGGAAGACAGAGGCAAGTGGATCTCTATAAGTTTGAGGCCAGCCTGGTCGAGAGAGTGAGTTCCAGGACAGCTAAGGTTACACGGAGAAACCCTGTCTCAAAAAAAAAAAAAAAAAAAGAAAAGAAAAAAATCTACTTCAAAAATCACTTGTATTTTGTCTTCACCCATTCAAAATTGGGCCAATTATAGAGGCGACTTCAGTCAGGTATTTTAACTTTTGAAGAATATCTTTATTTTTTCTATGTGTAATAAATATACAAAATATAATTTTTCACCCTACATTTTCTTTCCTTTTCTTCTTTCTTTCTTTCTTTCTTTCCTTTTCTTTTTTTTTGAGACAGAGTCTTTCTACATAGCCTTGGCTGTCCTAGAACTTACTGTGTAGATCAAGCTGGTCTTGAACTCACAGATCCACCTTTCTTTACCTCCTGAGTACTGACTGATATTAAAGGCATGGGCCACCACATCCTCCTATATCACCCTACATTTTCAGTCTACATTGTGTGTGTTAATTTTCTACATAATTTGACAGTGCCTCTCTCTGTGTAAGAGCAGCTTGTAATAGCTGTTTTTCCATTCTCTGGCTTCCACCGTATTCTACCAAATCCTGACTTTCTACTGTCAGAATATGAATTATTTCCAGTTTTCCACCATAATGAATAATACTGAAATGGACATCTTTCATTCTAAAACAATTTTTGTTTTTGATTTATTTTTTAGCATATAGATTTCTAGGGGAGGAATTCTAGATCAAAGATTAGAAACTTTTTTTGAGACATGGTCTGTGATAGTTTGAAAGAAAACAATCCCCAAAGGGATCAGTACATTAGGAAGTGTGGCTCTGTTGGAGTAGTGTGACCTTGCTGAAGGAAGTGAAGTGTGCCACTGTGGGGTGAGCTTTGAGGTCTCCTTTGCTCAAGCTACACCCAATGTGGCACATAGTCTCCTTCTGCTACCTGCAGATGAAGACATAGAACTCTCAGCTTCCTCTCCAGCACCATGTCTGCCTGCGTGCCACCATGTCCTGCCACAATGATAATGGACTAAACTTCTGAAAATACAAGCCACCCCAATTAAATATTTTCATTTATAAGAGTTGCTATGTTTGTGGTATCTTTTCATAGCAATAGTAATAACCCTAACTAGACAGAAGTTGGTACCAGGAGTAGGGTATTGTTGTGATAGGTCTCACCATGTTCTCGTTTGGAGGAATTTAGACTTTGGTATTTGGGTTAGGAAAGCAGTGGAATGCTGTAAGCACTGCTTAATGGGCTATACTAGTAGAGGCATGAAAGATTTGAACTGTGGGGGCCTCGTTAAGGAGTTTCAGAGGAGAAGAATTTTAGTATGTTGCCTAGCGATAGTTTTTGTGATATTTTGGTGAAGAATATACCTGCTTTTACCCTTGTCCAAATAGTCAGCCTGAGGCTAAAGTGAATAGTTTTGGATTAATTCTGTTGGCAGAGGAAATCTCAAAACAGCCTAGTATTGATTCTGTCTTGTGGTTATTAGTGGTAACTTTAATGAATATTTATAGTGAAAAGGAGCAAGTTGAGCAAGGAAAAATACAAAATGTACACTTTGAGGAGAAAAGGAGCACCGGGAATTAGAATGGAGCCAAGTCTGATGTTCAAGGAGATAAACAGATTAAGGAATGAAGTAAAGGAAGTGATGACCTTAGAGCAAGATCCCACCCAGTTAGGTTTCCAACTTGGGAAAAGGAGTTAAAGAAAAGCTTAGAGCTGGGTATGGTGGTGCACACCTTTAATCCCAGCACTCCAGAGGCAGAGGCAGGAGAATCTCTGAGTTCAAGGCCAGTCTGGTCTATAGAGCGAGTTTCAGACAGTCAAGCTTAGGCAGTGTTGGAAACATGGAAAACAGAAAGCTGGCAAAGATGCAATTGAACAAGGGGACCATGTTCTAGCCCCAATAAGCAGCAGAACTTGGCAGCTTTAGCCACATGGTTCTGGTTTTAGAGTCAAGGATAGAGGAAAGGGATTGTGGAATCTTTCTCTGTGACTAAGGAAAGCTGCTGAAGCCAGGCCTGGAGGCCTAGAGGGTCCACTTCTTGAAGCTGTGAAGTTGAAGCCTGTATTACTTTGGAGACCCCAAGATGTTGGAGTTGCCAGAGCTGTGGAATACTTGCAGAGGAAGGCTGCTAACAGGGAGTGGAAACAGCCTGAGAGAAAGAAATATGTTGTAGTCAACAAAGCTGAAAGGAATTGGAATTGAAAGCTGAAGAATGTTTTGATATCAGACACGGAGGCGCAGAGTTTGGAGTTTGCCTAGCTGGGTTTTGGTCTTGCTTTGGTCCAGTATTTCCTGACTTTACTCCCTTCCCTATGTTTTAAAATGGTAATGTATAATCTGTGCCATTATTCGTTGGCAGTATGTGGTCTGCTTTTTGATTTTGACTTTACAGGATATTACAGTTAAGAGATTATATGAATCTCAGAAGAGACTTTGAACTTTAGACTTTTAAATAGATTTGAGACTGTTACAGACTATGGAGACTTTTGAAGTTGGACTGAATGTGTTTTTGCATTATGATATGGCTGTAAGCCTTCAGAGCCAGGGTGTGGAATGTGGTGGTTTGAACGAAAATGGCCCCCAAAGGGAAGGTGTGGCTTTGTTGGAATATATGTGACTTGTTGGAGAAAGTGTGTCACTTTGGGGGTGGACTTTGAGGTCTCCTTTGCTCAAGGTACACTCAGTGTAGCACACAGTTCACTTCCTATTGCTTGTGCATCAAGATGTATAACTCTCAGCTCCTTCCCTAGCACCATGTCTGCCCGCATGCCACCATGTCCTACCATGGTGATAATGGACTCAACCTTTGAAACTAAAAGTGAGCCACCACAATTAAATGCTTTCCTTTATAAGAGTTGCTGTGGTCATGGTGTCTCCTCACAGCACTAGAAGCCCTAGCTAAGACATGATCTTACTATGTAATCCAGGCTGGCCTGGAACTCATGGATCCTCCTGCCTCAACCTCTGATGTGCTGGCATTACAGGCATGTGCTACTGCTCCTGGCTCATCATTTTTGAAACCTTTTTGATGTGACTACAGCAGAGGTAGCACTGAACAGTTGGGATTGTTGGAGATTTCACTAAATAGCTGTAAATGATAGCATGAAAGGAAGATGGAAAGATGGAAGACAGAAATCTCCTTGGAGCACCAGGGCCTTTTCCTGGTCTTCAAAAACATACATGAAATAACCTGCATGCCTGGTGCCTACAGAGGCCAGAGGAGGGTGTTGGATCTGGAAGTGGAGTTACTGCTAATTGTGAGCTGTCATGTGGGTGCTGGGAATTGAACCCAGGTCCTCTGAAGAAGCAGTCAAGGCTCTTAACTACTGAGCCATCTCTCACATGCCTGCCCACCCCCATATTCTACATAGGCTTGTTTCAAATGTTTAAGGAGCTTCATTCCCAGCTTGCAGTTAAGCAGGAAGTTGGGAGATTTTTTGGCAGTGTGAGTGATAAGCGCGAGTTTCAAAGGCAAATGGTTTCTTAGGCAGTTAATGACCCAGAGTTAGCAGAGTCCTGGTGACATTAGCACTGCAGAGAGTCTTAGAAATGTCCATGCAAACACTTCATTTTACAACTGAAGAAACTGACACTCACCAGAGCTAATATAGTTCCCAGCCCCGGTTGCGTATGAGAATTACTTATAGAAAATTTGCTTTGTTTACTTTTGGCTTTGAGACAGAGTCTCATGCAGCCCAGACTTGCCTCAAACTCTATTAGGTAGCCAAGGATGACTTTGAACTCGCGACTTTTCTGCCGTCACCTCCCAAACGCTTCTATTACCACTGTGCACTACCACATCCAGCCACTTACAAAAATTTTTAAGAATCTAGACTGGAGGCTTGCACCTTCATATGTAAGGAGTCTGAGGCAAGACCCAGTTTTGCTGTCACTCAAAAGTTCTCAGGTGCCACTGTGGCGATATAGTGTGTACCCTAATAAAGCTTGCCTGAGGATCAGAGGACAGAGCCAGCCACTAGATTAGACACAGAGGCCAGACAGTTTTGGCACGCACCCTTAATCCTATCATTTGGAAGACAGAGATACGTCTAGAAACAGAGCCAGGCAGTGGTGGCACACACCTTTAATCCAAGTACTGGGAAGCACAAGCACCTTTAATCCCAGGAAGTGATGTCAGGGCAGAGAAAGGTATAGAAGGCATGAGGAGACAGGAACTAAGGCAGTTCAGCTGAGGTTCTTTCAGATGAAGCCACAGAGGCTTTTGGTCAGAGGATTCGAGGAGTTTGTGAGGTAATAGGTGATGGCTGTGGCTTGCTCTGCTTCTCTGATCCTCAGTCGAGCTTTATTAGGATACACAATATATTACCACATGCCGCTAATATACATAAGCACTGAACAGCGCTGGTATAGCAGGAAAAACTGAGGCTGTGGAGACATTAATATCTGATCAAATCTCATCGCACCCATCTGTTAGTTATCTGATTTCAAGTTTGTTCATGCCCTCTTTCCTCCCTAGCCTTCACTCATTAATCACAAGGTTGACACTTGGGTTAACTATCACGACATATACAATGTATCTGTCAAGGTTCCTGGCACCATAGGTTCGACATTTGCAAATATGATATTCTTTAGTACGAACCTAGGGTTTCACAGTCATCTGAGGGAAAAACAAGAAATTAACCAGAAGCATTCCATGCACCCAGTAGGCACTCAGTAAATCCTGGTTGCTATGCCTTGTAGCATCATCTTGAAGCATGAGTGTTCATTGTATAGCATAATATTTGAGCATGAACAACATTCACGATAGTGAGTGGATTGGTCACATTTCTCTTTGCTGTGATTAAATACCTGTCGAGAGAGGAGTGAAGATTTACCTCGGCTCACAGTTACGAGGCAGGGGCAGCATGGTAGCTGGGGCTGTGCTGGCTCATGACAGGCGCTTGCTATCTGTCACATTCCCATGGATCAAGCAGCAGAGATACCCGGGCCTTAGCCCAGGCTCTGCACCTATAGACCTACATAGCTGTCCAAAAGATCCTAAAGCTCCCCAGATAGCACTGCTAACTGGAAAGCAAGCACAAATATATGAACCTTTAGGAGCATGTCACATTCAGACACTAGTGGTGAGCTAGCCCAGAGGCCGTGTTGCATAGACACTACAGCAGAAAGCCTCATAGGTATCTATCTCACTTATCCTCAGTACCCTTTACCTCCCACATTGAATTCTTCAGCTAAATAGGAAGCTGTTTTTATTCTGATTAAACAACTATAACTGAACTTCTGCTTTAAAAACAGACATTCACATAGTTGTCAGGAAATGGTTTTAGAATTTTAAAAATTATAGTAAGCTTAGGGATGCATCATTTAAAGCTCCAATTCTTTTTGTTTTGTTTTGAGACGGCTTCTCTACTTAGCCCCGGCTCTCTTAGAACTCATTATATGGGCTGGCCTCCAACTCACAGAGGTCCACCTGCGGCTGCATCCTGAGTGCCGGGATTAAAAGTGTGCTCACCACGCCGCTCCAAAATGACCTAGGACTGTTCCATTCTTTGCTGACTTCCACTTAAATCTCCTCAGCATTGTATTTTCTGTGTCACGATAGAAGACTGCGGGAAAGCCAGATTTCATTTCAGAAAGTGTGGGCCTGACATCTGTCTCCAATGTTCAGTGGGTGTGAACCTTGGGTTTCCACTATTTTGTCTGGTGGTTTCTTCATGAATATGACAGGGGTCCTGTATGGAATGGATTGAAACAAGTCTAGAACTAGGGTGCTGACCCATGGGCTGTTAAGAATTTATTAATCACTTGCTATTTGTTCAGACTTCTGTAGGAAGTCTGGGAATTAGAGAGCTCTTGGGTATTTGGGAAGTAGCTTGGAGTTTCACTAGAAGAGATAAGTCCCACCTTGAGGAGTAACTAGGGACCAATTTCTACCTAAGAGCTGTGATAAGCCAGCCAGCCTGAGTGACTCATGCAAGAAATAAATGGGAACGCTTAAGAGATGACAGTCACAGAGAAATGGAAGGGAGCTGAAATTCAATTTCCTGTCCCTTAGCATTCTGTTTCTCTTTATGGACACAAAGTCCTGGATAGTAACAACCTGAAACAAAACTGAAGCTGGCTGGAGCCAGGCATTTTCCTACTGGCACATTCCAGCCCTGGAACTGTCTGAGTTCTAAATCTCCATTCTCCCGCCCAGTTTCCAGCAGCCTTTTGAAAGCCCTAGGCTTTCCCTGTGCCTTAGACTCTGTATTCCTCAGTCTGGACAAGGCCTATCCTGTGTGAAGGGGTTCACAGCACACACAGGGTACAAATGGTGGTACAGGAACTCTTGGGGAGGAATGTTCCAGAAGAGACAGATGGCCTCTGCGAGGCTAAATCCTGAGTCATAAGGCTCAGTGCTGGGGTGGGGTGTGGGTGGGGGGTGAGTGTGTGTGTGTGTGTGTGTGTGTGTGTGTGTGTGTGTGTGTGTGTGTGTGTAGGAAGCAGCTGGTAATGTCAGTGGGCATTTTGGTCTGACCATCACCCCCCCCCCCCCCAAGAACTTTACATTCTCTTCCAGCAGCAGTGGCAAACCATCTACCCCAACCTAAAAATTTAAAAATAAGTAAATAAATAAAAATGCTGCTGTCTGGATCATGAAGCTAGAAGAAGAGGTATAGGAGGGCCACGTGAAAGAGTTTAAAAGAGCCGCTGACTGTAAAAGTGTTGATTTGGAAACTCTTGCAGCACTGGGAATGGCTTCCTTAACAACAAAAGGAAAGTTGACCAGGGCGTGAGGGTTTCATTCTTTTTTTTCCAGATGAATTCAGCAGCACAACCAAGAGAAAGAGATCATCTCCCTTGGCCTGCCACTAACTCCCTGTGTGTTCTTGCTCAACAGATTCATCTCAGTTTCTCCATCTGTAAAACGAAGTGTTGGCCTAGGGAAGTTGGAAGGACATCCTGATGCTGTGCAAGCAGTTTTTGGGTTTGCTAAATTATGCATTGCTCCACCCAGAGAGAGTCAACTTCATGCAAGAGATGAATAGCACACAGCGCTTGAGTTTCTGATTAAGTGGAGCTCAGCACCTCGCTGCTGCTCCGTGCTTTGCTGAGATGATGAGCCTCTGCCTGAGGGAAGACAGAGCTATTTTGAGGCAGGGCTGATTAGAGATAAGGTGTTGCATTTCTTTGCCAACCTCTGGCCCTGACTCACCCAAAGCTCTTAGGCTTAAAGCTTAACCCTTGATGAATGGCTGGAAGCCAACCTCTTGCTTTGCTTATAAAAATGATACCCAGTCCACTACCCCTTGTGCTCAGCTTTGTGTGTGTCAGTTCCCAACCTTTGACCTCTCCTTGCTTTGGGAGCCCCTCCGAGGAGCAGTCCTTGTTTGTAGCTTCTCTCCTTGACCTCCTCCCTTCTCTGCTCTTTCCTGTTATTCAGTCTTCTGAGTTACATAAACGGGATCAACTCGGCAATCCTCTTAAAGGAATCCAGCCACCCAGTTGGGTAGGGGGATGGAAGTGTCACAAGATGCTTGGAAGAGGCCACATACCTCTGCGTGCAAAAGCCCAGAATCTGAATGACACGAAAGACCACTATATTCATGCTACTTTGAAAGTCAACATAATTAAATTATAAGGTGCAGCTAACCCAGAATTGAAATTTGAAAGCTTTCTCAAAAAATCAATATGTTTTTAGAAGATGCAAGCTGTAAAATACTTTTGTGGATTGTTCTTACTATTACAGTTCCGCATGTTATCTTTGACTGGTTTCTGTATGTTTTGGCTTGACACTGATGACAGCCCTGCAGAACTGCACAGAACAGACCTAGGACCATGGCTTAGACAGTACTGGATTTTACACAGTTGCTTTGACAAGCAAGATGCAGAGGAAATTTTAAAAATTGACTCAGATCTTAGGGACACTTCAGAGAATTCACTCCTTTAAAAACAACCTCAGCCCTTTCTAGTGAGAACAATCATAGCTCTGTTTGCTTTGGAAAAGACTATTTTTTTTTTTTTAAATTTTCTTGAGGGACATAATCCAATGTGGCAAACAATATTGCTAAGGCTCTATGGAGTGTCTGTGACCCAGACCTTGGAAAAATTGTGTTTATGTCTTTGGAGTTTTCTTTGTGAAGGTAGAATCACAGGAGGGTCATGTGACAGATGAACAGTCATAGAGGTAGCCGGGGTAACAAATAAGGCCCAAGCTGGCCTCAGAGACTCAATCCTCTCGTTTGGGCTTTGTCCATACCACCCTTTGAAAGATCATTTCTTTGGACCACGTTTCCCTCATCTATAACACAAGGAGACTGCAAAAAGTGATCTTTAAGTCCCTCAGAATTCTGATATGTTAGGATTTAAACAGTTCCTTGCTTGGAAGCAACTACTAAAAGTAAGGTTGGTAAGCAGAAGCTGGGGGAATATATAGCTCAATGGTAGAGTTCTTTTCTAGAATGTGCAAGATCCTGGGTTCAGTCCACCACAGCCACCTGCCCTTCCCCCGCCAAAAAAAAAGATACACACAAAAGAAAGACAAGGTCAACAGTTGATAAACCTTTCTTTTCAATTTAATTTATTTCAGTTTAAGCCGTGACACAGTTTGGGGCACCTAGGACAGACACCTCAGTACTATGTTAGGCCTTGTATGGGATATGATGCAACAACATTCTATCATTCATTTGTTCAGGACACTTATGATTACCTACTGTGTGCTAGGCTCTGTGCTGAGCACAAGGAATGTACACATAGCCATAAATGCTAGGCTAGCATCTGCCAGGAGTTGCCATTGACACAGAATAGGCATGGGGAAATTAATTTATAGTTTATCTTTAAAATTTAAAATATTTTAAAATATTATTGTTGGCATGTGTCTTAGTTAGGGTTTCTATTGCTGTGAAGAAACACCATGACCATGGCAACTCTTATAAAGAAAATATTTAATTGAGGTAGCAGCTTACAGTTTCAGAGGTTCAGTCCATTGTCATCATGGTGAGACATGGTTGCATGCAGGCAGATGTGGTGCTAGAGGAGTAGCTGAGAGTCCCACATCTTGCAGGCAACAGGAAATAGACTGAGATACCAGGCAGTATCCTGAGCATAGAAAACCTCAAAGCCCACCCCCACAGTGACACACTTCCACCAACAAAGCCATACCCACTCCAACAAAGCCACATCTTTAGTGCCACTCCCTATGAGATTATGGGGGCCAAATGCATTCACACTACCACAGTATGTACACAATGTGGGAGGGGACATGCATGTGCCATGGAATATAAGTAGAAATCCTTTCCTTCTATCTTTACGTAGGCTCTGGGAATTGAACCTGGTTTCTCAGGCTTGTCTGATTAGCATTTTACGTGCTGAGACCATCCTATCACATTTATGTCTTTTGGATTTGTTCTGTGTTATATTTTGTTTAGTTCATGGCAACCTGGAGTTCAGATATGGGGCTATCTATCCATTGGAACATGAGCAACTTACCAGAGGCTACCCTAAATAAATGACTTTTCCTCTAGATGTAGCCCCCGGAAGCCAAGGAGCAGGGCCTATTCATGTTGATAGTGTGGAAGTTTTAAAGGGTGTGTGTGATCACATCAGATGCTTATGTAAACATTACCCAGTTAATAACAATAATAATAATAATAATAATAATAATAATAATAATAACAAATTTGTGTACCTGTTTTTTTCTGTACCTTCCTTCAACTGCGGATTATTTTGAACAAACCCAAAATATCATAACATTAATATATACGTATTATTTAATTGTTTGTTAGTAAAAAACAAAGGTTCTTTTAAAAAGGGTATCACTATATTGTTTGTGCTGATGTGTTTCTTGATCTACAAGTTGTAATAGAGATGTATTCTACTGTGATAGAGATGTATCCCTTTTTAGTTCTTTAGGGCCAGAGAGATGGCTCAGGGGGTAAGAGTGCTTGCTTTACCAGCATGAGGACCTGAGTTCAAATCCCCAGCACCCATGTAAAAAGCCAGGCACGGCTGTGGGTGCCTGAAACCCCGACATTGTGGGTGGATCCCCAGAGATTTATGGCCAGCCAGCCTAACTGAAGAGGCTTCGAGTTTTGAGGGAGACTTGGTCTCAAGGCAAAAAATCAGGACATCTGATGTCCTGTTGGGGCTTTGACATGCACATGCACGAGTGTAGGCGCTCTCAAAGGCACAGGCACCCACAGATGTGCACAAAGTGCACACACACATGCACACACTACATACACACTGGAAAATGCAACTTAACGATGATTTAAATTTCTTATTAGTAACAAACCAGCTTAAATTGTGTAGATCTGGCAATAATTCTGCAATAAAAGTGGGCATTGGACATGATGGGAGGAGGTCACCTAATTTGCTCTACAGTGGAGATAGGAGGAGGTAGCTGGCTCCCTGGAAAGTGCCCTGGCCTCTTCCTTCACTTAACTGTCCACAAAGCTTGTCTCAAGCAGCCACAGGAGCACAACCAGATGCAAAAGGATGCCTGGGAAAGACAAACCTTCTCAAAGCACTGTGCATGCACCCAGAGGTTGCAGCCTTTGGTCAAACACCTCACTGGCATTTGGAAGAGAGGGAAAGTTTCCTCCTTTAGCTAGGAGCCCTAGTAACCTGGCAAATAGAAAAGGCTTTCCAGGCTAGCGAGATCTTTCAGAGGATACAGCCTTTGCCTCCAAGCCTGAAGGGCTGAGTTTGATCCTGGGGACCTACATGATGGATCAAAAGAAACAAATCTCACAAGTTGTCTTCTGACCTCCACATGAGTGTGGCGGCACTGGTACCCTCCCCCGCAAATGGACAAATAAATGTAATAAAAGAATAAGGATTCCCTTACATTCCTGTAGAAGAGCCCACCTGGAGTGCTTGGCATTTCCTGAGCTGTCCCAAGATCAAGCGGCTCCAGAGACAGGCTTGCCCTGTGTGCACGGTGGCTCCCACAGTAATCAGGGAGCGGGAAGAACATGCCCCTTTGTTTCCTGTTTGTTATATTACTTCAGAAGTTCTTGTTTCACCCATGCCTTTCCTCTGGAATCCTTGGAATGGCTCCCTTCTTCTTTCCAGCCCTCATAGCTCCATGTATGTTGTTAAACAATCAAGTATTTTGCTTCTCCCCTGCCACCACCACCCAGCCTTAGATTTCTCAGCCGCCAGAGCTGCCTACACTGTGCACACAGCTCCACAGACTCTCTTCTTCCCAGCTCCCAGACAATTCTTCAAGGCCCAGCCTGTTTCTGGAAACTGTGGCCCCATCTGCAGATGCCCTGGAATCAGCACTCTCAGAAAGGCTGACATCTCAACCAAAACAGTCTTGATTGGAGGAGGAGGAGGAAGACAGTGTAGAAATGCACTTAGCATGGAAGGAAGCCTCCTATGTGCAAGCCTTTGCTATTAGTCCTGTTGGCTTTATTATTTAACACACTTCTGGTGGCAGGAAAGTTGAGCGTTCATGAAACATTGGAAGGAGTATAAGTACCCGCATGTGTTGACCACCCAGCTTGACAATGGCCAACTCATGGCCCGTGTGTCTGTTGTCTGTAGTGTTTACCTCTCCCCTCTTCCTCACACATCTCCTTCAATGGCTGATTTATTTTGGAACTACTGCAAGGAAATCCATGTTAATTCTTAAAATTTTAGTTATTATCTCATAACTGGTATAACTTGACTAATAAACGTACCAAAAAGTTAAGAAGAGACATGTCACTTCCTTTATCCCACCCTTTCTTATAAAAAAAACACCCACCCCGGAATATTCTATATCTCCCACAATTAAGAAGTGGAGTCATGCTGGCCAGTGGTGGTGCACACCTTTAATCCCAGCACTTGGGAAGCAGAGAGCAGGCAGATCTCCAAGTTCAAGGCCAGGCTGGTTTACAGGGTGAGTTCCAGGACAGCCAGGACTATACAAAGAGACTTTGTCTTGAAAAACCAAAAAGAAGTGGAGTTATTTCTGTACCTGCACCTTGGGCTTGGCTATAGGGATTTCATATATATGAAATTATATATTCAATGTAGCCAGTTTGTGAATCCTTCTAAACAAGGTTGTATATAAATGCACTTTCTTCCCCTTCTGCCACGTCCCCCAAACCTTTTATTAGACAAATGACGATACAGAATTCTGAACCTAAGTGTGTTTGTTTGAGATAGTAATGTATGTTGAAGATTGCTTTTGAATGACATATGCAGAGACCATAGATTATTTAATCAGTCCTAATTGACAGGTATTTAGACCGTCCCCAATCTTCTGCTGTTGCATGCGGCGCTGCAATGAACAGCGCTGTGATCCATTATTCAGCGCGCGCGCGCGCGCACACACACACACACACACACACACACACACACACACACACACACGGGGTTCTGAAGGTTGAATCCTCCCCAGCTGTGGCTCCCAGGAGTACAGCAAGGCTGAACAGAACACTGACTACTTTGTTATCGAGTGTCCTTTTTCCCTTGGTCACAGCTGTCTGACGACTTCTTCACACACTAGTCCTAATTGTACTGACTAGGCTGACTAGGGCACGGCCATACCCCTTTGTGAAACCCTTGTGAGATTGCCTGTCTTACCAGGGCATAGGACCAGGGCCACTTGTGCCGGCCAGCTCTCTTGCTCATAGTCTCCATGGTGCAGATGTGTGTGCGTGTGTGTGTGTGTGTGTGTGTGTGTGTGTGTGTGTGTGTGCCCTAACCCCTGCCTCTTCCAGGCACACCAGTGTGAAAACACCGCCTTGTGAACTTGGAGACCTGCGGTTCAGGAGGTAGTTCCAATGAGTGATGCCTCACCGACGGACGCTACCAAGTCCAACAAAGGCAAGGGTCCCTGTGCCAACTAACAAGTGGCTGGTGCTGACCCCAGCGGGACAAAGGGGACTCTGTGAACAGCTCTAATTTAACACTTGCTCGCTCCACCCACACCAGGCCATTAACCCTGTAGACAACTCAAGCTGACAGATGTAAACAGATCAGAGCTGCAGAATAAACTGGAATTATGGGTTAGAGCTGACATAGAGCAGCTGTTACCAGTGCCCAGGTACCCAGGAAAGAAGGATTACTGTCTACTTCTTGGCTTCTCAGTGAGGTCTCTCCCTTCCTGCTCAGCAGGCTCTGTAATCCCCTCATTATGGACTGCTGCTCCCTCACTAGTATCCCGTGTAGACCTAGGCTGGGGAGAGATGCTGTCCCGTCCTGCTCCCCACCCCCATTCTCCCATCCAGCTGATCTTGGCATATGCTCTGTTCTATGTCAACAGTCATTTGAACCTCACCCTTCCTCTCTTCCCCTGGGCCTCAGGGCTTGGCTTGTAGATAGACCCCTGTGGTCATTTCTCATTTGGCAAATGACCACCATGTTCAGTCCCAGAGGTGTCTGGCCCTCTGCCATCATAGAGGAAGAGGTCTGGGTGTGGGGGGTCTGGGCCCAGAGCTCCCAGAATAGGGAATCTGATGGAGTCGATTCTGTCCACACCTGATAAGGCTGACGCCAGAGGTGAGGTCAGAACCCAGCAAGCAGCCTGCCAGGGCCAGGGACAGATAACCTAAGGATGCCCTGGGTCCTCTCTAGATCTCAGGAAAGAAAATACCTGCACAAACAGAAAAGCATGCTCCGCGGAAGGGAGAGGAGGAAGAGGGTGTGGGGCAGGCCTATGAGTGGCCACCTGGGCTGGACCACCAGAATCTCCTCAGGACACCATTTGCCACACTCACTGCTTTTATCTCCAAAGTGGCAGACACTGGGGAAGAATTTTATCTCTCAATGGTTATCACTCAGATGCCTGAGTTGCTTTAAGCTGTTCCTTATTTACTCCCTGACTAGATGCCTCCTCAGTCATAGGAAGGGTTGGGGGTGAAATAATGGAGGTTTTCTCACAACACTTATTAACTTTTCTTCCCAGAATAAATTGCTAGTAAATATCACGGGTTAAAAAACCAACCACGTGACTCCAATTTGTGGGTGGGATTTAGTTTGCACCATAACCATGGTTCTCACTGATTGAGCTACCACTGCATGGCAGACATCGTGCATACGGTATCTAATTGAACCTCTCTGCAGGGTAGGCATTGCCTCCATTAAGCCTCTCTGCATGGCAGACTTTGCCTCCATTAAGGGAGGGAAGAAAATGAAGTCTCAGAGAGGCTGAGAATTGTGTTCAAGCTCACATAGAGGTCAAGCTTGAATTTGTATCTTCATCTATAAGACTCCAGAATCCAAGATCCTTCCTGCCAGCATCCTGGTGCTGATTCCAGATTAAGGTCAGAAGTCAAACACTACTGAGGGACCAGGACTTGCTTTCCTGCTCATCTCTGTTGGCCCTCCTGGCTTGGCTTGTGACCAGCTCCTGTGCCAGGCCTTCTCTGGGGCCATGGGAAGAGAAGGCAACCCCACACCACAGTAAACAAGTGGAGGAGGCCCAGGGCAGGTGGATTGTTGGTGTTGCATACACTAGCTTCTCTCAAGGAGTTCTCTGTTGGGAAAGCAAATGGGATCCCACTCCTTTCTACACTTCCAGCAGGCATTTTGCAAGCACATGCACACACACACACACACACACACACACACACACACACACACACACACCAAGTTTTAAATTACCTTTCCCAGATTAATCTTTTTCACTTTGAAAGAGGATCCTAGCTGTAATGTACAGCAAAAGCCCAGGGCCTACCTTGCTTGGCACATAGAAGAGTCTTAATAAGTATCTGATGTTCAAAGCAGGAAATATACTGATTGTTCTAGATCTTTCGCATCTCTTCTATTTGCTTTTTTTGAGTTGGGTGTAATTAATTATTATTATTATTTTTTTTTGCAAAGTATCTTTATAACTGAGAATGTGGACAGGCTCCATGAAAAATCATTAGCTCCCTTTAACTAGGGAGAAACTCCCATTAAGAGAGCCGGTGATTTACTGCACAGAGAAGTGCGGTATTGGAATTAATAATAAAGATTGTCTAATTCCCTGTCTTTTCCCAGGCTGTTTTCCAAGACATGATGTGGAAGCCTGCTGTTTCTGCATCAGATAAATCAATGATAATCTTTAACTCAGCTAGGGGCGAGTCATGGGGATGTATTTTTGCATCCATGGCCCTGCTATTATCAGATTTCCTGGAGCCCATTCACCAGAGGTTTTGAACCTGCCAGACTGCTTGCTGGGCCTAAAATACTGCATGCATGTGGTGACCCTGGCTTGGTTGTTTCCATGAATCCTCTCCGTAAGTCACAACTGACATTTCCAAGTCACACAGAGGGAAAGGGCTCCAGACTCTACATTTCCATTAATGGTTATTGGCCAGGTCTGGCCTGTCACCGTGAACTGTTCTCTCCTGGCACCAATTCTACCTTGGTGGGAGCAGAGACAGCCGAGGAGGGGACAGGGAGAGTGGGCTGTACGTGTCTTGTGCAGTCTGAACCTTATTCTCCCTTCCCATTTCTTCCTCTGTGTCGACTTTTGGCCAGACCATTTTTTTTTCTCCAAACTTACATTAACTCATTCAGTTGGTTACTCCTTTCTTTATTCATCTGCCCATGTAAGCTACACAAATGGAGCCTTTGTTGTGAGGTAAATGTGGAGGAACTGTGAGATTTAAATTTGGCATGTAAAATAATGGGTTGCATTATGGTATCTCCATACTTGTCTATAGTTGGACTTTGCTCATATTTACCCTGCCATTCACCTCTCGTTCCTTCTTCCTTCCCTCCACTGGTCCTCTATTTCCATCCAAACAGTTTCCCTTCTCCTTTTATATTTTGTATTTATTGGGCTTGGTTTTTAAATAGTTGGATGTAGGAATAAAAAAAGAAAGAAAAAAAAAGCTCACCATGAATTGAAATTCTGCTAACACCTGCAAATGCTAAGTTAATACTTTCAGTCCCAGATCTATGGGTGGCTTTTCTTTTAATCTGTGTTTCTAAATCTTCCTTCAGTCAGATATATTAATAAATATTTGTATAAAACAATTATTCAAAAGGTGACTACACGATGGACATGTGCTAAGTGCGCGGCGATGTACAGGCCACATTCTGGGAGGGTAGGGAGGAGTGCACTCTTTCTACCCCAGGTGGAGCTGCAAAGGCTTTTGGAGGGCATTGCTGAATCAGGCTGGAAGGTGGAGTGTGACCCTGTGATGTGACCTAGGAAATCAACTGCTCAGCACCCATCTCTTCTCTTCTGAAAACCTGTTCTCCAGCATGCAAGTACCAGTGAGATCTGATCCTGCTCAGTTCCCAGAGTCCAACAGGCATGGATGCATTCAGGCTCATACAACCAAAGACTAAGTCATCCATCACATCCTTCTTCAGCCTACAAGAGGAATGTCTGCTGTGGCTTCACTGTCCAATCTCTTCACCTCATTGTCCAAGGCTAGACCAGTCCTAGACACTCAGACTCTTACCTAGAGCTTTCTTTTCTTGTCTTATTTTAGATTTATTTATGTGTGTGAGTATTTTGCCTGCATGAGTGCTCATGCACCACATGCCTGCCTGTGCAGGTCAGAAAAGGGTACTGGATCTCCTGCAAATGGAGTTACAGGTGTTTGTGAGCTATCACGTGGGTGCTGGGAAGCAAACCTGGGTCGTCTGCAAGAGCAACAAGTGTTCTAACCATTCAGCCACCTCTCCAGCCCCTGGAATTTTCTTTTTCTTTTTTAGAAAATTTAAAGTGTATATATACATGCATAAACATATATATACACATATATAAATACAAACACACATACACACACATATATATACATATATATGTTTACTTATTTTACATCCCAACCAAAGCTTCCCTTCCCTCCTCTCCTCTCACTCCCTCCTCCCTCCCATCCCCCTCAGCCCACCCCTCCTGCATAATCATTCAGAAAGGGACAGACCTCTCATGGGCTTTAGCAAAGCATGGTATATCAAGCTGTCATAAGACCTCCTCCTGTATTCAGGCTGGGCAAGGCAATCCAGCATGAGGAATAGGTGCCCAAGAGCCAGCCAAAGCACCAGGGACAGCCCCTGCTCCCACTGCTAGGAGTCTCATATAGACCAAGCTACACACCTGTCACATATATGCAGAGGGCCTGTGTTGGTCCCATGCAGGCTCCCTAGCTGTTGGTTCAGACTCTGAGTTCCCATGAGCCAGGCTGATGTTTTCTGTGGGTTTTCCTGACCCTCTGGCTTCTACAATCCTTTCTCCCTCTCCTCAGCAGCACTCTCCTGAGCTCAGCCCAATGTTTGGTTGTGGGTCTCTGAATCTGGCTCCATCAGTCACTGGATGAAGGCTCTTCAATGACAACTGGAGCAGTCACCAATCCAATCACTGTTGTTGGTTGTTTTTTGCCCTTTTAGGGGGCCCACCACCCAGCTCCCAAATGAATCACACATGGAGGTGTAGAGAGCAGTTTCTCTGTGTCCTTGCAGTTGGGATGAACCCCCCCCCCCCATCGTGGTCCCATAGCTGCTTATAAAATAATTACTCAGAGGCTTATATTAACTACAAACTGTATGGCCTATGGCTTCAACCTCTTGCTTGCTAGCTCTTTTATCTTAAATTAACCCATTCCTATTAATCTATATGTTGCCATGTGGCCGTGGCATTGCTGATCTGCTGGCATCTTGTTGCTCCTTTGGCAGTGGGCTGGTGTCTCCCCGACTCCACCCTTCCACATCTTCAGTTTGAATGTCCCGCCTAACGTTATCCTGCCTTGTCATAGGTCAATGCAACTTTATTTATCAACCAATCAGGGCAACACATGTTCACAGTGTACAGAAAGACATCCCACAGCACTTCTCCTTTACTGTCTAATCAGAAAGGAAGGTTTTAACTTTAACATAGTAAAATTACGCATAATAGAACATTTTTCAAGCAAGAATTACAATTACAATATCTAGTCTATTTGTATTTGGCAAAATTAAAGAAAATATTCTATCATCTATCTGATATTTATGAGTCTAAAGTTTCATATCTAATTTATCTTTTATCATAACCAAGGAAAATTATAATTATAACTATCTAATCTTCAACTCCATCAAAGACCCCAGAAGGATATAATATTACCTAAGTAAACAGTAAGTGCATTGTTAGCAACTTTCAAAAATCTGGAAATGACAAAGACATCGGCTACCTGGACAGTCATTGCCCAGCTAGCTCAGTCAGCAGAGCATGAGACTCTTAATTTCACAGTCATGGGTTTGTGCCCTATGTTGGGCACCAGATAAATTGATTATTCCATGGGGAGTCTGTTTAGGAAGTATTAGAGAAATTTATTAAGGTAAATTGAGAAAATACACTCATAAATACAGAATGGAGTAGACAGCTGAATCCATCCTCCATCTGACTGAGAACAAATCTACCTCACAGGCAGGAGCAGGGAGAAGGAGCATGTGACCCCTCTCCCTCTCCTTTTAAGAGGTCATGTACAATGGCAGGAAGCACCACCTCCTTCAGGCCTATAGCCCAAGGTCATGGGTGGAGCAAATGCCTCTACATGGAGGCTTATTCTTAATTGTAAGTGCCCAGCCTTAGTTTGGCTTGTTTCTTGCCAGCTTTTCTTAACTTAAATTATCCCATCTACCTTTAGCCTCAGGGTTTTTATCTTTCTTTATTCCTGTATACCTTTTCTTTCTTTCTTACTCCATGTCTGGCTGTGTACCTGGGTGGCTGGCTCCTAGCATCTTCCTCTCTTTGTTCTCTTGCTCTTTTTTCTTTTCCTCCCAGATTTCTCCTTCTATTTATTCTCTCTGCCTGCCAGCCCTGCCTATCCTTTCTCCTGCCTTGTTATTGGCCATTCAGCTCTTTACGAGACCATCAGGTATTTGAGACAGGCACAGTAACACAGTTTCCCAGAGTTAAACAAATGCAACATAAAAGAATGCAACACATCTTTGTAACATTAAACAAATGTTCCACTGCATAAACAAATGTAACGCATCTTAAAATAATATCCCAGAACAGATCACAGGGAATTGCTAGTTCAGGCTGTGCATACACTGCGGCCAGGAGTCTTAGCTGGGGTCATCCTGGTAGACTTGTGGAAGTTTCCCTTGCATCAGGCATCTACCTGACGCTGTAAAGCCCCACCCCACCCCTTTCCTGGATTTTTATTATTTAAAGTTAGAAGTGTCTTTGATGTGAGCTCAAAACTCAAGAGCTGTTGCAGATGATAGGGAGGAGTTTGGGGAGCACGTTTCCTGTGACCCGGAAGAGATCAACATGTCATGAGAGAGAATGTGGTGGCCACCTGATGAGAAGGTGAGAGAGTTGGGAGCTGGAGACCCGTGGTGGAGTTCAAGGCCCTGACTGGTATCTGTTATCACTCTCCTTCACCATAGCTCAGCTGGGTCCTGAACTTCAACTCACCCTCTCAAAGAGCAAGGGCTAAGAGACAACCAAGGGGGCGGAGCAAATGACTTGGGCATTTGACTCAGCTGCAATGATGGCAGAGTTCAAGTTCTAAGATTTGAGTCTCAAGCCTGAAACAAGGGCTCATGCTTCTCCTTGACCCTGAGATACCAAAGCTGTCTGACTAGCACCGACAGCTTACCTGCTTTCTCCAACTTAGATCCCTAAGAAATGAGGAACATGGTAACAGTAAGATGGTTAATGTTGCTTGACATCATTACAGGATCTAGAATTGCCTAGGAGGCAAATCTGATCATGTCTGCAAAGAAGCTTCTAGCTTAGGTTAGTGGAGGAGGGAAGACATATCTTGGATGTAAGTGGCACCATTCTGTAGGTTGGAGTTAAAAGAAGAAAGCAAGATGAACAACAGCATCCATTGTTCTCTGCTTCCTAGCCGCTGATGCAAAGTGATCAGTTGCTGCAGCCAAGGGGACCTCATCACGATGGACTATACCCCAAAACTGTAAGCCAAATGAGCCTCTTTCTTACTTTTTCTTTTTTTTTTTTGTTTTTTTGAGACAGGGTTTCTCTGTGTAGCTTTGCATCTTTCCTGGAACTCACTTTATAGCCCAGGCTGGCCTTGAACTCACAGAGATCCTCCTGGCTCTGCCTCCCAAGTACTGGGATTAAAGGCATGCACCACCACCGCCCAGCTCTTACTTTTTCTTTTAATTGTTTTCCCTTTTATTGAAAATATGTTCTTTTCTTATATACTATATCCTGACTACAGTTTCCCCTCCCTCTATTCCTCCCAGTTCCTCTCCACCTCTCCTCCCATCCATATCCATTTCCTTTCTTTCTCTCATTAGAAAACAAACAGCCTTCTATGGGATAATAATGAAATATAATAAAATAATATATAATAAGATAAAACAAAAATCATCACATCGAAGTTGGACCAGACAAACCAAGAGAAGGAAAAGAGCCAAAGAGAAGGTACAATAATCAGAGACCCACCCATTCACACATTCAAGAATCTCATAAAAAACGCTAAATTGGAAACCATTATATACATATACAGAGGACTTGTGCAGACCCCTGTAGGTCCTGTGTATGCGGCTTCAGTTTCAGTGAGTTCATGTGAGCTTTGCTCATGTTGATTTAGAGGGTCTTGTTTTCTTGGTGTCCTCCATCCCCTCTGGCCCTTACACTCTTTCTGCCTCCTCTTCCACAGGGTTCCCTGAGCTCTGAAGGAAGGGATTTTGTGGAGACTTTCCATTTCGTGCTTCATCAGTGTCTTAGTCAATATCCTATCTGCTGTGAAGAAACACCATGACTACAGCAACCCTTATAAAATAAAGCATTTAATTGTGGCTTGCTTACAGTGTCAGATGTTTAGCCCATTATCATCATGGCAAGGAGCATGGTGTTATGCAGGCAGATATGGTACTGGAGAAGCAGCTGAGAGTTCTACATCTGGATCTGCAGGCAGCAGGAAGAGAGAGATACTGGGCTTGGCTTGGGCTTTTGAATCCTCAAAGCCCACTCTCAGTGACACACTTTCTCCAACAAGGTCACATCTTGTAGACCTTCTCAAGTAGTGCCACTCTCTGATGACTAAGCATTCAAATATATGAGCCTATGGGGCCATTCTTATTCCAACCACCATGGCATTCCAAGGTCTCTCACTTTCTGCATAATTCCTGGCTGTGGGTCTCTGTATTTATTCCCACCTGCTGCAGGAGGAAGTTTCTCTGCTTTATGAATACAGCAGGATGTCATTAGGAGTCATTTTATCAGCCCTTTCAATTAATTAATTAATTTTAGACCAGTAGTTGTCTTACTTAGGGTGTCTATTGCTGCAACAAAACACCATGACCAAAAAGCAAGTTGGGGAGGAAAGGGTTTATTTGGCTTACACTTCCATATTGCTGTTCATCATCAAAGGAAGTCAGGACAGGAACTCAAACAAGTCAGGAACCTGAAGGCAGGAGCTGATGCAGAGGCCATGGAGGGGTGCTGCTTACTAGCTTGCTCCCCATGGCTTGCTCAGCCTGTTTTCTTTTAGAACCCAGTACCACTAGCCTAAGGATGGGATGGAAACACTCACCATGGGCAGTGCTCTCCCCATCAGTCACTAATTGCGAAAACGCCTTACAGCTGGATCTCATGAAGACATTTCTTCTACTGAGGCTCCTTCTTCTCTGATGACTCTAGCTTGGGTCAAGCTGACACACAAAACCAGCCAGTACAGTAGTATTTGGTTTTTACCTTAGGTCCCTGGACTATCTAGTATCAGGTTCTTGGTCACCCAAGCAGCGTCAGGTCTGGGTTTCATCTTGTGGAATGAGCCTTAATTTAGATCAGATTTTGGTTGGTTACCCCCACCAGATTTGTGCCACCATTGCCCTGGCATGTCTTGCAGGGAGAACACCACCGCAGATCAAAGGAAACCCTTGTTTCTAAGACACTTTTCTCAGGCATTTTGTCACAGAATTAGAAAAGTAACTAATCCAGATCCTGAGCCAGGGGGTCCACACAGGAAATCTAGATGTGGAGACTCTTTTCCTTCTAGGGGACAATGAGAGTCAGGAATGCAACATTGCATTTGTCTGTTGTCCATTCTCTGTCTTTAAACAGTGTGTGTGTGTGTGTGTGTGTGTGTGTGTGTGTGTGTGTGTGTGTGTGTGTGCCATGCCATGGTGCATGCTTGGAGGTCAGAGGACAACTTTTGCAGTAGTTGGTAGTTGGGTCTCTCTTATGAACCACATGGGTTCCAAGGACTGAAGTCAGGTTATGTCAGGTTTGGCCCCCAGTACCATCCCCCACTGAGCAATCTTGCTGGCCCCCCTCTTCCCTTTCTGTAGTCTACACTGAATTTCATCCCCCCCCTCTCCATGACCTGCCCTCTCTTCTGGGTTGTCAATGCAGATAAACTGGATCACTAAGTGCAGCCTCTCCTTTTCCTTTGAGACCAATGCTCTGGATCTTTGAAGGAAAGGCCAAGAACAGGGGGTGAAGGTGGTGCTGATGATGCCCTCACCAGCTAATGTATTCCAGGAGCAAGAGGAAATCAAATTTACAGTATCACATAGCTCCCAGAGAAAGGTTTTGCTGAAATCTTAGAGGGACCCATCTTAGGGACATCAAGAAAGGCAGATGCTACCCCCTGTCATTCTGTGATGTGCCAAGGACTTGCAGCTAGAACCTGGGCCTTAGGCAATTTCAGCCATAGCACACACTGACAGCTGACATCCTTGTGTAACTTCAGTTGCTCATTCTCTGCTTCCTTCTTCTTCATCACCTCGTCTAGAAACCTACCCTGGAAGAGTGCACCAGGGAGTATGGACTGCCCCACAGGCCAGACTTTTCTCTTTAGGTCCCAGAACACTGCTTAGTCCTGATCATTAAGTCTAAATACGGCTTTCTAGCTCAGATGGAAAATTGTCTGGACATGTAGGTAGAGAGAGCAGGATCCCATGGGCTGCTTCTGTTTCTGCTCACCCAGTTACCTTAGCAACAGCATCTGCACCAGGATGCGGGAAAGCAAAGCACCACTTGCTGATGTCTCAATTGGGAGGTAAGGGGAATGGGGGAAGTCTGAGCTCTGCTGGTCACTGGCAGGCTGCCCCCAGCACATCCTCTCACTCTCTAGGCCTGTTCTGGGGTCTGAGTTTTCTTTGACTGGCACTGTCCCCTGAATAAGAAAAATCTCTTATTTCTAAGCACAATTTAGGCACAAGAACCATGTCTTGAAACAACTGTTCTTCAACCAGTCTTCTGGGACTTAACATTTTACCCATTACCCATGGCATAGAATATGTTTACTAAGCAAGTAGATGGTCATGTTTCAAAGAGGCTAGAACTTTACCAGGGTGGATATTTCTTCAGCTGTAATAGGAAGTAAACTTGGCTTTGGTCTTTGAGTTCATCTAGAAGAAGAGATATTGGGGTAGTCAATATGACTTATGAACATCTCAACTTCAAAATTACATGGTACAGCAGTAATAATAAAAGTAATTGGTTCAGCATGGTCTCTGAAATCTTTGCCTGGTTTTCTCCTTTTAAAAATTATTTGCAGTGCTGAGAGGTGAACTCAGGACCTCAAGCATGTTAGGCAAGCTCCCTGCCCCTAAGCTACATCCTCTATTGTTGACTTGTCACCATCTTGAAACCATCCACTGGGGTAGGCAGAGCAGACACCACCACCTCTGTGTTGCTGTGGAGAACACCGAGAGGGTAAAGACCCTGGGCTCTTAGGCAATGGTTCAAGAGGACCCAGAGTTTGTGTCCTCTGCACCCCAGGGACTTTTCCTTGGACATAGCTTATGAGGGCTATTAGGAAACTTAAGTGTCCTCTAGCCTTGTGTATGGCCATGATGCTTTGGCCTCACATTTGACAGAGTACCTCTCTGGGGAAAGAAGAAAACTAATGTTCATTCATTCAACAAATAATTTTATTAAGTACTGTCCTGTGCCAAGCATGGGGGTAAGCACTGAGAATTCAAAAGGGAAGGAAATGTGGCCTCTACTCCCTGATAGCTCAATCCATTTAGACATTTCCCTTAGTTTATGTGTATATCATGTTGTCACTGGAAAGAATCATCAACAATGAGATTCCTTAAGTGACACCCTCTGCCCTTCAGACTTTTATACTCAACAGACCTCTACCTGCTGCATCCATTGAACGCACACTTCTAAAACCTTGAGGAGCAAGAGTGAAACCTTAAACAAGTGTTAGCTGATGGTGTTGGGGCTGCAGTGAGGTTGGCAGCCCTGGGCTCCATGAAGAAATGCTTCCAGAAATGGAGCTGGAAGCAAATTCCAGAGCAAAGGGGCAGGCTGACAGGGAGCCAGAGAGGCCTCAGAGCATCACCGCATGGCCAGCCACAGATGGGGGTGGGGAGCTGGAAGAAAAGTGGAGCCTGTCCTTTGAACACACCCAGCCTTTAAGGTTCCACAGATGGGGATTTGGGGGCATGCCCACCCACAGAGCCACTCACTTCTGGTGTGGTCAAATTGTGAGGGCAGCAGCTCAAAGTCCCAAACCAGCTCTGAGACAGCGACTCCTTCGTGCCACTAAGGCCCAAGACAAACTTTTCTGTATTTTGACTTCTTTCTCTGGACAGGAACCTAGTCACACCTTGGTTTATGGACAATAGAACCAACAGATTTTAAGCCTTCTTAGACCAGCTTTTCAGCTACTCAGTGAAGTGGTATTGAGGGATCATATTCCACAAGAAGAGCCCAAACTTCCCAGGCCTATACAGGGCCCTGGTGACATAATTTTAAGTCACAGAAAATGACCTCCAGCTTAGCTTTCTGCTTCCTTCTGCAGAATTTGTAACCCAAACACACGGTGTGGGTTTAACTCTGTAGATGTGAGGACACAAACAGAGACAACGCAAGAGAGTTCACAATAGGAGCTGCCTCAATAAAGGGCAGGCGAAGAGAGCCACACTTTAAATCGATTTTATTTTAATGTCTAGGAACATAACTCACACAGCACAGGAAAAGAAGCTATTTTAAGATGACTTTCACACTAGCTTATCTTTTTTTTTTTTTTTTTTTTTTTGGTTTTTCGAGACAGGGTTTCTTTGTGTAGCTTTGCGCCTTTCCTGGAACTTGCTTTGGAGACCAGGCTGGCCTTGAACTCACAGAGATCCACCTGCCTCTGCCTCCTGAGTGCTGGGATTACAGGCGTGCGCCACCACCGCCCAGCCCGACACACTAGCTTATCTTTAAAACGACATCAAAGAAGGGTTGGAAGGGCCAGGTCATCAGTCCCAGTGGAGCTGAGTTGAGCTGCCATGAGCATAGATAGGTACGACCAGAGAGAGGTCTTAAAAGTCATCGAGTTCAGTAATTTTTAGTGACGTAACTGAACAGCAAGAGGTTAGCTCAATAGTAAAGCATTTGTCTAGTATGTACCAAACCCTGGGTGCCATCTCTCTCACAACAGACAGACAAACAAACAAATGTCTTGCCAACGTTAAAGATGGTTGGCTACCATTCATTGATTGGAGAATTTCATCTGAGTAATGACTGTGTTCTGAGCAACTAAGGCTGTTGTTACAAAGTTCCACAATGTGCATGTCTTAGACAACAGATGTTTATTGTCTCTCAGCTCTGGAGTCCCAAATCAAGGCATTGGCAGGGTCATTTCCTTCTGAGGCATGGGGGAAGGCTTTGTCCCATGCCCCTCTTGGATGTTCTTCTAGCCATCACTGCCATTTCTTACCTTGTAGAAGCGTTGATTTAATCTCTCTTTTCCCATGTGTGCATCTTTCTCTACATCCAAAGTTCTTGTTACTAAGGACGCCACTCACTGGATCAGAGCCTACTCCAATGACCTCATCTTGACTCATTATATCTGCCATGACTCTCTTTCTATATAAGGTTATAATTTGAGGTGCTGAGACTAGGGCTTCAATGTATGAATTTGGTAGGACACAATTCAGTCTATACCAGAAATCATCTACACTGTGTTGGATCCTCATGGAGGGCTGCAAGCTTGCTGTGATCTGCATTCTACTGATGGGCCAGGTCCAGTGAGGTGGGCAGCACATACACATTCCATCAGAAGCATGTGTACTAATCAAGCTTCTCCAGAGTCACAGAAATTATGGAATGAGTTCTCTATATGTATATGTTTTGGTGATATTTTATTTGTACTGAAATGTGATTTTATTTGTATGTTAATAAAGTTGCCTTGGGGTCAGAGCAAGCCATAGCAGAAGCTGGGCGGTGGTAGTGCACGACTTTAATCCCAGCACTTGGGAGGCAGAGCTAGGCAGGATCTCTGTGTGTTCAAGGATACAGCCATCATGGCGACATACACCTTTAATCTCAATACCAACCATAAGATGAAGATGAAACAGCTTCACAGTTTCAAAACCCCAAGAGCTCTGAGTACCAAAAAGTGTATTTATAACTTATTTGGCAGCAAAATCTGGCCTGAAATAAGCATATCTGACACAAAAGCCAATCTTGAATCGACACAGGCTTCCTATATTCTATTTACTCACTGCATACATTTAGAGAAATAGTCATCTGTTTGAACACAGAGAGGGCGTGGCTGCAGATACTGCAGAGTGCCATGGAGCTTGTGATGTGCACATTCTATGACTTTTTTCAGACCCCCAAATTCTGGCATCCTGACTGGCCCCCAGGGTTTGAATTGGGGACTGTGGATTTTTCAGCACATGTATCACCACCATGACCTGTGTGGTTTGGGTCCTGGAACCCTGGCTGGGTCACAAGGAAATGAAGAAAGGACAGACACAAAGACGCACATACAATGGAGCTGGGACCATGTGGGGCTCTTGAGCAGCTACAACTTGACACCTCAGTGTGTTTGTTAGGTGCAGCAAAGGGGAGCGGTTGGCTGGCTTCAGGAGGAGGTCTCTGTGGGTGGACAGTCTCAGGCTATAAACATCCAGGAGGAGGAAGCCACAGTTGCTAGTCTTTGCTCACACTGATCAGTCAGTCATTCATAAGCCCTCATTCAGACACTTAAGGGAAGCTTTGTTGTCGCTCTTGAGCCTGACCTTTGTGGGGAATGGCTTTGCTAATTTACCACAGACCAACTGGTCTTGGCGTCCTCAACAGGCCATGCTCATGTCAAAACACACATCCACTCTGAACTTGACGCTGTCAGAGCTTCCTCCACTCCCCAAATCACAGTGCTATGGGGAAGAACACGTGTCACCTCAGGATACTTTCTGGCAGACAAGTACAACGTGTGTGTTTGTTAAAATCACAATAGTAACCCTCCAGTCTAAAGTCTCCAGAGTTGTAGGGAGGTGGGGAAGGTTCTGGTCTTGGAGTTCTGCCCAGTCCTAGAAGCCATGCTTGGTGTGTGTGTGTGTGTGTGTGTGTGTGTGTGTGTGTGTGTGTGTGTATGTATGTGTGTGTGTGTGTATGTGTGTGTATGTGTGTGTGTGTGTGTATGTATATGTGTATGTGTATGTATGTGTATGTGTGTGTATGTGTGTGTGTATGTATATGTGTATGTGTGTGTATGTGTGTATGTGTGTATGTATGTGTATGTGTGTGCGTGTGTACGTAGGTGTGTATGTGTATGTGTGTGTATGTATGTGTATGTGTGTGTATGTGTGTGTATGTGTGTATGTATGTGTATGTGTGTGTATGTGTGTGTGTATGTATGTGTATGTATGTGTATGTGTGTGTGTATGTAGGTGTGTATGTGTATGTGTGTGTATGTGTATGTGTGTGTATGTGTGTGTACGTGTGTGTATGTATATGTGTATGTGTGTATGTGTGTATGTGTATGTGTGTGTATGTGTGTGTGTGTGTGTGTATGTGTGTGTATGTGTGTGTATGTGTGTATGTGTGTGTATGTGTGTGTGTATGTGTGTGTATGTGTGTGTGTGTGTGTGTGTGTGTGTGTGTGTGTGTGTGATTCTGCTTCTAGGACTCTTGGTCTGGGGCTCATAACTCAGGGTTCACAAGCCAACCTTGTGTGTGCACTACACTGATGCAACCTCTACCTTCTGAGATGGTGGTTGAATGATGTGCGGTTCCTAGTGTGTGTTAGTTTACAATGGCTGCTGCAACCACATCACCACAAACTGAGTGGCCAAACAACAGAAACGTTTCGTCCTGCAGCTCTGGGAGTAGAGGTCAAGACCAAGCAGTTGGCAGGGTCAGTTTTGTTTGGTTTTTCTCCAACTTTCTCTCCTTGGCTTGCATCCTCTTCCTTTGTTGTTAGCTCTCTTCTTGGAAAGACGCCAGACATGTTTGGATTCAGACCTGTTCTCATGATCTCTCATTTGTAATTGAATTGCCCCCTTAAAGTCCCTATCTCCAGATACAGTCTGATTCTGAGGTATTAGAAGTTGGGCTTCAATGTATAAATGGGATTCGAGGTGAGGCACAATTCAGCCCATAACACCGCTTTTAGAAATGAATTGCCGTTCTCACGGGATGAATCCCACACGCTTGACAGCTTGTGTCTGCCTCGTTGCTTTTGAAAATCAGTGCTAGGACCTCTTGGAGCCGAATCATTTGAGCCCTTAACGAAATCCACCTGCTCCAAACTTGTAAGTCATAATCTGGGGGAGAGGACTGTGGGACCCAGCTATGTGCTTGCTTGTTTTTTCATCAAGATGAGGCTTAGTTTACCTAAGTGTTAAGGAATGGCTGACAGATAGCAGACCACTCTCCTTTATCCCATAGCCTCCCAGTAAAGGTCAGTTAAGGGTCAAGCAGGAACAGGCTGTGTGAAGAATGAGTGGGGATCCCAGTTTATCCTCAAGGCTCTTGAGGTACCTTTCACCTATGAAGGCTAGGCAGAAGCAACACTCCCACAGACGTCCAGCCTCAGGTCAGTGCCCGCCCCTGCCCCTCAATGCAGTTTCGGTATGGAGGCCCAGAAAGGCTCTGGGGTTATCTTCCTAGCCGTGCCATGCTATGGAACGCAGGCCCACAAGGAGTGCCAGTGTTGCCTCTGGGCGACACCCTCATTCCACCCTCAACCCGTGCTTCTGGCAGAACTAGAAGCAACCTACCTGCACAATGGCCTAACTCAGTGGTTCTCAACCTGTGGATCGCAATCCCTTAGTGGTCAAACAGCCCTTTCACAGGGGTTGCTTGAGACCATCCGCATATCAGATATTTATATTACGATTCATAACAGTAACAAAATTATAAAGTAGCAACGAAAATAATTGTATGGCGGGCAGAGGGTAGGGGGAGTGGGGGTTGGTCACCACAACATGAGGAAGTGTGTTAATGGGTTGTAGTATTAAGAAGGTTGAGAACCACTGCTTCTAAGGCCTGAGCCTTGAAACAGTGTTTCAGAAATAGGCAACAGTGGCATTCCAGAGCCCACTGCCAGAGTGGGGAGCAGAGGTTGGGTTGGGCTCTGGCTGTGCCTGACTCCAACTCCAAAGCTTCCGGTGATGTCACATGAGGTAAGAAAGCAGCAGGGTCTTGCGTCAGACAGTCGATGTGAGGCCTCTGGAGTGGGTGTCTGCTACAGGTGTACGTGAGTGCACAGCCGTGGCCCACGTTTGTGCTGGGGTGGCTACCAGCTTCCCATGCGAAAGTTCCAGGAAAACAGCTGGTGAGTGGGACTCTAAATGGAAGTGATTTGCCTAGCACCATGACAACAAGACACCCTCAGAGCTAATGGCAACACTGCAGCCCTCATCTTTCTCTGCTGGTTCCTACTTACACTTCATGTTTCTTAAAATACTTGCCTGGCTGGCAGCGCGGTGACTCACCTGCAGCCTCATGGCACAGAGCAGGTGGGAGGCACTTCCTTCTGAAGCGGAATCGGAGGCCAGCCAGCACCTGAGGCCCTTCCTTCACATACCGTTCCTGTCAAGGGCGGGTGTTCTCTCTCACTTGTCCAAGTTGCAATTGCCCAAAAGAGCAAAGGAGCAAACCTTGGTGCGTGGACTATGCAGAGTTGGGGAAATCAGGCAGATTGGCTGGCACATCTCCTCCTCATCTCCAGGCCTGTGTGAGGTACTTGGATCAAGCACTGAAAAATGAAAGGCCACACAGAGTTACCATTGCTTGTGGTGGTGCTGTGGGGACATCTCTGAGCTGGTATTGTTCCTGGAATCCTATGAATCCTGACGTGCTTAAACGATTTAAAGTTCTGCACTTGGTAAATTGAAACTCACACAGTTTATAAACTTAGTAAAAAAAAAAAATGTAGTGTCAAGAATTTTATTGTCAACTAAGCTATATTTATTAATGTCCTTTTTTTTTTTTTTTTTTTTTTGAGATGAGGATCGAACCCAGGGCCTTGTGCTTGCTAGGCAAGCACTCTACCACTGAGCTAAATCCCCAACCCCTAATGTCCTTTTTTAATATCTGCTTGAATTCTGTAGGCTGTATGTTGTGGCCTATTGAAAAGTACCCTGGGGTCACATTCAGATCCTTGGTTATTATTATTGTTTATTAGTTGTTCAGCTTTAGTCAGGTTACTTTGTCTCCTGCAGTGTTCATTACCTTCACTTCCAAAGTGGAATGACACCGTTACTGCATAATACACGAATCACATAAATAAAATAGGAGACCGTGCTCATGTGGGCCAGGAGAAATGGTTCAGTGATTGCCACTCTTCCAGAGGACCTGAGTGTGGCTTCTGGTGCCCACATCAAGTGGCTTACAACCTTCTGCAACTTCTGCTTCAGAATATTGGACATCCTCTTCTAGCCTTTGTAGACAGACAGACAGACAGACAGACAGACACACACACACACACACACCATGTAAAAATAAATCTGGAGGGAAAAAAAAAGAGAAAGCTGCAGTAAAGAGTGAGGCCAATACATGCTTTTGCCTTTCTTGTCTCTTTGGATCGTTCTCATAGTTTGGAATGAGCATCATTTCTGGCTATCTAACATTGACACATTTCTATATGTGGCTCGGCATACCTTTAGACGATAGTCAATAATTATTCAAGAAATAGATGATCAGGACATACACCCTGAGATCCTCAGTGGCTAAAGTCACAAGGAGTAATTTGGATAGTGAATTAGGGTTATACTGCTGTGATGTAACACCATGACCAAAAGCAACTTGAGGAGGAAATGATTTATTTCACTCACAGTGCCATATAGCAATTCATCATCAAAAGCAGTGAGGGCAGGAACTCAAGCAGGGCAGGAACCTGAAGGCAGGAGCTGATGCAGAGGCCAGGAAGGAGTGCTGCTTACTGGTTTGCTCCTCATGGCTTGCTCAGCCTGCTTTCTCATAGGACCCAGGACCACCTGCCCAGAGATGGCACCACCCACAATGGTGTAGACACACTTCCATCAATCGCTAACTAAGAAAATGCCCTACAGGCTTGCTGGCAGCCTGATCTTGTGGAGGCATTCTCTCAATTGAGGCTTCCTCCTCCCTGATGACTCTAGCTTGTGTTAAATTGACATAAACTAGATGGCACAGATGGATTTCCTAATATTATAGGATCAACACCTCTGACTTTCAGAGGTCTGTTAGTAGTTTCCTTCTGGAAGGTCCAGTGCAATTCTCTGTGGTATAAATAGCTGGGTTCTAACTTCAGGGCACCAGCTAGTGACACACTGGCAGCTGTTCACCCATTTGCTGCGGGACTACCTTCTAATGCCCTCCCCCTCAAAAGCACCCTCTTTGCTCAGACCTGGCTCAAGCATCTGTTGACTTCTGAACGTTTGGCATGGAGCTCTGTCTTTCTCTCCAGCTTTCAGTATTTGCTGGTTTCCTTCTTCTTGTTCTCCTACCTGCTTGGGTCTTTGTGGTCCACCAGATGACGCTGGAACAAAACAGGACTTGAGTCCAGTAACATCTCTTCTTAGCTGGGTTATCATGAACAATGTACTTCATATCTTCTTCTTCCTTTTTAATTTTTATTTATTATTATTATTATCATTATTATTATTTTGAGTTTTGAGATAGAGTTTCTCTGTGTAGCCCAGGATGTCCTAGAACTTGCTCTGTAGATCAGGCTGGCTTTGAACTCAGACAGATCTGCCTGGCTCTGCCTTCCAAGTACTGGAATCAAAGATGTGAACCACTACCTCTGGCTTTACGTCTTTCAGATGGATCTGTCTTAGCTGCTTTCCCATTCTTGTGAAGAGACACCATGACCAAGATGGCTTACAGAAGAAAGCATTAATAGGGACTTAGAGTTTCATAGGGTGAGTCCATGCCCATCATAGTGGGGAGTATGATAGCAGGCAGGCACAGTGTTGGAGCAGCCATTAAGAAAGAACAGAAGGCTACAGAATGGGAACAGGTATTTATTAATTATATATCTGATAGAAAGTTAATATCCAAGATTACTAAACTATTCCCTATGCTTGTGCCAAAGAACAACCCCCTCTGAACATCAAGAAAACAAATAATCCAACTTAAAAATGAGTTACAGAACTAAACAAAGACTTCTCAAAAGATAAAACACAAATGACTGAGAAACAAAGAAATGTCCAAAATCTTTAGTCATCAGGGAAATGCAAATCAAAACTACTTTGAGATTCCACTTTATACCATATTGGCCAAGATCAATTAAACAAATGACAGCTCATTCTGGCAAGGATGTGGGGTAAGAACACCCATCTATTGCTGATGGGAGTACAAACTTGTGCAGCCACTATGGAAAGCAGTGTGGTGGTTCTTCAGGAAGCTGAGAATAGATCTACTTCAAGATCCTACTATACCACTCTTGGGCACATACCCAAAGGACGCTCCATTCTGCTACAGAGACACTTGTTCATTTGTGTTAATTGTTGCTCTACTCATAATAGCCAGAAATTGGAAACCACCTAGATGTCTATCAGTGGATGCATGGGTAATGACAATGTGAAACATTTATACAATGGAATATTATTCAGCTGCTAAAAAAATATAAAACCATGAAATTTGCAGATAAATGGATAGAGCTAGAAAAAAATTCATCCTGAGTGAAGTAACTGAGACCCAAAAAGGCAAATAAAAAAAATACAATATGTATAAGAGAATATCTTATAAACAAATGTTAGCATTTAAGCCTTCAATAGGTATGTTGCTATCAGTACATTCACAGAGATTATGGAGTATGTTATAGGTATAGAGTAATAAACTAGGGTGGGGTAGGATCTCCAAAGGAAGAGGAGTTAAAATATGTAGTTCAAGAAAGATGAAGGATGGAGATTACAGGGGAAGACTAAATGTCAGGGAGGAGGAAAAGGAGGTCAATAGAGGGAATGCAGGAAGGGACAGTTAACACCAAGAGCCATTTGAGGTGTCATGTGGAAACCTACAACAGTAGAAGCTTCCTAAAATATACACATATATTGTAGGTGGAGTTTTCCTGTCCTGAAGCTGCTCTCAAACACACTGAGGCTTCTGCTAATTACAAATGCTTGGCCAATAGCTCAGGCTTGTTACTAACTGGCTCTTACAACTTAACCCATTTCTATTAATCTATGTGCTACCCTGAGACTTGAGGCTTTTACCTCTATCCCATTTTGTGTGTCTAACTCGCTCCCCATCTGGCTGACGACTCCTCTGACTCCACCCATCTTCATCCCATCATTCTCATTTTGTCTTTCCCACCTAACTTTATCCTGTTCAGCTATTGGCCAGTCAGCTTATTTATTAAACCAATCATAGCAACATATATTCACACAGTGTACAGAAGGATTATTCCACAGCAATATATGAAAGAAATATAAATGGAGTCACCAAATTACAGGGGAGATAAGCCTTAACTAGACATCTCTTGTCACCATGTGAAACCTCCAGTGTCAGGAATGGGTTACATCTAATTGAGGTTTTGGCCAAAGGGGCAACATGGAAACCCCCAAATAACTCAGGCTATTACCAAGGCTATTGGTTGCTCTCCATAAACTGACAGTAAGGCCCTACTGCTGAAGACAATATCTACATATCTCATTGAACATGTTGAAATCAAGCTGGTACCTAACTAGAGTCTTTACCTCTACTGACTAGTATTCATGGTACTGGAAGGTACTGTGCATGATACTACAGGAGAAAGGTAAATACCAACCCAGTTACAAATCCTTCAATCTACAGTGGTGATCTGTCTGCATAATACCCTGGTGTAACAGTGGTGCAAAAGTTGGGAGTAACCAACCACTATCTGATTGGACTTAAGGCCTCCTCCATGGGATGGAACCCAGGCCTGATACTGCTTGGGTGGCTAAGAACCTGAGCCTTGATAAGCCATGGGCCTAATGGAAAACCAATTATTCTGGTAAGGGAGCTTAGCAATAAAATGATTTCTGATGACTTCTGCTGTACTCATAAGTCAATATCTAACTTTGTTTTATTGGTTTATTATTATTATTATTATTATCATTATTATTATTTTGAAACAGGGCTTCTCTGTGTAGCTTTAGAGCCTGTCCTGGAATTTGCTCTGTAGACCAGGCTGGTCTCAAATTCACAGAGATCCACCTGCCTCTGTCTCCCGAGAGCTGGGATTACAGGCGTACGCCACCACCTTCCAGCTTTATTCTTTTTAAAATTTGCTTGTTTTTCCAGGAGAGAGAGAGAGAGAGAGAGAGAGAGAGAGAGAGAGAGAGAGAGAGAGAGAAAGAAGGCCTGGAGTTGGAAGGATGGGGAGGTAGTGAGGTTCTGGGAGGAGTTGAGGGAGGGGAAGCTGTGATCAGAGTATTTTGTATAATTTGTTTTCAATTAAAAAGGGGAACAACAACAACAACAACAATAAAACTCTCATGTATCCCCAGTTATCACATAGAACCTATCTCGTAGTAAGATGCCTTCTATCCTGCATTTTTGGGAGACTCTGATGTAGAAAACCTTCAACAAACAAGTGTCCACGTGTCCGGCGCCATTGCTCTCCTCTTTTTTTCTTTTTCTTTTTGGTTTTTCGAGACAGGGTTTCTCTGTGTAGCTTTGCGCCTTTCCTGAAACTCACTCTGTAGCCCAGCCTGTCCTCGAACTCACAGAGATCTGCCTGACTCTGCCTCCGAGTGCTGGGATTAAAGGCACCATTGCTCTCCTTGATCGGCCATCTTGCTCTGGCAAACCCTGCTCTCTGTGCAATGCCTGATGGCAAAGACACTTTCCTCTCCTGCCTTGCTTATCTGTGAGGGCCCTGTCACTGGGAGCAGGGCCAAGGGCAGCTCCCAATGTTCTCAAAACTGTCCTTCATCTATCCTGGATACTTTGCCACCTGATGAACCCGCTGGCTCTGTCTGCTGCAGCTCCTCCAGAAGGAAGAATCTCCAAACCCCCATGGACTTTTGTCACTAGACAAGGGAAGACACTAGACGTGACTGAATCCCAGCGCCAGCTCTGGATTGCATCATCAAAGCAGATGAAGAAATAAAGACTAGGGATTCAAGTAACTTTCCTAAGATCTCACAGCCCACAGATGACAGAGTCTAGTGCCAAACCCAGAGCTAAGTCCTCACCCCACAATTTTGATTCTCTCTGGCATGCTGACTGTGTTGCTCTGCCTTTGATCACAAAGAAGGGCTCACAGAGATAGTCACTGCCTACTGTACATCCTTTTCTTCCCCTCTGGGCTGTAGTAAGTCTTGTTCTGCTTGGTTTCCACTGAGAAGTATGTACTGGGCACAGAAATGGGATAGTTATTTCACCTCTGTCCCACCCCTTGCTGCTCTCCCCACACACCTATTATTTCCATGTTGGATGACAGAACAGGGATGTCTGGTTACAGCAAAGAGTAATCTTAGCCAGTGTTACTGGATTTGGGAAAGTCACAGATTCCTTGACTTGATCCTGAAAGCCCCAGTAACCTGGTAACCCTGTACCAGTCCTCACACCGGTCTAGATATGTCCTTGGATTCTCCTTGGTCACCCCCATGTGTAGCCTGTTGCTCACTGAGGGGATGTCTACCCCTCTGATCCCATTCCAGTGGCACAACATCTGTTCTTTTCCATGTGGGAACTCTTAATGGTCCTGTTCTAACTGAATTAGCACCACACATCAGATTAGAAAACTTGTTGGGGTGCCGGGCGGTGGTGGCGCATGACTTTAATCCCAACACTCAGGAGGCAGAGCCAGGCGGATCTCTGGGAGTTCGAGGCCAGCCTGGTCTACCAAGTGAGTTCCAGGAAAGGCGCAAAGCTACACAGAGAAACCCTGTCTCGAAAAACAAAAACAAAACAAAACAAAAAACTTGTTGGGGCTGGAGGAAAATGCATACTAGCTTGTCTTGCCTGAGGGGGCCACTTCCCAGAACTCTGGAGTCAGATGGCTGGCCACTTTCTTTGATGATATTCTAATACAACACTAACCATGATTTTCAAGTGCTCAGGTAATTGAGCTTTCAGGGTGGACATCTTTATAGGACTAAAAAGTGTGTGTGTGTGTGTGTGTGTGTGTGTGTGTGTGTGTGTGTGTGTACCTGTAAAGGCCAGAAGAGCTGGAGTTTTATTGAGAGCTACCCACTGTGTGTACTGGGAACCAAACTCTGGTCCTCTGCAAGAACAGCAAGTCTCTTAACTGTAGAGCCATCTCTCTGGGCCCCAGGCTGGACGTCATAAAGACCTTTTCTGTCTCAATGGACCCCATCTCACTCTGCCTGACCCCTATTCTCTGCTTGCTTTTTCTCTGAACCACTCATCTCCACACTGAGTTCTCTTCCTCTCAGTAGAAGCAAGAATCTGGTGATTTGACAATTGAGTCTGCTTTTCTTGATCAATGTGTGGTTCATGGTTGGTGCTCAGTAAGTACCTTTTAAAAGGATGGCCAGGATGCTCCTAGCCTTGGGAGTCGGTGCCAGAGCCCACATATGAAGGTGGTGAGAAGACCAGTAGTCCTGTTTCTTGTGAGTCACAGATCCCAACTGGCTCAAGGCTGCCAAAGAGGATTTCCAAACTCCCTCCACCCTCCCAGTACTGAACACCACACTGGATTCTGTAGAGACTAGAAAGCCCCAGGCAGTCTGTTATCTGGGCTAGCCTCAGGCAGTCTGTTATCTGAACTAGCTTCAGGCAGTCTGTTATCTGGGCTAGCCTCCTAGCCTTATTCCTGCTGAAAACTTGACTTCCTCCAGCAAACTCTCAGAATGTAGGCAAGCCTTCACACCTTAGAGTGGAGCTGTATGTATGGGCTTCTCTCCCTCATTCTCAGAAATAAGCCTGCTTACTCACATCCCTAGTGCCCAGCACAATGTAGAGCAAATGTGAAGGATTTTATCCACATCTGATAAATATATAAAACTCTGGGATTCTACATGTTGCAAAACCAGCCCTTCTGAATCCATGGACTGACTCCAGGGAATGAGAAGCTTATTTCCTCTTCTTGGGAGTAGTGAGTCTCTTTTTTTTTTCTTCACAATTTTTTTCAATTCTGAAATTGAAAACTTCATACATTGTAAATTTCAAAATATTCCATATGGAACAACACTCTTTCCAAAAGACACAGCATACATTTTAGAATAAAATCGATGAGAATTTCTTTCCCTAGCTACCTCCCCTTTACTAATTAAAGAAAAGATTATGAGTGTTTCACATGTTGAAAATAAAGGCAGTACAGACTTAAAAGCCTGACAATTTGAGTTCATTGCCTAGAACCCACGTGAAGAAATTGGATGCAGGGGTTCACATCTGTAATCCCAGCTCTTCTAATAGGAAGCATGTATTGGAGCATTCCCAAGAAGCTCAATGGCCAGCTGGCTGGAGTATACTACAAGGCACAAACAGTAAGAGTTGTTCCAACAACGTGGAAGGCATATGTAATCCTCTTAATGTGTTCTTCAATTTGGTTTGCAAGTATTTTGTTGGAAAGTTTCATGTTCATGTTCATCAAAGAAATTGGTCTGCCATTTTCTTTTTGTGTGTATGAATCTTCATCTGCTTTTTGTGTAAGAACCATACTGGCTTCATAGAATGAACTTGGTAGTGTTCTTTTGCTTTCTGTTTCATGGAACAGGTAAGAAGAATTGATATGGGGTCTTTGAAAGTCTGATAGAATTCAGCAGTGAAGCTGTTAATGATTCTGAGCTTTTCTTTGAGGAAAAGCATTTGATTATGGTTTCTAACTCATTGCTTGTTATGGGTCTGTTTAAGTTGTTTATATCTTCTGGGTTTAATTTTAAAAGTTTGTATGCATTTAGGAGCTCTTCTATTTCTCCTATATTAGCCAGCTTTTTGGAGTATAAGTCTTCATAGTAATTTCTAATTAATGTTCTGTATTTCATTGGAATCTGTTGTAATGACACTCTTTTGAGCTCTAATTTTATTCATTTATATCTTCTCCCTCTTTCTTTTTTTTGTCAGATTGGCTAAGGACTTGACAATCTTATCAACTTTTCTAAAGAACCAACTATTTGTTTGGTTGATTTTGTGCATTACTTTTTAAATATCCATTTTATTATTTTTCCATTATCTTTATTATTTCTTGCTGTGTACTGTATTTAAGATTGGCTTCTTGCTTTTTTTCTGTGAGTATTGAGGTGCATCTCTCCTATTTTTTAACATGAGCATTTATTGCTATAAACTTTCCTCTTAGGACTGCCTTGGCTGCATTCCACAGGTTCTGATAGGGTATATTTTCATTACCAGTTATTTCTAGGAAATTTTTAATTCCTCTCTGATTTCTTGAATGACTCATTGTTCTTTCAAATATATATATTATTTACTCCAGTAATTTTTGTGCTTTCTATGGTTTCTCTTATTGTTGATTTCCAGTTCCATTCCATTGTGTTCTGATAGGACACATGGAATTATCTTCAAGTTTTTGTATTTTTTCAGAGTTGATTTGTGTCCTGTGATATGATTGATTTTGGAGAAAGTTCCATGTGCTGTTGAGAAAAATGCATATTCCCTACCTGCTTGGGTGGAACTTACATATGTGTCTATCAAGTCCACCTGATCCTAATATATTTTAGCTCTGAAGTTTCTTTATCTGTTTTTAGTTTGAAAGACCTATCTATTTAAATATGAGAGTGGAGTGTCGAAGCCTCCCATTATTACTGCGTCAGAACTAAATGGTCTTTTACGTCTCTTTAGGCTTATATTTTTATAAAATTAGGGGCTCTGATATCTGGTTCATAATGTTTACAATCATATATTTTCTTGTTGAAGTGTTTTGTTTTGTTTTGTTAAGCTGAGGATCGAACCCAGGGCCTTGCGCTTGAATTTTTTTTAAAAAGATTTTATTTATTTATTGTTATACAGTGTTCTGCCTGCATGATATAAGAGGGGACCAGATCTCATTACAGATGGTTGTGAGCCACCATGAGGTTGCTGGGACTTGAACTTAGGACCTCAAGAAGAGCAGACAGTGCTCTAAACCTCTGAGACATCTCTCCAGTCCGAAGTGTTCTTTTATTAATATGTGGTATCCCTTTTTATATATTTTAATTAAGTTTTGTTTGAAGTTTGCTTTGTCTACTATAAGGATAGCTACACCTGCTTGTTTATGTTTTCTATTTGCTTGGTAGTTTGTTTTCCATCCTTTGATACCAATTTTTGGCTATCTTCAATATATAAGGGTGTTTCTTGGAGACAATATATAGTTGGTTCTTTTTTTTTAAATAAAAATTTAAAAATTTTGTGTGTGTGGGGTGTTTTGCCTGCATGCATGTCTATGCACAGTGTTCATGCCTGGTAGCCTCAGAGCTCTCCTGCAACTGGAGTTAGAGACATACAGTTGTGAGCCTCCATGCAGATGCTGGAAATCAAACTCAGAGCCTCTGGAAGAGCAGCCGGTTCTCTTAACCACCTTCTCTTCAGCCCTGGTTCTTGTTTTGTTGTTGTAGTTTGTTTTTCTAAACCCAGTCTATTAGTCTGAATTTATTTAGTGGTAAGTTGAGGCCATTTACATTAAGGTTATTATGGAAAGGGGCTTGCTCTTTCCTCTGCATTTGTTAGACAGTGTTCTGTTCTGTTTGGTTGTTGGTATTTATTTTCCTTCTCTGATCAGTTCTGATGGTTTACTGAGTTCCCGTGTTGGACATGATGTTTCTTTCCCACGTCTAGTTTGTTTATTTGTTGTTTTCACAGAGTGTACGCTTTCCTGTACTCACATGGAAAAGGCTCTCTCTCTTCTTCCTCCAAATAAAGTATTCCATTAAGATCTTTCTGTGGTGCTGGTTTGTCATGACTTTCCTTAATTGATGTTGTTTTGAAACACATTCATTCATCCATCAATTTTGAAAGTCAGTTTTTCATTCTTGGTTCGCAGTTATTTACTTTCAGAGCTTAAGATGTGCCATTCCATGCTTTCTGACTTTGGGGGCTGCTGATCAGAAGTCTAGGCTAATTGTGATTATTTCTGCCTGTGTGTGTGTGAATTGGTGTTTTGTTGTTCTGCTTTGGGGATTATTTACTTTGTATTTTTGACATTCTGACTACAATATTTTGTGGAGAGTTTCTTCTCTGCTCATGTTTGTTTGGAGTGTTACAGGTCTCTTGTGTTTGGATGCCTACTTCTTTCTGTAGATTTGGGGAATTTTCTGCTATACTTTCATTAAATAGTCTATCATTTTCTTTGATTTTTACCTCTGCTCCTCTCTTTATACAATGAATTCTAAGGTCTGGCCTCTTGAATGTATCCCAGACTTTTTGGTAAATAGGTGCTTCCGTTAAGTCCCCAAGTGTCCCCTATTGTCTCTCCTTTGGGACACCCTCCTTATGCTTCCCACAATCCACCAAATAAGAGTATTGCCAGACAGAGCAGGGCACTACCGTTCAACAGTGTCTGATCTCGGAAGAACTGTTCAGAGCTGAGGACCAAACCCAGGGCCTTGCGCTTGCTAGGCAAGCGCTCTACCACTGAGCTAAATCCCCAAGGCCCTGTTCAGTGTTTTAATCACACCACTTGAATGTGTATAGGTGGTTGTAGTAAGATGGCCAAGGGCCTCCTTGTCTTCAGGGGTTGAAAGGATAGAACATGGTCTGCACTGCTCCTCCCAGTAGCTGGCCTGTGTGTGTTTATTCCATGGCAACATCTGGTATTTTATTCTCTTGGGTGCCTGGTGGAAGTGTGAAGGCAATAAACTTGTGGTCCCACCCCCAGTCTGAGGTAGAGCTCCTGATTGGTCTGCCCCTTTCTCTGTTCTTCTGAGTGCAGTAGACTGCCTAATGGCTTGCTGTGACCTCCTAGCAGCCTAATCTCTGAGGTCTATCCTGAAAAGCATTATTACAGGGTCACCTTACTGCAAAGTCACCTTTGACCACACAGCACAGACTTGGTGTTTATATTTGGACAGAACTTAGGCTTCACATTGACTCAACATTGCTTGTGATGTCCATAGTAGGGTTTCTCTCTGTCTGACCAACACTGGGCTCGTCTCTCATAGTCTGGAGTGATGGAGGGAGTAAGGTCTCACTCTGCATTTGTGATTAGTCATCACCTTTCTGTTAGGATTATTCCCCCTCTCCATAAGCACTGGCCAGTTCCCAGTGTAACGAAAACAGTAATCAAAGAACGACACACAAAACAAACGCCACATTTTTCCAGTGGTCCCTCTCCCTTCCTTGTCCAAACTGTCCTGAAACCCAACAGGATTTCTCCCCTTTCAACTCTACTTGCTTCTAACACAACTCAGACTTAGTTTCTGCTCTCACAGCCCCTCTGAATGAAACCAGTGTTGCATAACTTATCCATGACTTCCTCGTTGGTAAACTGAATGGACATTTTCCAGTACTCATTTGCTTGGCATTATTGGCATTTCTCACTCACGGCTACTTCCTCAACCTGGAGAAATGCGTGATGCGGTTTTCCTCCTTCATTTTCAATCTGCTTCAAATCCGCAGAATTTCTTGTTTGATTATTAGAAGCTAGATCTGACATTCTTTTTCCCCCTGTACTCCGTGGCTTCTGTTGAATATTCCCCATTGGACAGCTCCAAGTCTCTTCCACTGGGTGTCTGTGACCCAAATCCTTCCTGGAGATATTCGGTAGGCACATCCAAAGCATGCTGTCTTCTCAGGTCACTTAAAAACGTTTTTAACGAATGATAGAAGTAAATGGTATTGTTAGGTATGAAATTGCATAAGGTAAAATAAGGGGTGGATGGGTTGGGGATTTAGCTCAGTGGTAGAGCACTTGCCTAGAAAGCACAAGGCCCTGGGTTGGGTCCTCAGCTCCAAAAATAAATTAAATAAATATAAAAAAGGTAAAATAAGGGAATCCTTTTTTATTCCCGTTTCCTCCTTTTTTTCTTTGCCCTCTGCAGTAAGACCTTGTACTGGTGGCTAGTCTATAAGGTCTGTCCCAAGAAGTGTGGATGAATGAACGACTGGGATTCTAAACTTCAGGGCTCTTAATTCCAGTCTGAAACTTAGCGCCATTTTTACCTTTCAAGGCTTTTTTCACTTACACAAAGCATGACCTTCATCTTCAAAGATCTATGATTCCACATGCTCCATTCTGACACTTCACACAGGCATCTATCATTCCCTCTTACCCACTTCCTGCCGTTCCCCCTTCTTCAGCCTGCCCCACCCAGGGAAGCAAGGGAGAGGAAACAGGACTTGTAGCTGGAACCACCTTGCTGAACACATTTCACTCTGATGAGTGGGGCCCGGGTGTGAATAACAGTGAAAGTGTGAGGGGCGGGGCTGGTAAAGGAGGTCCCTTAAGACGGCGCCTTTACTCTTGTTAAAGTAAAGCTGTGGTCCCTTTCCACAGTCCAGGGATATCTGAGCGCCTTTCAGCAGCAGGCACTGTGCTAAGCACGGTGTACCTCATCTCATTTGAATCCCAGGACTCTAGGGGCTAGCTCCTATTTTAATCTTCCTTTCACAGACCGGAAAACTAGACTTCACCAGGGACGTTCAGCTAGTGGCATTGTTTGGCAAATCATCAGGTCAGACCCATTCTACTCTGTGTCCAAGTCCAGGGCCACTGTGGTTACAAAAACCGACGTGTGCATAGTTCTCTTTTGCAGACCCACATGCTTTGAGTGCATGGTCTCCAGAGGCCTGATAAGTGACTCGGGAACTGCCGAAGACGTGCCGTTAAGATCTGGATCTGGTTCCAGCTTGCAGAATCCAAAACCATAGCTTTGGATCTCAGCTTCCTAAGATGTTGAAAGGGAGGCAGGCGTTGTGCTGTTAGGCTCTGAAGAGCCTCTGCCTTAACACTGGCTGTCCTCCAGTGTTGCGGTGTCCCTGACATATTGTCAAGGAACCTGAGGGACAGCAGGACCCAGTAAGGTCTGTTCTCCGTGGGGCCCCAAGTGGCCTAGCTGGCCCTGGAGCCCTCTCTGCAGGAATGCTCTAGCAAGTCACCCGTGGCCTGCCATCTGGCCTCAGCGTGGCCTGAGAAAGTCATCGCTCCCAGCAGGGATAAAGTTCATCCTGCCAAGAACCCTCAGGCTCTTGAGGGAGGCGCCCCCTCGTTAGCAAGACCAGAGCCTCTGTCTGGCCTCTGGGAAAGCTGCTCCCGTGCTCCAGGGCATGCTCCCCTCCTCCGCACAGCTGTGCGCTGGACCACTGGACGTGCAAGGCAGCACCGGGGAGGCCGTCGTGTCTCCCCATCACGGAGGGAAATGCTCTCCAGACCTCAAGGCCTGGGCTGGGAAGGGAACCAGAGCCAGAGAGCCCTGCTATTTCAGAAAGCTAGGAAGAGTTTCCTCTCAAAAATGATACTGCTGATGAAAATGAATACTTAGAAGGTCACCAAGGACTTTTATCCAGGCTGGGGGCCGCTAATGGAGGCATGGAGTCCTGATAACCGGATGCTAAGCCTCTGAAATGTGCCTGCAAAGCGGCAGACCTTTCATTACAGCACAGGGGTGAATATGAAAAGCTGGGAAGCTGTTTCTGTTTGTTTGTTTGTTTTTGGCAGTGTCTGAAATAGGCCAGGCGACAAGAAAAGGGAGAGTAGCCTTTTCCTTACACATCTTGTCAGCTTATTGCTTGTCCACTTGCAGACTCCCTGTGCAGAACTGAAGCCTTTTATTCACTGAGGTAGGGAAGGAAAAGAGTGCTAATCGAAAAGTTTCCTAAATGGTGAAAATAAATGTGCTATCAACATTCTGAATCTGTGCATCTTGGTACCCTGGGTTTTCCCTTCTGTTATGGAGCCCAAATTGTGGGCCGGCTCCGTTTCCCTGCTCTGGGAATGTGGAGCGGCCTCTGCAAGATTCGGGGGAACTGCGGTGAGCTGGAGGAAACAGCAGAAGTTCTTCCAGAGAGACCCAGGCAGAAGCTTGCTCAGAGACACCCTTTATTGTCAAGGGTGTCCTGCTGCGACTTCAAGTCTTGCATTTTTAAACAGAGTCTTTCAGCTCACAGTAAGTTCTGAAAGGGAGAATTTCCAGGGAAGATTGTTGTGCTGGGCAGAATGGACCTCAGCCTGTTTCTTCATCCGAGATGAGAAGGGGGCCTTACTGCACCCTGGAGGGAGAAAGGAGCACTTCTAGAAAGATTGTGAGCAGTGTGGGATCTTTACTGACATCAATTCATTTCACAGCACCGAGCTTACTTTGATTTGGTTTAACTAATTTTGCTCTCTTTCTAAATCCTGAAAGACCTGAAAAAAAAAAAAAAAAAAAAGAAACAAAATAATTTTAAAAGTTAAGCAAGGCTCAAGGGATTCATCATCCCTAAGGCTTGCTAAGGTGAGCATTTAATAGCTTTTTTTTTTTTAATTTTTTTTTTTTAAATTTAAGGATAATGGGGTTGTGTACATACAAATGCCACAACCCCAAAACTTCACCAGAAAGGAAGGTCGCCCTGGAAAATCTTCCCTTAATATGTAATTTCTAAGATTTACTAGATCAGAATAAGGATGGGCTGGGGATGGATATGAAGGGTGAATGAGAAGCAGGCTTTGGAAGCTTGCAGTATGCCTCATCCATGACTAATCCTCTAGCAATGACAAGAGAGTGGAATCCTCACCTTCTGCCAAGGTGTCAGGAACTGAGGCTGTAGCAAGGCATCCCTACCCCAGGAACCACATCCTCCTGGGGTCCAGCACAGCTCAGCTCTTAGATGTCTACCCACTTCTCCAAGAGGCAAGTGAAAAGATGCTGTATGATTAAAGGGAGAGCACAGTCCAGGGGCTTTCCTCAGCAAAGACCCCAGTCTCTGTATTATCAGACCACTGTAAAAAAAAAAAAAAACGTGGGAGCGAGCAGGGTTATCCGCACACACCCAGGGGCCAATTCTACAAATGGCCCCATCTCTGCCTGGGAGACACAGCACATCTCAAATGTATGTTAGTGATTCCGATCCTCAGTCTTCTCATTGTCTTGCCACTCTGCTTCCATAGCAACTACATCCAGGTCTAGAAGTCAGGGAACCCAGCCTGTGAGGGGATTAGGTCTCACAGAAGATGAATTTCAATAATCTGACATTCAGAGTCTTCTAGCAGAGTTCATTTTTACTTTTAAGAAGCAAGATCTAAACTATAAACTATATGTGGTTAGTGTTTTTTTTTTTTTTTTTCTTTCTCTTCTTCTTTTTAGCGCTATAGTAAAGGAGAAAGTTCCGGAAGTGGCAACTTAATTTGTATCTAATTTCAGCAGAATAATTGCAGACTGCTTCCAGCTTGAATGAGCGGTGAGGTGAGGCTCCCAGTAGTTGCTTATTTTAGTAGCACTCCCCCAGGATGAATGCTAGCTATTTTCAGCTGCATGTGGGAAAGCCATGGGCGCTGCCAAGCTGTGGCAAGTTGGCATCATGTGTGAGCTGTCAACCAGATTCTGCTCAGATTCATTTCTTATTGCAGTTGGCATATGACCTTCCCCCTGTGTTAAGTTTGGGATCCTGCTTACCTTTTCCTCTGACATCCCACCTTCCCACCTATCTCTACCCCCACAGGCGGCTTTTGGCTGAATCTATCTCATAATAGCAGTGTTGAGTGCCAAGGGGGCAGTATAAAATCCTTAGCAAGAGATATGAAATGAAGCACATTGCTCCTGAGAACTCACAGGGACCAGAATGTACACATCGACAAAAACGAATGCACAGCGAATTTATACATTTCTCTCTATCATTTGTACAGAATAGGGTGATGCTTAGATGAGACTTCAAATGACTCGTGGTATGTGTATGACATGACCTCTAAAACAGTGCCCAGTGACCATCCTTTGCTGACATTCACTCTTGGGCCACTTCCTTGTGAATGGGATGGCCCCACTGGATAATGTGAGCTGTCATATGGATAGATCCATGTGGTAAGGAGCTGATGTTTATAACCAGAACCTGTGGTTGGCCTGGAGCATGATCCTCACTCAGTAGAACCACAGGTTGACTTTGGCCCTGGTTGGCACCTCATCCTGAGCCAGATGATCACTAATCAACGTCTGGATTCCGGATATGCAGAAATCATGAGATTTGTAGCAGTAGACAATTAATACAGTGTAGCCCCCCAAGCAGGTAATTATACCTCTCTACTGAGTCTACCAGAATGTTAATCTCACATTCTGCTACAGCCTCTCCACTGCTCCCATGCCTCTTCTCAGCCATGCCTTTTTCTTGGATGTCTTTGTAGGAGTTTTTCTTCTGCTTGATATTGTCAGCTTTCTCTTCTCCAGGGAATAGATTCTGGCTTGACACCTGTGCCCTCTGGAGAACGAACCTCTCACTCAGAACCAGGCCCTATCTCTGCCCCATTTGGGGCCTTACTGTCACTCTGCCTACACTGAGCATATCACACTGTGCTATTTTTATTCTTGGGTGCCTTCATCCATTTTGCATTTCTCTCACAAAGTGCCTGAGTCTGGGCACTTTATAAAGAAAATACAGTGATTTATCTCACAATTTGAGGCGTGACACGTGACAAACCACATCTTCAGCATTGATTCTGACAGTGTGCAATTCCTAGAAGGCAGAAGACTGTATCAGCTCCCAAGCCCTGGTATCTAGAATAGTGCCATGCCAGAACACCATCCCTGGAACAGATCAATGATTATTTTTCCAAAACAAGGATGTTAGGTAGAAGCGGGCATCTGGTAACTAATTCCACACTCATACAGTGTGCTTGAAGCATTCTGTAGAAGTCTCCTCTGGTTTACTGGGTAATTCATCATTTTGAGCATTCAACTACTGAGGTAGCCTCGGGGCTCTAAAGCTCCCTCGCTCTGATGCTGGCCCATCAGTTAACGTTTGAAGGCTGGCAGTTCTATAATCTGACTTGACATCATTGCAGTCTATAACCTTGGAGTAGAAATAGCCCAGGCATCACAAACACTCCTGCTCTTCATTTTCAGAGAAAGCTTGAAAGAAAATATGAGGGCATCCGTGGGAACAAGCTCAATGGGCATCTTTAGGCACAAACTGGAAGCATCGAGGAAGGCTGTGTTGGTCATTCAGGTGGTGATGGAGGACACACAGAGAAGGCTTTTGATGGAACACACAGGGGTGAACTACAGTGCACATCTATCTGTTTTACCACCCAACAAAGGTTCTTTTCCTAGTGCCCGCTGCCTGTAATAAACAGCTTTCAAATGGGCTTAATTACACTTACTGAGGACCCTTTCCAGGCTCTTTCCACAGAGCAGTCTTTCTGAAACACACATTATCTTACTGCCTTGTTTAACACTCACTGTGTCCAGCCTGGTGCATCCTCTTACCAGGGGTGCTGGCTACCTCTAGTGACATTTGCTGTTTTTCATGGCCTTGAGGACACATGGCTTTGAGGTCTTGTCCCACCCCAGAGGATGAACATAATCTTTGGGGTCTATTAATCCTATTGGTCCTCTGGATTTCATATCACTCATTCCTCAATGATTTTCCTGCCTTTCCCTATGAAATCAATCCATCTTCCTCCACACACAGCACATACACACTCCCACACTGCAATGCTATGTTAATTTGTGTGGGTATTTGACCAAGGTCATCTTCTCCATTTTGTAAGTCCCATGAAGGCAGGAAGGACCCCAGGTGTCTTTGATGACTTTGTATTCCTCTGTACCTCATATCACCTGATGAAGAACAGACATGTCATCAATAGTTGTTGAGTGAATGAACCACATGTGCTATCGAGGACACATAAAGGAGAAATGGAAATGCAGGATCAGACAAAATTGAATACAACTATAGTGGTTAGATTTTTGAGAAAGGAAAATCAATTGAGAAAAATGTAGGCAAGTCTCAAAGGCATTTTCTTGATGGATGATTGACATGGAAGGGCCCAGCTCACTATGACAGTGTGGTTTCTAAGCAGGAGATCCTGGGGTTTATAAGAAAGCAGACTAAGCAAGCCAGGAGGAGCAAGCCAGTAAGCAGCATCCCTCCAAGGCTTCTGCTTCACTTCCTGCCCTGATTTCCCTCAGTGATGGATGGTAACGTGGAAATGCAAGCCAAATCAATCCTTCCTTTCTGTCGTTGCTTATTTTATTGTTATTATTTTTCAATCACAGCAACAGAAAGTAAACCTAGCCGGGCAGTGGTGGCACATGCCTGTAATCCCAGCACTTGGGAGGCAGAGGCAGGTGGATCTCTGTGAGTTCAAGGCCAGCCTGGTCTACAGAGCTAGTCCAGGACAGGCACAAAGCTACAGAGAAACCCTGTGTCAAAAAACAAAACAAAACAAAACAAAACAAAACAAAACAAAAAAAACAAAAAAAAAAAAAAAAAGAAAGAAAGAAAGTAAACCTAATCAATACAGAACCCAAAGCTGGGACATGGCAGCTGTGGTGGTTTGAACCAGAGGGGCCCCATGAGGTCATATATTTGAATATATAATCCCCAGTTGGTAGAACTGTTTGGGAAGGATTGGGAGGTGCAGCCTTGATGGAGGAGGTGTGTGACCAGGGCCATTCTAAGTCTGCCTCTTAACGTGAGCTCTCAGCTCCTGCTCCAGCCCCATGCCTGCCTGCCTGCCTGCCACCGTGCTGCCCACCTTCCCACTCATGCACTCTACCCCTCTGAAACTGTGAGCCCCAAACAAAACACTTTCTTTTGTAAGTTGTCTCGGTCATGGTATTTTATCATAGCAGTTGGGTAGTAACTAAGACACAAGTTAATTTGAAGAACACTATCCTAAAAGAGCAGCGGGATTTCTTCAAGCAGAGGTCAATTTTAAATGTGAAGAATGGCCGTGTGGTGGCGGCACACGCCTTTAATCCCAGCACTGAGGAGGCAGAGCCAGGCGGATCTCGTGAGTTCGAGGCCAGCCTGGTCTACAGAGCGAGATCCAGGACAGGCAACAAAACTACACAGAGAAACCCTGTCTCGAAAAACAATATACATATATGAAAAATGTGAAGAATGAACCGTATTTACAGTTACAAGGAACTCGTATTGAGCAAGGCTACAACAGCCTCAGGGAATACCAAGGGTTTAAAGCCAGCTCTGGAGTCATCTTCATCTCTGCTTGCCACCTCCATCTCTGCACCAGCCCTCCACACATGGAGACTACCGTCAGACACCTCCCGGGCCCCCTTGCTCAGTGGGCCATGCCTTCACATCGCTGCGGTCCGCATGGCCCTGGGAGCCTTGATCCCACCTAGCGCCTGTTCCTGCCGGCAGCACAACCCTTCTCTGGAGAGAGAGGCACATGGTGGTTGCCGGTGCTGCTACTGCCCCAGCTGATGTGGTATGGCACCCAGTTTAGGGGGATTTGACTTCCTCCAAGTGTGGAAGATTTTTCAGTGGGCCTTTGATGGACCATTCATCAACTGACGGCCCCCCCACTCCCCACCCCCACCCTCACTCCCCGCCCCCACCCCGGCGCCCTTTGAGTCCCACTTCTCCTTGACTGCTGTCTCTCTCAAGAGTTTTGTGTCAGGCAAATATACTTTTTCTTATCTGTTAAAATATCTTACGTCTAAAAGTATAGGGCTTGGCTAATTGGTCTCAGTTCCTAATTCTACTTCTCAGAGGGGACCTGTGGAGATGAGGCATGATGACCATTCATTCAGCACGCTTGTCAGTGAGAGATGAACAAGACACGCCCAGGCAGCAGGCCATCTTGTGGGGCTCTGTGCCAGCATCCCCGCTTCTGCATTAGAGATTAGCTCTCAAGCCAGCACCGACTCTAACTTCTCTGCACTAGTTTTTGCTAAGAGCCAGGCATCCAGGAGACCATGAATCTGGTTTTTCTTCCAGCATTTCCAACACCCATAACAATCAATACCTTTAGCCCCAGTTTCTAAAGTACGCATCTCTACTGGACACAGAGAGTTTGGGTGTCGTTTGAGAGACTTATCTTTCCTTCTCTGGGTCTGCAAGAAGAAAACAAAACAAATGAGTCAAGGCACGAAGTGAGCAGGCGCAGAGGGCTGGTGAGGCCTGCGTACCATCAGAGCAGGAAGAGCATGCAGATTGTCATCTAAGGGAGCTTGCAGCGAAACTGGCCTCCCCTGCGCAACATCCTCAAGGCTGCCACAGAACGCTGCCACTTGGGAAGGGATGAAAATACCCGGTGACATCAGCGGTTCCTAGCACAGCCAGGGCATTCTCGAGGTGTGTGGTGTCAGGACGGCCTGTGCTGGCCTCATTTATCTACCTGAGTCATTTGAACAAAGCACTCGGTGGCTTAGCTTTGTTGTGACTAGAATTTGGAACCAATCCCCTGGCTCTGTCCCCACGGTCTTTGCTTCTGAAGCACAGCGTGGGTTTGTAGGGACACGGACTGAGTCTCATGGCAATCAAGGATAGACCGTTCCTTCTCTGGGCTACAGGCTTCCCTAGGAAGGAGCCTTGGCCAAGTGTCTTTGTGTCTCCAGAGCCAAGTATAGTGTCTGGCAACTAGCAGGTTCTCGTGAATAAATGACAAAGCACAGAGACACATTCTGGGAAACACAGGGGCTTTTGTGGCGGCAGCATGTTCAATAGCACAGCACTGTGTTGCTTCTTTAGTCTGTGGGACTCTAAGGATAATCTGCATTTCCTGGGAAAGGTGTCTGTTGCTGATCGTATACGAGAAAGTGCTGTGAAGTGAGGGATCAGGGCTGTCAGAGGCAGATTGAAGGTCTCAGAAGAACACACTAAAATGGAGGTATTCATCCAAGGGAGGCTGCAGAATGCTCAAAGGGTGAGCATTCCGATTCTCCGAGAAAAGAAGAGTTTCCATGCTGGGAAGTTATCAGGAAGACAGACTTATTTCAGGTTTCACTAAGACACCCTCGGTGAACTCCCACGCATTTCCAAGCTTTTCCACTAGGGGGCAGACAGAGGCTAGAGAACATTGTGGGCAGGGCTCCAGTCCCTCACCAGCACAACCAGCCTCACATCCACACACTAGGCTGTTTGTGCTCTGCAGAAGGCAAGGCTAGGCCTCTCTCTTCCGGCCTGTCATAGCCTTGGTGACATTGCATGGTTTGCCAGTGACATCCGACACTACACAAATATGACAACCAAACTGTACAGTTCGGGGTGAATGTTAATAAACAGAAGAAAGAAAGGAAGAAAAAAAGAAAGAAGGTCCTTGGTGGTTTGTTTGTTTTTTCTTGCCACATGTGATTGGGGGTTGGGGGGATCCATGCCTCTTATACCCTTCATTATCCTGAGCAAGCATGATGTATCTGTTTTTCTCATAACAAAAAGACAACTGGGAAACTGCATTTGGCCTGCTTCTTGACTCTTGAAAGCAGCGATGTTTTCCATACAAGTTGGTGTTCCCTCTGAGACCCCATTCTACAGGCCTCTGTGTAGCAACACATCATTTCAAGGGAAAATTATTTTTTAATAATTCCCACACGCCTTAGAAAGTCATTTCCTCCTCAGACATCCTAGGCAATTGGGCCCCTTAATTGGCTTAATTTTTATTCTTAATCCTCAAGGGTCGAGGAAAAACAACACAATTCTTCCTGTTCCTATCCCCTCGTAAATTATCGGGTGTGTAGACTTAGCTCTAAAGTAAACTGCACTGAGCCTAAAGGAAGAAACATTTTGCCAGGCCAGATCATGGAAACAGAGATCACCATAGAAATGAGTCATTCCTACAAAATCGGAGGATTTGAAAGTTACTCTCCTGCTTGCGGAGGGTGTTGGCTCAGAAGTCTTTGCTCCATGCTTGCTAACACTCATAGAAATGTCTGTCAAAACAGTAAGTTTTATGACTTTCAATGAATTGCATCTTTAATTGTGCTGAGAAAGAGGAAGCAAATTACATGAGCAATGGAGAAAGATCGGGCTATCCTTAAAACAGGGGTTTCTAGTGGGATCAAAATTCTTATGTAAATTCTTTCAAGCTCTGGACTTTTTTGTGTGTGTGCTATCCCTGATTCGATTCTGACAGTATCACTGCTCAGAAATTGTCCATTAACACAGAGCCTGACATCAAGTTGCTTTAATGGCTTGCAAAATACTCTTAAGAATTACCTAAAAATATGCAGTTTTAAAATTATTTTTAGATTTGTTCATCTAAAGTCATTTGATTTTCAATTAAAAAAAATAAACAGGCTTGGATGTATTTGGACACAGATGTTGCTGTGGTTTCTAGATTCCTTTGTTTAAAGGTGTTTTCTAACCGTGACAAGACGTGTGGAGAAGGCATTCATCTGATTGGGTATTCAGGCTTACAAAGAAACTAATTACAGGCCAGAGAGAGGACTCACCCTCTTCATCTGAATTCCCTTCCACATATCAACATAGTTTGACCTTGATTTTTTTAGATGTAAGTAAAGGGCACTGATGTAATTCAAATAAACCAATTTCTCAAATACCCCAAGGAATCTGGAATCAGAGATGACAGGCTTGAAGGACGAAAGCCTGAGGGGTAACCGATTCTCCAAGTACTCACAGTGGATGCATCGTCTCTTCTTATTGAGCTAAGATATTTTTGTCCTCTTTCCAGGGAACATTTGTTTGCCTAGTTCTCTGGAAAATACCCAAATACTGGTTTCCCCTTCCCCTCCCTCTCTCTCATCCCCTCTTTCTCTCTCTAAGCCTTCTGGTCTTTTTTTTTTTTTTTTTGAGTCTTCCCACTGACATTTGCACCATGGCAGCCTCTGCGGTCAGTGAGGCGACCTCCAACCTCCCTCGCCTTTCTCGGAGGGCAGAGGCCTCCCTTCTGGCCCTGACAAAGTACTTTCAGTCAACTCTTGGGTTTCTTCATGGTTGATTAAACTGTCTGTGTTTATTCAGGACCCTTCTCCTCTTTCTGTGTCCGGCTGCTGACCTTTCTGTTGCTTCATTGTCAGAGGAGAAAGCTCACGGGGCATTCAGCCCAAATGCTTGTCAGCAGCCCTGGAAAACAGCAAGGCCGCTGGGTTATTAGCACATCTTCAAAGCCGGGAGCTTTACACCTGGGCAGCTCTCAGAACTGTGGGTACTGGGTGAAGCCAGAGGCAGGAGAAAACATCAGGTGGCTTGTGAGTTAGGGTTGCTGTGCCCCTCTGGAATGGCACTGAGGCCGGTCATCCTGTCACTAACATCCTCGTGGCTTCATGGAGAGTGAGGTTCTGAACAAGGGTCGAGAGGCTTCCGTTGCTTGGAAATGGGAATGAAGAAAGAAAACTGTCGAGCAGCCAGAGATAAGCTGGGAAGGACACTTTGAGCCAGGACTCCCTGACTGCCCCAGTCTCCTTCTCCCCACCCACTGACCCCTACGGTTACCCTGCCCTGGGCTCTTGGGCAAGCTCAGGCCCCAGCAGGGCCATCGGCTGGCTAAAGCCCAGTCTTCATGTGGCTTCACATGTAGACATCCTTTCTTTTTCAAACACTGTGACCCACACCTGCTGTATCTCTCCAAAAGGCATTTTGAATTCCACTTCTTTGTGTACGAATTTCATCACCAGCTTGGCTGCCAGTGCTCAGAGAGTGGGGATGCGCCCCCTTTATCTCCCTCTGCCTGCAAGCATGCGCTGCTGCAGATCTTGGTGAGAGTGAGTGGGTAACCGACGTGCAGCTGGACACTCTCCCAGCCTTTCTCTGACATTCCTTTAATGCCACTAGTCCCCTGGGATAACTTTATCCCCTCCTTACTCTTCCTCACAATGCTCAGCTCCTGGCACGCACAGGGCTTGGTTGTATTTCTTTTTTTTTTCTTATAGTTATGTGTCTATATCACCTTTTCTGTCTCAGGTGGTCAACTCGGGGAACTGGGGTTCCACTTAACACCTTTGTCACTGGAAATGACACAGAGTGGCAAGATACCCAGTGGACTTCAGACTAGTCAAAGGAATCACATTTATTATTATTATTATTATTATTATTATTATTATTTTAATAATAATAACTTCAGGCTGGTCTCAAAGTTACTCCATAAGTCCAGCATTGTCTTGAACCCCTGACGTTCCTGCTTCTGCCTCCCCAGTGCTGGGATGACATGGTACTCCCCCATGGTACTGCCTGCCATTCCTGGCTGATAATTAAGTTTTGATGGTCTTCGTGCAAGTTTCCAGTCACTCTCGCTCTGTTCTGGTTCCTTTGTTTAGTTCAGCTCCCGCCGGCTGGTGAGAGGAGAAGGTATGCTCCAGGCAAGGCTTCCTTACCAGCAGCACGCCTGGCACAGATTTACAGAGTTCCTCACCTCTACCTTCTTAATGCCAGCAGTGGCCCGCATGGGGGGTGGGGCAGCTGAAACCTGCTCTAGCCCACGTCCCGGGGAGTCGAGGTGGGGACAGAGTGACTGCCTCCAGGAATACAGTTGGAGGCCACAGACATGGAGTGGAGAGGATGACCCTTGGAACCAGAGGACTGGCTTCTCTAGGTTTGCTTTTTAGACATTTGTTGATTTGTGTGTGGAGGTTAGAGGACAACTTGAGGGAGTCAGATTTTCCTTCCACCGCTGGGCTCTAGGGATTGAACTCAGGTCCCCGGGCTTGGCAGCAAGCACCCTTACCCACTGAGCCATCTCGCTGGCTCTTGTTTGTTTTTGTTTTGTTTTGTTTGTTTGTTTTCTGAGACAGAGTTTCTCTGTGTAGCTCTGGCTGTCCTCATTCTGTAGATCAGAACTTACAGAGGTCCGCCTGCCTCTACCTCCCAAGTGCTGGGATTAAAGGGATTTTTGTTTTTTCATGTAATCAATATGGTGCTCTGCTCTAGCCAGTTTGGGGAGAAAGCCTCTCTAACTGTACCTAAATTATACAGTATTTTAACACTCCTCTTTATGTTTGCTTCAGGAGCCATTTTTTAAGTTCCTGCTCCTGGGCTGGACCCTCCTCTCTTGTTTCAGGAACCCTGTGGCTTTCTGAAAACGCAACTGTGAACAGGATGAACCAGAGTACTACCAGCTGAGTGACTCTTGTGTGTTGAAGACAATATTTGGGGTACCATTTCTGCATTCTCTTGACCTAGGAACTAGATATTCCCCCTTCTCCTCCCAGAGGACCCATAAACATTTGGGAACAACAATCACATACACTGAACTCATACAACACCTGGCTACAAACCAGATGTTACAGTACTGATTCTCCCCAGAGCTCTGGCTGGGCTCAGGCAGGCAGCATGGAATGTGGTCCAGAGTGCACACAGGGCCCCCAGGCCGGCAGGCTCCAGGTTCTGGCCAGTGTCTAGCCCTTTCTGCCTTTCTGCCTATCTCAGCTGCCACGGGGATGACCCTGTGGCCTGGGCTGCATCTGGCTGGGGGTGGGGAAAGGGAGACAGAGAGTCTGATTTCTAAAGATGGTGGCAGTTTATTTATATTGCTGCTTCCACAAAATGCCAGCGTCTCGAGGCAGAGCACCCTTGTCCCTCCCCAGTAGGCACCTTCCGTTCTCAGGAGGACAAGGGACTGTCATGTTCAGGTAGAGGTGGAATCAGGGCAGAGGGAGTGGTGTAGTCTCTGGAGATAGTCGCTCCAGACTTTGAAAACCCTGACGAAATAACATGTCCTCAGAGGTGTGAGTGTTTCCCTGGCTGACAGAGCTGAGCCTCACTGGCCAGACCCTGGGCTGCTCTCCCTGTGGACACCCCTCCTGCGTCATTAAATGCTCACATGAATACCCTTCCGACTTAACGTAGCTTCTAGCGCCTGGTGACTCCACAGGTTTCTCCCTCAGAGCTACAGCTCCTTGCTGCCCCTGAATGGTGGCCACGGACCTGGAGTCCTCCATGGGTACCCTTTCTTTAGAGCTATTTTTCCTTGATTGTAGCTGTAACTGACAGACACTTCCTTGATAGCAACCGCCTTTGCAAAGTTCCGACTCCTAATAGAAAAGAAAAGAAGTGTTATGAACCCATGTTGGCAGCTGATGAGTGGGAGACCCATCCATTCATAGTGTGGCTAAGGTACTGGGTGTTGTTTGTGACTCCTGCCCATCCCTTGGGTCATCTCCGAGGGATTCTTGCTGGGCCAGCAGCTGATATTCTATATGAGGAAATGCCTTGGCTAACTGGCTTTTGAGTCAGAAATCCAGTGGGCAATAAGCCAACCATGCTGAGTGTCCCTTTTTCCCACTTGGGTCATTCCTTTTGCCAGTGCTGGGCCTTTGTCAGAGAGGACGCTGTCACTTTTGAAAGCATTATTTCTTGGGAAATAAAAGAACAGTACGACCATAGTTAGTGCTGCTGATAAGTTCTATTACTCGAGGCGCATTGACTGTAATAGAAAAATATGAATCTGATCAGTGTGTTAGGAAGCCTGTTACCACCGGAGACATCTTCTTTGTCCCCAAACACCACGGCACCTGCACTCCAAAAACTTGTTCTTCAGAAGCCATTGTGTTAGGGAAACAGGATGAACTGTGCTTGTGTGGTGTTGAGTTCTTTTAAAAGAGAAAGAGGAGAGATAGAGAGGTGGAGGTGGGTGGGGTGGGGGGAGCAAGAGAGAAGGGGAGAAGAAGGGAAGGGAGAGGGTCCCTGGTCTGCTTCTTTGGCCAGAGACGTTCAGACTTTCTCTCTGAATTTAATTCACATGGCTCTCTGTTGGCTGCTGCTGGAGCTTTCTAGTCTCCCTGCTCTACACTGGGGAGGGAATGTTCTCAAAGGCATGAAAAGATGGGGCCAGGGACTTGGCATCTGCGTTCACTTGAAACCTTGAGAATTGGTGTGGAGTAGTTCTCCTGAGTCTTAACTCACAGACTTTGGAGAAACGTTTTGATGTTAGAATGTTGCAGTAATGGACTTTAGTGCTTGGTTTGCATGAATCTTAAAAATAGTGCTAAAATTGTCACACTTGCACCAAACGCTATAAATAATAATTAGATGGGTAGTGTTCTGGACTGAATCATGTCCTCCTGAAATATTTGAGGTGCCACCCCATCCCTACTCTTCAGAACATGAGTTTATTTGGAGACAGGGTCCTTGCCGATAAATAAGTTAAGCTTAGATGACTTATTTCTAGGATGGGGGGGGGGGCTGATCTGAGATGATTGGTGTCTTTACACAAGTGGAAATCAGGAGTAGACATGGACACAGGAAGAACATACTGGAATGCCAGAGGCAAAGGCTAGCCCAATAGTTCTGTAAGCCAAAGGGTACTGAGATTCTAGACAAACCATCAGCATTCAGTTCAAAAGCCTCTCAAGGTCCTCCAAAGGAACCCACCTCACTGATGGTCAGAAACTGGATTTCTGGTCTCCAGGACTCAAACACAGGAAATTGCCCTTGCTTCACGCCACTCCATTGTGATTCCCTGTGCTTCTCTTCTACTGAGCCTGCTCTGTTGGTATTTTGAGAAACACTGAATTTTGAAGGTGCTTGATTATTTTAGAGTCTGATTGTAGGCATATTTTTTCTGTTCCACCAGCCAGCTCTCAAAAAACCACATGGAGACTTGTCATTAATTAAGCAAGTTTGGCCAATAGCTTAGGCTTGTTTCTAACTAGCTCTTATAACTTAAATCAACCCATATTTTTTTTTTTTTTATTAATCTATGTTCTACCATGTGGCTTTTACCTCTATCCCATTTTGTGTGTCTGACTTGTTCTGAGTCTGTCTGGGAACTCTCTGTGTCTCTGCCCTGAAAATCCTGCCTAGCTATTGGCAGTTTAGCTTTTTACTAAACCAATCTGAGTGACAAATCTTCACAGTGTACAAAAAGATTATTCTACAACATCTGATTGACCCAGGTTTGGTTCTGGTCAAGCTAAATTCCTCCAAAAGTCAGGAGTCCTTGGACATGGATACAGATGTACCAATGTGAGGATGAATGAGAGGCTCCTTGTAGTAAGTAATGCCAAGAATGAGGCCTGACGACTTGGTAGGTTCTAAAATGATATTACTCATCTACCATTCTGGAGGATTTTTCTCTGAGAGATAAGTTGCCTAGGTGAGCCTGAAGGCCGCGTGTTCTTTGTAACATCTGCTAGGAGATCCTTAATGTTCAAGGACCACTTACACAACCCAGAAGGGTTTCTTAACAAAAGAAACATATTTTCTTATGTTCATAGCAGCATTATTTTTAATAGCCACAACCTGGAAACAAACCAGGTGTCCGTCAACTAAAAAATGGTTAAAGAAAATGTGGTACATATACACAATGGAGTACTACTCAGCAGAGAAAAACAATGACATCATGAAATTTGCAGGCAAATGAATGGAACTAGAAAATATCATCCTGAGTGAGGTAACCCAGACTCAGAAGGACAAACTTGGTATATACTCACTCATAAGTGGATACTAGATATAAAGCAAAGGACAATCAGACTGCAACCCACAGAACCAGGGAGGCTACCTGGCAGGGAGTACCCTAGGATGACTGTGGCTTATAATAAATTTTGGTTTTGCCCAATCACTGGGCAAGCTTTATTCACTATTAGGATAAGAATGTGTACTGTATCAAGCTGATGAAAGAAAATGCTGGCCATACTTTCAGGAGGGGAGGCTAAAATCTTTTTAGATTATGGATTAGCCTACAGAAAAATGTCTGCCATAAATCAAACAGTGAAGGGGAAGATGAATAGGAATCTCACACAACTTAAGTAAAATGTAGTTCTCTGAACTGATGAAGATAGGTTTCTTCTACATCCCAGAATCTAACCAATATTTACGTTTATAGTTCAGCTATCATTTGGCTTAAAAGGGTTTATTGGGAAATGTTATTATTTTTACTATTTTCTACAGAGAAACTATTTTCCTGTTTCGAATAACCCTGGACTTTTGAATTGTAACCTGTTTTTATATTCAAGCTATCTGTGTATTATTTCTCCTGCAGTTGTAATAAAACATTTTTACATTTAAAAAAAAGAAAAAAAACCCACCTTTTCTTTATTCTTAATCTTACTTACTGAGAAACAACTGACTTTACACATTCTTGATATGAAATGATTCACTGAGACTTCCATCTCATTAAAAATGGTTTTGCAATGTTCCTTACAGGAAAAACAGGGTCCTCTAAGGAAGACCCAAGTAGAACCAGAAGGCTATAAAGTAGAGTGGTGATTGGAAAGGCTGCAGAGACCTGTCCTGGAGGAAGCTGAGCTGTGTTCATGGTAACATGGCGTCGGGGGCAAAGGATTTGAACATTAGTTGGTGATGCCTATAGCCAAAAGGGCCTGGAGAGATAGCTGCTTTTAGAACAAGTTTGCAGATGTAGGAATGTTGCTTCAATCACGACTCAGGATCGATAAAGGCCAAGGACTAGAGTCCCATCCTGGCAAGGTCAGAAACTCTGTGGAGAAAGCTGCAGGTCCCCCCTTTAACACATGCCACATGCCCAAATCCACCTCTCAACAAAATACTGCAAGCAATTTATTTGTGATCCCCCTACTTCAAACTATTCGAAAGCCCCCGGCCCCTGGAAATGAAAGTTCTTACCTAAAGGTCGTTTATTTCATTTATGAATTCTTCTAGTTAATGACATGAGCTGACACAGGAAATAGTATGTGGGCTAGAGAGAACAACCATTGACATAGTGGTACCAGTAGGAGAAACTGCAAACAGGTTTATCAAATGCCAAGAGCAGCCAGACTCCAGAGGTGCCGGCTGGCTATAAGGGTCTGTCTTGTCAGCCATGGGTCCTAAGTAGTTTCTGATCTTCTCTCAGCATCTGTCTCCTCACGAACATTAGTGGGAGTCACAGCTCCCGCCCACAGCTGCCTGGGGAGCTGTGGATGGTTTCATATCCAGGGGCTCAAATCTCTAGCGGGTTGCTGTAGGAATAGAAGGTGGCATTCATGGGAACACTGAGCAGAGTGACAAAACCACTTGAACGTCTGAAATTTTTAGAGTTGTTTTTAACTCGAGGGAACTTTACTGTGTTCTAATAAAACAGTGTCTTTTAGGGAAAACAAACAACAAAAGCCTTGGTCCTGTATTAGTCGTTTTATTGAGAGAGAAAGCACATCCAGAGTTGCAAATAAGCTCAAAAAGGCCCAGTTTTGAGGGCTGAACAAGGTCCGTTTTTCTTTAAATCAGCTGCCAACAGTTATCTCCACAAATGGTCCCTGTCTTATGACAGTTTGAACTTCCTTTGATGGGTGACTTTACAATGTGTCAAAATGATAAGGAATTTAAAGTTTTGATCTTTTCCCAGACTCAGCAAGATCTTTGCTCTTTTCCCAGACACTGAGAATCCCAGTTCCCAGTCAGCCATGGAATCCCCAGAGTGGAAAAACTCATGCCCTACAGTGGACAGTGATGGACAGTCAAATGTGATATCTGTTGGCTAGGAAGTTTAGGGGTATATAATGATAATAAGCTAGGAAGTTTGGGAGTATATAATGAGCTAGAACGTTTTGGGGTATATAATGGGCTAGAAAGTTTGGAGGTATATAATGGGTTAGGAAGTTAGGGGTTATATAATGGACTAGGAAGTTGAGGGAGGGTATTATAGTGTGCTAGGAAGTTGGGGGTATATAAAGGACTAGGAAGTTTGGGGTATATAATGGGCTAGGAAGTTTGGCAGCTAATTTAAAAGAAGGCACAAATGTCTCTTTGTTTTTACAAAGCCACACACTGATAGTTGTACATTTGTCTCAAGTGTAAGCACACAACACATTTGTTTCCTGAAGCCCATGGGCCAGGGGCCTGGAAATCAGTCTTCAGGGAGGCCTGGCCTTTGGAGTGGAAGGGGCAATCTGCTGGCCACTGCTGTCCTCCGAAGTGTTGTCTCCAAGAGTGTCAGGACCAATCCCCAGAAGCCATGCTCAGGCATGATCTTGCAGCTCTTTCCTTCTTGCCAACAATTCGCTGCCGTTTGTTTCATAGGAAGTTTCCTTTCTTCTGAGCAGAAAGGGACCATCCCTAGCCTGAGCACAATATGAGCAAATGATTGCTGGCAGCTGTAAAAGGATCTCGTAAAGCATTTATGCTCACCCACAAAAAGGAGCTGGCTTTTACACAGCTGCCTTTTCTGCTCATTTGTTGCAGGTAAAGGGCTGCCAGAGTCACTTTGTGATGCCACGGCTCAGGCTTGCTTTAGGAAATGGGGCAATCAAGGCCTTGGCATCTCCAGATTCTACTCCCTCCATCTCACAAGCCCATGAGAGGAAACCCGAGCCACACACCAGGTGTCTGTGTAAGGAAGCAGGCCCGTGCTCAATTGCTATTATAAATCAGGGTGGTCCCAAGGAAGAAACCCAGACTATGTCTTGAGCGTTCTTGGTGGTAGAGGGGGTCAAATGAAATACACACAAGGGTGTGGGCATGAAAGAGTTCATTTTGGACAAGAATGTGTCAGCTATAATCAAGGCAGAGATTCTGAACTGGGGGAGAAGGAGGAGGTTGCCAGGGAGCCCAGGTTTAGGCCACTCTGGGAGGGAGCTTTTTAGAGGTCAATGCCAGCCAGCATCCTTGAGGACATTCACTGCCTGCTCCAACCCAAGGGAAGGGTCTGCTCTGCGTAAAGCTTGAGTTGTCATGGAGTCCTCAGACAGTGCTCCCTCCCAGTGAACATGAGCTTCTGACTCAGGTCAACTCTGCATATCTGCTTCTCCATCTTGCCAGCGTGGATCCCTCAACTGTACCTATTGTTTTTTAGTCTCAAATCATGTACCCGCCCCAAGACTATCCATCCCCTAAATATCTGAGCAATCAAATCTGGACAGAACCTCTCGGACAATAGTTTCTCTGCCACTCCCAAATTTGAAAACCTCTGCCCCTCAGCAAACGCATGAGATCAAAAACAAATCCTGCCATTTAAGGTAGTTTATGCTCTGTCTCCAGTGTGCAGAAGTACAGTTGTCTCTCAAGGGCATGGCGATGCCGAAGACTATCTGAGAAGATTAGAGAAACTAAACTTGAGGTTTCTTGAGGTTCCTTCCATCTCTAGACTCTATGAATTTGAGGATACTTGTAAATATATGCACAAAAATTAGTTTTTGTAAAAATAAATTTTACTTGCGAAATTATTTATCCACTGAGCAAGATGGCTCAGTGGATAAAGGTGTTTTCCACCAAGCCTGACAACTTAATTTCAAAATCCCAACCCACAGTAGAAGGAGAGAAGTGACCCAGAAAGTTGTCCTCTGACCCCTACATACACACGGCGCATGCACAAGACATGTATAAGCACATGTGAACACATGCAGGCATGCATGGGCACACACACATTCTCTCTCTCTCCTCCTCCTCCTCTTCTTAATAAGAATAAAGAGGTTTTTTGTTTGTTTGTTTTTTTGAGACAGGATTTTCTGTGTTGCCCTAGCTGACTTGGAACTCTCTCTGTAGACCAGGCTGACCTTGAATCACAGAGATCCACCTGTCTCTGCCTCCTGAGTGCTGGGGTTAAAGGGGTGCACTACCACCACCTGGCTAGAATAAAGAAAAATTTAAAAAGTGAAGCAAAAAAAAATTACTAACGACTGAACCAGATACAGGATCATAGTTCTGGTATTGGGAAGACTTTTATAATTTTAGGTGAAGACTCTCTTTTCTATTAAGTATTAAATAAAATTGGTAAGATTTGCCACTGAGTGTTAATGTTTCAGACAGAGCAAATAAATTTCAACAGAAATGTATGGCCCATCATTTCTAAAAAGCCAGTGCAGTAAAAGGAAGAAGGCTGGTCTCAGCCTCCATCAGAATGCATCACCTAGTTGTGGCTGAGCGCCCAGGGCAGCTAAGGCTCTCCCCTACTAGACAGCATCTCTACTAGACAGCATCTCTACTGGACAGCATCTCTACTGGACAGCATCTCTACTGGACAGCATCTCTACTGGACAGCATCTCTACTGGACAGCATCTCTACTGGACAGCATCTCTACTGGACAGCATCTCTACTGGACAGCATCTCTACTGGACAGCATCTCTACTGGACAGCATCTCTACTGGACAGCATCTCTACTGGACAGCATCTACTGGACACTCCTGTCTTTCCCCAATCTTCTGCACATCCTTGGCACATTGTCTGAAGTTTCACATGTCACAATACTACTTCCTTCTTCCGACTGAGTGCCTGCCTGCCTGCCTGTCCTCCTGACCACTGGAGCTCATTCCCCAGCCCTCTTGTCCTGAGAGCAGTCCTCCTCCCGCACCCATTGCTTAGACTACAATGTGAGGTTGGTCCAACTGTGTCTCTCACCTGCTGGACCTGAACTTCTGGATACGGAGCTCTTACTAAAGGCCATCAATCCCCCATAAGCCCTTACAGTTGGGTATTCAATACAGTTGTATCAAGTTTAAGACAATTGGAAAAATGTGGCCACCCCACCCCCATCCCCATGTAGGTATGTGTTTACAGCAGTGCCATGGATTTCGTGGATGTTCTGTGAAAGTTGTGCAGTGAGTGTTTCTCAGCCTTGGTACCCTGACTTCTGGCCTAAATATTCTTGGCTGCTCTGCCTTGTAAGATGTTTAACAGCACCCCTGACCTCTCCCCAATATATGCCAGTAGCCCCTTCTCCTTCCAAGACTCTAGCAGTATCTGCAGACCTTGCTAACATCCCTGAGGGGCAGACCTACCCCTGGTGGAGAAACACTGATATAAGTAGCTCTTGAAGGAGCATTAAGAGGAAGTAACTGAGAGTTTGCCCAGTAAAGGTTCCATAAAATTTCCCCTTGCCTCTAATATCATCACATTTTTAATATAATGTAAAGTAGCAACTTATATCTTCTGGGAAAATATTTTACTCAACAGGCTACTATAATGCCTTTTGTCAAATGTTGTAAGTTTGGAAGGGAGTCGGGAGGAAAGGGAACAGGGTAAGACCTCACTCAATTCGAAATAAGAATACCTTGTTTGCGAGGGTGTAATCTTGAGGACAAGACTAATAAGTGTCTCAGGTGATACCAGAAAAAAAAAAAAAAGAAAAGAAAAGGAAGAAGCAGACATGAACGACACATATTTTAAATAAACCATGGTGTTGTGTTCATTTGAGTCATATTTATAATCTCAGAAAAACTTTTCCTGCACTGTGTGGTTCACTTGAGAAACTTCGCCACACCCTTCAAACCAAAAACTTTGGCCCACACAGTTCAGGGCCTCACTGCTGGGGAGCCGTAGATGTGGGACTAGAAATGTTGCTTTTCCCTCCAAACCACGGGGCCTTTATGAACTTTCATGATGGAAAAAATCATTTAAATAGTGTGAAAACACATTTGAGACACTGGGGAAGTCACAAAAAGGCAGCAGTTTGGGTCTTAATGGAGCCAGGGAGTGGAGGAGGCTGGTACCCGAACCCCTCACTCATGAAAGCGTAATGTCCTTTTATGCTGTGAGCCCCAGTGCTGTGGCATCCCTGACACAGATGTCTCTGGTAGGCAGAGAGGTAGTTCCCACGAGCATCCCACTGGCAGACAGAGCTGTGATGAAGCATATTTGTTCAAACACAGGAAATGGTGCTTGAAAAACCAACCCCCGTGGTTTTCTTTGACGCTATTACACTCTGTCATGTCAGGGGACTGAGCCCAAGTGATGGGCAAGAGGCGATGATCAATTTACAGCACAGAGCCTGGGGGAGCCATGGGATTGGTTGTTGTTGTTGTTTTTCCCTCCTTGGTGAGGCAATAAAAAATTGATTTTTGAGACAGTGACTGAGGCATTATGTATTAATGACTACATAGGGATTTTCATTTCACGTATCATGTACTGACAGTTGAAACTGGAGCTGTTATGTAAAGCATTGGCTTGATGTCTTTCTGCGGCTTTCTCACCCCGTCACTCACAGGCTAGAACACAGAGGCCTTCAGACCCACTGGGACAGTTGAGTAAAGGGCTCAGGATGTGTGTAGAACACTTTAGGTCAAGACATGAGAATGATTGTCGTGGCTGCTGAGACAGAAAGCTGGCCTACAATGCAGTAACCAAACATGGCGGCTGCACTCTTGTGGACATTCAGATTTGAGGAGACAGCTGGGTAAGAAAATCGAAGATCTGCTGCAGCAAGCAGGTTGTTTTTTCTGCATGTGTCTCTCCAGCACCAGAAAAGGTGACTTGCTTCAGACCTAGCAGGAGGTGAAGTGGAACTTTGTGAGTTGGTTTCACCACATGGGCAAGAATGCCAAGAATGTCTCTCTCTGCTCTGACGCACAGGCTCTGTTGGAAGAAGTACTTCCCATGTTGGCTTTGTTCTCCTAAATACAAGGCCACAAAACAGGGGTCAAAGGAGACTTGGAACTGGGCCAGGAGCCACTTCAGACAGTCACTGACAGCCACCTGGGTCCTTCTCTCCAGCCCTTGTTTTTCCCATGGGTCACAACACAATGACCTCCAGAGAATAGTTGGGAGAAGAATGGGTTTAAAGAGGGGTCCTTAGGTGGGAGCTACTGTTTGAACAGGCTCCGAGGGGGTCTGGGAAGCCTGACATTTCCATGGAGCACTTGTATGTGTGTGTGTGTGTCCTCCTGAGGCGAGCCTAGGCCCTGCCGGCTACTGTAATTCCAAAGACTCTTGGCAGCGTTTACAGGTTAAGAATTGCTGCTTGGGACCCTATGATGTGTAACTCTAAGCATCCAGGTGAACTACAGCCACTTCCAAGCACTTTGGAAGCAGAAGGGATGCAGAGGAGCACTTGCTGTGTGGGACACACAGGAAAAAATAGAAAATGTGACTCGGCTTTCTGCAGCATACGTCAGCTTGTGGACATGACATGACATGAGATCAGTGATTGGAAACGCAAGGGCAGCACATCTGACTGGTTGAAGACTCCAAACGGCTTGTGAAGGTGGACACTAGAAATGGACCGCTGCCTGCAGTGAGGTTGGAAGTGGGGGCAGAGTGTGGATGGCCTGGTACGGGAGAGCAGGGGGGGACATTCACAGAAAGGGGAAGGCCGGGTGGAGAACTTTCCTGGTTGGTCTATGAGGCCCTCCACCAGGCGCTGAGGATTAGGACGAAGGTGAGCTCAGGAGGAGCTCTTCAGCCACGGTGCATCCCGAATGACCTTTCCTGAATGACCTTTCTGTGTGCACGAGCTGGCCTTGGTCCTTCATTCAGCCTTAGCTCTGCAGGCGGGGCTTAGGGATGTAGCTAGTGAAGCACTGTGGGTAGAAGGGATGACTTCCTGTGACTCACGGGTTTAAGCAGGAGGCTCTTCATTTTTGCTGTGAGACTCACAGGTAGTCTGTTCCATGTCCATCACTAAAGTCCTTCAGGTTGACCTCATCCCAAATATAGTTACAGCAGACTAGGCAAAGCAGTGGAAAGCAAGAAATTAAAAACTAAAAAAGAAAATTGTGTTCCTTGTAGGAGGACTTTGCTAACACCTTTATACTTCTTCTGTGATGGTGTGTGTGAGTGTGTGTATGTGTGTGTGTGAATGTGTGTGAGTGTGTGTGAATGTGTGTGAATGTGTGTGTATGTGTGTGTGTGTGTGTGTGTGTGTGTGTGTGTGTGTGTGTGTGTGTGCGTGCTGTAATCCTTGCTGTGGAAAGAACTCCTGGAGGCTCTACCTAGACTCTGGCTCCTCTGACTGACAAGGCTACCCCTCCCTGGATCAGCAAGATCAAATAAGTGCTCTCTCTTCAGATACAATTTTTCTAATTTGTGGTTCCCAGATTTAATGTAGATAAATAAAATCATGTTTGTGTATCTAACTGTCCATGGAAACAAAGAAAACTAAAGGGAGGCAGAAGGGCTGAGCAGAGGGGAGGATGGCTGGAGAGAGTAAGTTCATGTACCACACACACACACACACACACACACACACACACACACACACCAGTTTTTGTCAGCAAGTTAGACTGTTTCAAGCAATATGTGTAGTGGAAATAACATCACATAACTTCCGAGGTAGCATTCCAAAGGCTATGGAGGCTTTTGGTTTTGATGGCGATAATACCGAAGCTCTCAATGTAAGGGGCTGGTGTGTGGAGAGGAGTAGGCCCGTGCTTTGGCTGTGACCCAGATCAATGTGTGTCTTAGCTCAAGGAACCATCTTAGAAGTGGATGCTTCAGCCCCTTGTCATATGAGTCCACCTCAGCTGGGCTCCAGACAGAGAAGATCAGGGCTGAGCTGTTCACACTGTGTCCTGTTCAATTTCCTGACCCACAGCTCCTCTGAATATTATAAAAGGGTTGTTGTTATATACCTCCAAGTTTAGAGTGTGTTTGCTAGCTGGAAATAGATATTAGAGAAATCTTACTCCAATTTCATCACCCCCTGCCCCCCAATAATCCTTCCATCCTTTCACACAATTACAAGTCCTCGCTTCACATTATTCACCCTTGACTCCCAAAGCCTCACCTTCTACCTACAGCACAGCATTGGCTTATCCTGTTCTTAACAGAACAAAGAGTTCCTTAAGGGAAGCAACCCGAAGTCATTTTGTGCTGCTCGGCATCTCGAACTGTGTCTGCCACAATAAATCCAGTCAGTGGCCCCTCTAGCTCTGTGCTACTGAGACAATGCACAAGAGAGGTGGAAATAGAGTGCCAGATTTGGTGTGGAGGTAAGTTCTCATGGACTTCTGGAGACTTCCATAGTCCTGGGCTACATCACAGCGGATGGGCTGGCTAGGTGTTTTGTTTTGTTTTGTTTTGTTTTGTTTTTTTGTTTTGTCAACTGACATGAGCCAGAGTCTGTTGGGAAGATGGTACCTCGCTCATGATGAGTGGTGCCGCCTCGGGGTAAGTGGTCCTGTTATAAGAAAGCAGGATGAAGGCTGGGCGGTGGTGGTGCACACCTTTAATCCCAGCACTCGGGAGGCAGAGCCAGGCGGATCTCTGTGAGTTCGAGGCCAGTGTGGTCTACCGAGCGAGATCCAGGACAGGCACCAAAACTACACAGAGAAACCCTGTCTCAGAAAAAGAAAAAAAAAAGAAAAAGCAGGATGAGGAAGCCATAAGGGGCAAGCCATAGCAGTGTTCATCCATGCCTCTGCATCAGCTCCTGTCTCGAGGGTTGTGCTTAAGTCCCTACCCTGACTTCCTCTGCCATGAACGTCGCCTGGCAGTGGGAGGTGACAGGAAATCTTTTGTCCCCAAAGAGCTTTGGCTCAGGCTGTTTTGTCACAGCAATAGGAACTCTCAGACAGGGGGTCACACCTGTCAAGTGCCACAAAGGTCCTAGTTTGCTAAAGCTGCCAGAGCAAAATACCACAGACTGGGAGGCTTAAACAACAGAGTTGATTTTCTCGTAGTTCTGGGGGTTAGAAGTCCAAGACTGAGAGGTCAGCTGGTCCAGTATTTCCTGAGCCCTCTTTACCTGGCCTGTAGACCCTTTTTCTATCTTCACACGGCCTTTCCTCTGTCTGTGCACATGTCTGGTGTTGCCTCGTTGTATAAGGACATCAATCCATTGGATTAGGGTTCTGCTCTTGGACCTCACTTAACTTTATCTTCTCAAAGGATTTATTTAAACATAGTCATGTTGGGAATTAATGTTCTAACATAGGGGTTTGGAGCGAGGTGGGCACATAATGCAGTCCAGAGCATCAAGGGACACAGTGGATTCTTATTGTTCATCCTCTGCGCTTGCACACAAAATGGAAAGAAACATAATGGTGTTGAGTCCTGTCTTTAACACAGAACATTTTAGGGACTCATTTTCCTGCTCTCCATCCATCTTGACCACTCGTGGTTGGGGACCATCCCACACCTAAGGTAGGAAGAAGATGGTGGCCACACAAAAGATAAGATGTCTCTGGAGTCAAACAATTCTAGGCTGCAATTTGTTACGAAAAGTAGAAAGTACATGCCGAGACATAAGCAGACTCTGAGGATCAGAAAGGGCAAGCAAAATTGGCCATCCTCGCCAGCAATGGCCCAGCTTTGAGGAAACCTGAAAGAGAGTGCTGTGCAGTGTTGGATAAAGTTGGTGTCCATCACTCTGGAGGTAACAATACTGAATGGGCATAGTGTGGAAAACACTGCGAAGAAAGATGATCACTGGCTGTCATGGACCTGGGTGACTTTGGGACTATCACAAGCGTGCCAGCACAGTCTGGAGAAAAGCAGACCATCCAGAATTTAAAAAGGAAAACTTGCCAGAGACCAACAGCAATCCTAACCCCGTTCATAAACACTGCCCTGCCGCCAGCCCCAAGCTCATGTTCCCATACTCTCATCCCTTGAAACAGTGACCCGCTTAGCTGACAGCAGACGGTGACAACTTGTCCCTCTGCAGAGCCAGTGACAAGATTTCTACATACATGGCCTTCATTTGATTTCCAGTGCCCCAGGAAACCTCAAGCAAATCTTCCCTGGTATCATTGTCAGCTCACGAAACAGTGCTGATCTCACCGCTGCAGTGTACACATATCACTTAGGTCCAGAGGTGTTCTTTGGACACACACCGTCATTATGGAGGCTGATGGAGGATGTCGAAACAAATTGGGGAGGAAGTTGTTATAAGCAATCAAAGGGTGGTTAAAGGAAATGGTGGAGCTATCGTGATAGAGAGCACTCTTCTAATTCCCCTGTTCTAAATATAGAAATGTCCTTTTGGCCACTTTGCTTTTATTGCTTTATATGACATTCCCCAGAGGGTATGAAGGGAAAGGGGGAATGAAGAGCAGAGTGGGCAATCGAGAGAGATGAACTGATTTGGGATGATTTTGTGCCATTACCTATGACCTGCAGTTGCCGAAGGGAGGAAGGACAGTCTAGTGTAAATATTTTGCTCCTACATCTGCCCTCGGCTACTTAAAGCACACCCGTCTTGCAATGGTCTCTCCTTGTTGTCATCTGCTCTTTTACATCATCTAACTATCAAACCAGCCTCTCCCCTGGCCCTCTTATCCTTCGCTTTCACCACTTAGGGAATGAGAAGCATTTTGGAGTCTAGTTCATTATATCACCAATGCATGTTGTACAGGAATCCATCAGCCCCCATTTCTGCTTAACCTTGCACATTTACACAGTTACCACTCTCCCAATAGAACCAGACCAATGTTAAAAAATTCTTTATGTGAAAGCATTTCTGGAAGATAGTTTTTGCTCCCAATTGCGACTGGGAAGAATTTCTTTCCAGTCTGAGAGGCTTCATCCACACTCAGCCCCACAAA